>NW_028258308.1:40829924-41132954 GCF_053883595.1 Heterocephalus glaber
GTTGATTCCTAGGTATTTCAGTTTTTTGGATGCTAATGTGAAAGGAATTGTTTTCCCTATTTCTCTCTCAGTGACTCTGTTGTTTGTGTAGAGGAAAGCTATTGATTTTTGTGTGTTGACTTTGTATCCAGCTACTTGACTGATTTTGGTTATTAAGTCTAGAAGACTTTTGGTGGAGTTCTTGGGGTCTTCTATGTAGAGTATCATGTCATCTGCAAATAATGACAATTTGACTTCTTCATTTACCATCTTTATTCCTTTTATTTCTTTCTCTTGTCTAATTGCTGTGGCTAATGTTTCCAAAACTATATTGAATAGGAGTGGTGATAGTGGACATCCTTGTCTTGTTCCTGATTTTAGTGTGAAGGATTTCAGTTTTTGACCATTTAGTGTGATATTGGCTGTTGGTTTTTCATAGATGGCTTTTATCAGATTGAGGTAGAGACCATCTATTCTGATTTTTTGTAGGGTTTTTATCATAAATGCGTGTTGGATTTTGTCAAATGCTTTTTCTCCATTGATTGAGATGATCATATGGTTTTTGTCCCTGGCTCTATTGATATAGTGTATTACATTGATTGATTTCCGTATGTTGAACCATCCCTGCATCCCTGGGATGAATCCTACTTGATCAGGGTGTATGATCTTCTTGATGATCTTCTGCATTCTGTTTGCCAGTATCTTATTAAGGGTTTTTGCATCTGTGTTCATTAGTGAGATTGGCCTATAGTTCTCCTTTTCGGTTGAGTCTTTCTCTGCTTTGGGGATCAAGGTGATGTTTGCTTCCAGGAATGATTTTGGGAGTATTGCTTCCCTTTGAATTTCATTGAAGAGTTTAAACAGTAGTGGCAGTAGTTCTTCTGTAAATGTCTTATAGAATTCAACGGTGAAGCAATCAGGACCTGGGCTTTTCTTGGTTGGTAAGTTTTAGTTACGTTTTCAATTTCATTGATTGATATTGGGTTGTTTAGAATTTTTAGGTCTTCTTCATTCAACTTTGGTAATTCATGCATGTCTAGGAATCCATCCATTTCTTCTGTGTTTTCCATCTTATTGGCATATAGGTTCTGGAAGTAGGTATTGATGATTCTCTGGATTTCTGCTGGGTCTGTTGTAATTTCACCCTTTTCATTCCTAATTGCATGGATTTGGGCCTTTTCTTTCCTTTTTCTGATAAGGTTGGCTAAGGGTTTGTCAATTTTGTTGATTCTTTCGAAAAACCAACTCTTGGCTTCATTGATTTTTTGTATTATTCTCTTAGTCTCCATTGCATTGATTTCTCCTCTGATCTTTATAATTTCCTCCCTTGTATGAGCTTTGGGTTTGTCCTGCTCTTCTCATTCTAGAAGCTTGAGTTTCAGCATCAGGTTGTTTAATTGGGCATGCTCTGTTTTCCTAATATGATTCACTGCTATGAATTTCCCTCGTAAGACCGCTTTCATTGTGTCCCATAGATTCTGATATGTTGTATTGTCATTGTCATTGAATTGAAGGAACTGTCTAATTTCTTCTTTAATTTCCTCTGTGACTCATTGGTTATTCAGATGTGTGTTGTTCAATTTCCCTGTGTTTATGAAGTTTTTGCAATTTCTTTTGCTGTTCATCTCCAATTTCATCGCAGTATGGTCTGATAATATACAGGGGATAACTTCAATTCCTTTGCACTTACCTAAATATGTTCTATGTGTGAGTATGTGGTCTATTTTGGAGAATGACCCATGTGCAGCTGAGAAGAATGTGTATTCTGATTTTGTGGGGTGAAACACTCTGTAAACACCTGTTAGGTTCATATCTTCAATAGTTTGAGTTCTAGTATTTCATTGCTTGTTTTATGTCTAGTTGATCTATCTATTTGTGAGAATAGGGTATTGAGGTCCCCCACTACTATTGTATTAGTGCTTATATGATTTTTCCTGTCCATTAGTGTTCGTTTTATATAGTTGGGTGCACTAGTGTTTGGTGCATAGATATTTATGATTGTCATCTCTTCCTCTTGGATTGTTCCCTTTACAAGGATGTAGTGTCCTTGTTTGTCTCTCTTAATCAATATGGGTTTGAAATCCACTTGGTCTGCAAAGAGGATAGCTACTTCTGCTTTTTTTCAGGTTCTCATCACATGGAGTATTGTTTTCCACCCTTTAACTTTCAGTCTGTACGTTTCTTTTTGAATTAAGTGTGTTTCTTGCATGCAACATATTGTTGGATTTTGCTTCTTGACCCATTCTGCCAGTCTATTTCTTTTGATTGGTGAGTTGAGACCATTAACATTGATAGTTATAAGTGATATGTTTTGACTTATCATTGTCATGACTTTTTCTTTTGTTTGATCCTCCCCCTTTGCTTTTAATTTCTTGTCATGCCCGGCGGATTCATTCTGCTGGGCTTCCTGGGGTTGTGATCCTTGTTGTCTTTTCCTAGGATATTGTCTCAAATTTTTTGGAGTGCCGGTTTGGTATTCATGAAGTTCCAAAGGTGCTCTTTGTCATGAAAGTATCTTATTTGTCCATCAATTTTGAAAGATAGTTCTGCGGGGTATATCAATCTGGGTTGGAGGTTGTTTTCCTTTAGGTTTTGAAACACATCACTGCAAGCTCTTCTTGCCTTGAGGGTTTGCACTGAGAAGTCTGCTGTGACTCTGATGGGCTTTCCTTTGTATGTGATTTGTTTCTTTTCTCTAACTACTTGTAGAACTTTGTTCTTCTGTTGGGTTTCTGGAATCTTAACAATTATATGCCTATGTGTAAATTTTTTTGATCAAGGCTAGTTGGAGTCCTATATGCCTCACTTATCTGTATGTCAAATTCTTTTCCCCTGCTTGGGAAGTTTTCTGCCATCACTTCTGTAAACAGTTTTTTTTATGTCATCTGCACTCTCTCCTGTTTCTTCATTGACTCCAATCAGTCTTATGTTATTTTTCTTTGCATTGTCTAGCAGCTGCTGGATTGATTTCTCATGGTCCCTTAAAATTTTAAAGAATTTTTCTTTTCCTGATCACTAATTGCAATCCTATTTTCTATATCTGAAATTCTGTCTTCACATTCACTCATTCTGCTGCATAGACTCTCAGTGTAGTTTTTAATCTCTTGGAAATCTGTTTGCATCTGTTTTATGGATTCAATTTGTTTCCTATGTTGGCATTCCATCATGTTCCTCAGATCCTCTATTTTTTTTATGTGTCCTCCCTAGATTTATTAATCATGTCTTGCACTATGAGCATAATCTCTGCTGTTATCTGAGAAATTATTTCTGATTTCGTTTTTTCTAGATCCTCTTTCATTGCTAGTTCAGGGAATCCAGGTGGTTGAGTATCAGAGTGTTCCATCTCATTTCCCTTTGGGGTCGTTGTAGGTGATCTGGAAGTCTGATTCTGTGGCTTGTTTATCTGTCTTCTCATTTTGACGCGTGGGTGGTGGGGTAGGGTGGGTGTGTGTTCCTGGCGCCCGCGCGGTTCACCTCCTCTGGGCTCAGAGCCATGGCATGCCTACCCGGAAGCTTCCTCTCCTCTGGGAGCCACAGCATGCCTACTCGGAAGCCTCTTGCTGCCTGGGAGCCATGGCACGCCGATCTGGAGGTCTCCTCTGGGCTTGGAGCCGTGGCACACCTACCCAGGAGCTCTCCTGCTTCTTTCTTTTGCAGCACAATTCAAGGATCCTTCCACTTGGACTGTCCTTTTCATCCTTTAATATCATAGTGTCCCTAGAAACAATTTCCCCCTTCAAATGGGTTCCTATATACTCCTCTTTCTTCTTCTTTTCCTTGTGCATGTGCAGCATGCGATTTGCCACCAAGTTATGCAACCAGCTAGAGATGTTCTTTAAAAAAAACCTTTTTAGCAACTTTTCTCCTCTGCACAGGCCATGTGTCAAAGGCACTGTCCATTGAGCCTCCTGTCTCAGATGCTGATCATGGAAATGGAGAGGTCCAGGGAGCGCTTCTCTACTCTCCTGTCTAGCACTTAGTTATGGCCGTTGCCAGAAAATGTGGCCCAAGTATGACTTGATGGGGACAGAACCCTGGAGTAATTTTGATTTGGACTTCACAGCTAAACACTTGTGAAGTCATCTGGTCAACCTTGTGCCTTTTGTTTTCTTTGCGAAAATGAGATCCTGAAGGGCCACAGCTGCTATATGACCCCAAATGAACACCTCTGTTCATTCCATCTTGAGGAATGATGCAGAAAGACCTAAGTGCAGAAAATCAAGGAACAGAATTAAGAATTCACCTCAAGTGGACAGTGGCAATTTGTGCTGGTCATCTTGTTCTGCTGGGCTGAGGGAACTTTACTAGGTTAGGGGTTGTTTTTAGTTTAATTTTTCTTTTCTAGCTTCTCATTGCTGGCCTGTGCACACACTGAGATCATTTGAAGCTGTGTTAGGAGCCAGAGCAGGCAGCTAAGTATGTCCCAGAGAAGGTGAGGAAAGCTGAGCAGAAATGAGAATCCATTCAGCCTTGCTGCTTGCTATGTTTTCATCCCAGAAGCGCAGGTTGAGCAGAGAGGATCCCATTTCCTTCTGATGGGTCCAATAACACTACTGATTCCTCAGTAAATCATATTTTCATAATCCTAACATTAAATGCTGTTTATAGGTTTTCAGTTTCGGAATCAACCTATAGAAACAGCCCAGATTTATGAGCACCTTGCTGCCCAGTTCTGGCAGATCCAGGAAACTGTCTATGAAGCAGAGGCTAGTACTTTGTTTTGCTTTCTCTTATACAGTATCTGATGGAAATTGCAGCATAGAAAATGAGTCAGGAACATAGGACAAGGAGGACTTACCTGGCTCTTGCTTCTATTTGGTAATATAGATATGAAGGAGTAATTAACAAGAAGTTGAGCCTTTTACAAGGTGATGATTACTGCATTTTGGAATTTCAACAACATTAAAACAGTGTCAATGAAAGAGAGAGAACTGGCACAGTGAGTCCACATTCACTGAACTTCAGAATCCACAAGGTTGGGAGGAAGGAGCTTAAGTCAGAGTCAGAACTGGGCTCAGCAACTGGAAATGCCAGCGAAGTGAAGGGCTTCAGCATAGGCCATTCCAAACCTGCTGCTTTAGCACACTGATTATGTTGGCTAAGAGCACTCAGAGACCACCAGCTAGGGCTGGGCACCCAGCTCCATATGAAAGCAGCAGCCTGGCAGGCACAAGACCCTGGGTCTGATCCCCAGACCACTTTCAAAAGGCAAAACTCAAAAAAACAACAATGCAGCAAGTATAAGGACACTGTGACTTTCCATTTTCCTTCCTGAAAACAGAATACGAAACTCCATGTGAAAGACATCCTCTCTTTAACAGGAAGAGAAATATTCTTCCCCCAGAGATGGGGAGTTGAAGCAAAGAGAAATCTGTACAAACAAACCTTGTGTAAAGAGCACTGCACTCCAGTTTCTTTCCCTCAGTTTATTATCCATTGCCATAAAGTGTTCAGCTCTAACTGCTGCTTTGGGTCTCCCTGTTACTTGTGGAGACTCAGATATATGTGTAAATCAAATCTGTGTGCCCCCTCCTACCCCATGCAATGTCTTCTGTCAGTCCCTGCTGGAGACCTTAGGAGGCCCGAGGAAAACTGTACCTTCTCCACAGTACTGTTTTTTAAATGAAATTTATTTTTAACTAGTACATAAAAGCACAAAAATTTTTTAATGTTTAAATCAGATTAGACATATGATGTTCTCATTTAGCCTTTCTCTATGGTAAAAAAACCCCAACTCTACAGTCGTGTGTGTGTGTGTGTGTGTGTGTGTGTGTGTGTGTATGTGTGTGCTGGGGTTTGAATGCAGGGCCTTTGCTCTGAGCTACATCCCGAGCTGTTTGTTGTATTTTAAATTTTTAGACAGGATCTCACTAATTTGCTAAATTACCCAGGCTGGGCTGGAACTTGCAATTTTCCTTCCTCAGCCTCATGAAATGCTGGGCTTACAGGAGTGTACCCCATGCCTGGTTCCCTCACAGAACAGATAGAAAAAGATGACTAATCAAATACTCCCCATCATGTTAGTTATTAGTCAAAGAAATGCCACTTTCTGCTGAGTTTTTGCCACAAGGCAAGGCACATTGAAAGTGTCTGGGCCCACCTGTACTTTACAGATGAGAGGCGGGCCCACAGTCTAAGCCTCTACCCAGCACCCTCCAGGGCGGTGACTTGTTTTCCTGACAGACTGCAGTTAATGCAGTGTCACTCAGAGCTGTGCTGTTGACCAGTCAGCGGGGCTGTTTGCAGTCGCCCTGATACATAGTCTTGTTTTAAAACTGAGATTCTGTGTAAAGAAAATCAAACCAAACTACACACAGCTTTCAACACTGGTGTTAGCTGGGCCTGGTGACTAACTGTAGCCGCAGCTATTCAAGAGACTGAAGCAGGAAGATTTGCAAGTTTGAGATCAGCTCAGAGAACATAGTAAGACCCCCGGCTCAAAAAAATAGTAATAGCCATATTAGACAAAAAGACCCGAGGAGAGAAGGCCTCGCAGGCCTGTCATAAGGAGCAGTCAAGCTCTCGGAGAAGAAGTTACTTCACTGCCTTTCCTTTGGTGACTGCCAGGCCCTCTAAGTCACAGAATTGGAAAGCCCTGCCCCCTTGGGGCCCTGGGGCCATCCCTGACTCACCTGAAGCCTGTCTTGTAGGTGAGGGCTGTGCCCCCCAGCTGATCTCACTCACCCCTCCTGACCTTCTAGGGCCTCTGTCATCTCAGTGGGCCTTGCTCTTGCTGCAGCCCAGGGGAGATAATCTCGAGAAGGGGAATTTTCAGAAAGTGGGGGAATATTTTATCAATCAGTAGAAGCAGTTTGAATTTGAGTTGTTGAGAAATGGGGAAGTTGGTGACTAAGAGAGTGGAGTTGGGGGGTTTTAGTGAAGGGAACAGACTAGGAGTCATTTTGATTGGACCCTTAAAAGACATTTCCTTAAAATGTGAAAATAATTTTGCAGGGGAATGTTTACCAAAAAAAAAAAAGCTAATCTACAGAAAAAACAACTTACACACAGGAATCTAAATGTCACTTGATTCCCAGAGGGAATGAGCTCAGAAGTTAAAAGGGGAGGGATGCTCTCCAACTATTAAATGTATTTTTAAAGGCCCTTTTGGGTTTAAATTGGTTCCAGGAAGAAGACAGGCTTTTCTCCCAAGGGAGCGATTCTTTACAAATGCTAGCAGAAGGTTCTAGAAGCTGGGGTTCAGGCTGGTGGGTGTGGGCAAGGGATAGAGAGGCCAACCAGAAATCTTCCATCTGTGGTGGTTTCAGCCAGACTTTGAGATCAAATGTTTGGAACTGGAGAAACTCCCTCTGGGCTTGCCTTTGTTTATCCTGCCTACCAGCCATCAGAGTTCACAGGGTGGTGTCACTGACAGAGCTTGGACAGCAGGTCCCAGTTCTCTGCAGAGCTGAGCAGGCAAAGCAGCCCTGAGGGTGGGTTGTAAATGTGGCCCAAGCTGCACAAACTGGGTGCAGAGGAGGAAGCTAAAACAGAGCTGTCCCCCTGCAGCCGAGGTCATCTAGGGAAAGGGGAACCAGGAGGCCCAAGTCCCAGCCCTGCTTCTGTCACAGACTTGGGATAGGAGTCAACCTCGCAAGGGTAAAAGTAGCTCCCAAGGTGAAGTTTCTTAGTGGCACAATCCTTGCATAGCGTGTATGAGGCCCTGGGTTTGATCCTCAGCACTGGTGAAAGAAATCAGGAAGGAAGAGACGAAGGGAGGAAGGAAAAGCAAAAGAGAAAAAGCAGTTGGCTTATATACTGAGTCCAGAACAGGGAGCCTAATCTCTGGCAGCACAGCAAATCTAGGCCTTTAAGCAACCTGTCATGCTGCAAGGGACGAAGAAGATGCATCCACCCAACCAGGAGGGAAGCAGGGTTGCTGAGCTCAGGAGCCGGCAGGTAATAGTTCTGAAAGGTGCTGTGATTTCAGGGCACTCTTCTCTTTTGGCAAAACCTTCAACTTCCACCCCTACAAGCCAGTGCCTCAAGCTTTGTTTGTTTGCTCTGGACAGACTGATCACTTTGATTTAGGAAAGCAACAGTGACGGGGCAGAGGAGTGCATTTCTTGCTGGCCATTTAAAGGCAACACTAGTTGATGTAATTCCACCCACCCTCTCTCCATTCTCTCTCCTCATCTTTACCTGAAACCTACTCCTTACTATTTCTTTTCTTTTCTTATTTTGAAATTGAGGCCTTCACACTAAGCTGTGTCCCCAGCACCTAGTTTTTATTTTTTATTTTAAACACAGTCTCACTGGGTCACTAAGTTACCTAGGCTGGACTGGAACTTGTGATCTTCCTACCCTAACCCCTAAAGTGCTAGGGTTACAGGCATGCATGTCTTATTGTTTTTTGTTTGTTTATTTTCTAATCTAAAGTACAGGGCCAGGGCTGCAGATCAGTAAATTATGTGTTTAGGATGAGGCTGTGGATTTATTCTCCAGCACCAAAAACCTCACAAAAATCTCCAAGGAACTCATGGACCAAGTATGTGGGCTGCTACTGTGCCCTGGCAGCTTCCACACTCAGTGAACCTTCACAAACTCCCTTCTACCATCGGACAGCAGCTCCTGATCTCTCCTAGCCATGTGGGGGAGTTGGAGATAAACCACTTACGACCACAACGCTGGAATGAAGGCTTTGGAGTTCGGGGTAAGGCCACAGCAGCCAGGGACAGGGGTCTGCCCAGGAGGGGAGAAATAGGGTGTACTTTCTTACTTTGGGATGCACCTCCTTGGAGATGGCCCTGTGGGGAAGATGTGGGTGAGACAGGAAGGAGATAGGGAAAGGACCCTTGAAAGCCAGGGACATGCAGCAGGGGAACCAGATGAAGGAGGTCATGCCTAGGATGTTAGGGCCTGGCAGGTGAGGCAGAAGAGGAGCCAGGGGCCAAGGCAAACAGCAGTGGGCGATGGCCTTGCAGAGGAGTGAGAGAGTTTGCTAGACATCCGGTTTGTAACAGGGAAACAGATGGGTGAATCTGAGTCTGGAGGCAGATAAGACCATCTCTAACTTCTAGAGCACGTGGTCCCGTGCCGGTATGGACGGTTCTCCCCCAAGATGAACTCTGAGAAGACCTCTAGGGTTCTCTTCAGACAGTGCTGAGTCCACTTCCTAGGATTTGTCTTATACTTTTTCCTAAGTAAATTTCCATGTAAGGGAGCCTGAGACTGTTACTGGGGTCCTGGGGTGCTGTGGCCTTCTAGAGATTCTTTCTAGGCTCTTATTGTTCTGAACAAGAATTGGACAAGAAATTGGAAAAGGTGGTGAGATTTTACATTTATTAAAAGTAGGAAAAGGGGGTCTGGGGATTTAGCTCAGTGGCACCATGCCTGCCTCGCAAGCACAAGGTCCTGAGTTCAATCCCTGGTACTGAAAAAAAAAAGCCCTCTTTGGGCCAGGGATTTAGCTCAGTGGTTCCACCGCCTGCTTCAAAAGCAGAACGACCCGAGTTCGATCCCCGGTACCAAAAAAAACAAAAGAAGGGCCAGGGGTTCAGCTCAGTGGTTTCACCGCCTGCTGCACAAGCACAAGGACCCAAGTTTGATCCCTGGTTCCAAAAAAAACAAGTAGGAAAAGGCCAGGCATGGTGCTGCAAGCCTGTAATCCTAGCACTTGGGAGCCTGAGGCAGGAGGATCGGAAATTCGAGTCCAACCTGGGCAATTAGCAATTTTCCAAGACCTTGTCTCAAAATTTAAAAAATACTAAAATGGCTGGGGGTGTAGCTCTGTGCGAAGGTCCTTGGTTCAATCACCAATACTGAAGAAACAAAAAATGAAACACAAAAAACCGAACTTGAACACAAGAAGCCATCAGAGTCGCCCAAGGGAGCAAAGAATCACAGCTACACTGTGACCAGCAAAGCAGAACTGTGGAGTCGAGGACCCCCTCCAGGGCCTAGGTCTCAGTGGCTGAGCATGTGCTTTCCTAGCACCAAAAAAGAAAATCCTCCTCCAACTTTATTCAGACAGTTTTTTTTCTCCACTCCTCACCCAAAGCCCTGACTTTTTCCTTAATTCATGTAGGGGTGGTCACGTGCTACAATATATACAAAGTCACTTTTGTCTCTTCCCTTAACAGCAGTTTCCCAGCTGGCTTTTCAGAAACCCTCCAAGGGATCATCAGGCCTACCAGACCCCGACTGCTCTCAGAAGGAAGCTGAAGTCTCCTAAGAACAGGACTCACATTCCTCACCTGGCACTGAGTCACAGGTCCCAAAGCAGGAACCTCTGGCCGCAACCTGGGCCACTGAGAAGTCACACTGTTCAGTGATGGCCACGCCTAGGAGTCTGGGCCCTTTGCCCCATGCAGCAGGGGAAAGAGGACCTTGGTGACTCCAAGAACTCTGACCTTTCACTCTCCAGCCCTGTGTCCCTGTCATCTCTCTGTTGCCCACAAGAGTGCTTGAGGACATGGCCACTGCTGCATTAACAGATGACTGACTTGGAAGGAAAGGAAAAGGCCCGTGCTATAAATAAATGCACCATTCCTGGACCAGGCGGCCTCCTTCTCGCTCCCACCCCAGTCACCCTTGTGACTGTCAGAGCCCAGCGGCCTCAAGCAGAGGGATTAGTGCGATCACAAGGTCACCAGCAGATACTCTGTCTTCACACCGTGCAGGAGAGTTTGAGTCACTGACCAGAAGCCAGGAGGGGAAGAAAGAGGAGGAGAAGGGAGAGAGCTGGGAGCCTGCAAGGGCCAGTTTGAAACAGCAATAGTCTTTTTCTTTTTTCTTTTTTTTAAAGCCTGACTTTCCACCAGAATGTGAAAATCTGTAAGGGGAATGAAAAAGGGAGGGGGAAAAGGACAATTCCCACAGAAATGCTTTTGATTTTAGAGTGACTGGCTTGATCCTCAGAGTACAGATCTGCCTCCCATGTTTTTGTTAAAGAACTGGAAGAGCTGGTGCCATCAGCAATTTCAGAATCTCTATTATTAGAGTCAGAATCTTCTATGTTACATCTCAGGTAAGCAGGGAGTCTCCAGTCAGCCGCGCACTTCCTTTGTGCACCAAGGGCCTGGCATGCTCAGGTCCACCCCGCTCTGTCCTCTCCAGAGGACAGGTGCTGCAGGTGGACGGAAACACAGGGAGACCTGATGGAGACGTGCAGAGCTCTGAGTAGGAGCGGGCTGCCTGTGCTGGGATCTTGTGTCTTCACTAGGCCGGACAGGGCCGGGATGGATGTGCTGTGTCACCAGCGCAGCAGACTTCCAGAGCAGCTGGGTGACTCAGTGGGTCACCCGCACACTCCAAAATGTGAAGTGTGGATGATGGGGTGAGGAGATGCCAAGTAACAAAAGCCGAGTATGAGGCAGTGCTGGCCAGACCTGTGTGTAGGACTGTCTTCAATTACTGGTTTTAAGAGAAACTTTAAGTGACGTTCCTCAAGATAGAGTACTACTCAACATATTCTGGAAGAAGGTAAAACCTGAAGTTATCCTGGGGTATCCCCTAAAAAATCTTGGTAACGTCTTTGTTCTACATACATTTATTTGTTTATTTATTCATTTGCAGTGCTGGATGTTGAACCTAGAGCCTTTGGCTAGAGCTACATCCTCAGCCCTTTTTATTTTATTATTTTTTAAAAAAATTTTGAGACAGGGTCTTCCTTGGTCACTCAGTTGCCTAAGCTGGGCTTAAACTTGTGATCTTCCTGCCTCAGCTTCCTTAGTAGCTGGGATCCTTCTGCCTTAGTCTCTTCAGTAGCTCCTGAGGTGTACGCTACCACCCCTGACTGGTTTACTTTTTTAAGCTGAGGTGGGTTCTCTGTTCCAGAGTGAGTTTGTGTCTACATTTGGTATTTCAAGCACAGATGTGGAAGCCTGCCAGTTTCTCCTACTTCCTTGCTGTTCAGTTATTCAGTACCTGGGATGAAGGCATGGCATGGCATTGGTGGACAATAGATGTGACAAAACTTGTGCCAGTTCTTACAGAAAAAGGGCTGGGGGTGCAAGTTGGTGGTAGAACACATACTTAGCATGTGTGAGCCTTTGAAAGTTCAATTCTCATCCTGTGCACGTGTGCGCGCACACACACACACACACACACACACACACACACACCCTAAATATTGGTAGGATTAGAATCTCCCTTCTCCAAATATTGGGAACAGGTTATGTACCACCCCCAAGGTCACCTTTAATCCTACCCTCTCTCCTACCCTCCCATTCTCTCTCTCTTTCTCCTTGATGCTGGGGAATTGAACCCAGGGGCCTCACACTGAGACATTTCCTCAGGCCTTTTTATTTTGAGACAGGATTTTGCTAAATTGGCCAGGCTGGTTTCGAATTTATGATCCTCCTGCCTCAGACTCTCAGAGTGTTGGAATTACAGGCGTGCACCACCATGCCTGGCTATGAGTCTATTTTCTATTGTGATTATTAAGTTTTTTATTGACATTTAATAAATGTACATATTTGTGGAGATCAGTATGAAAATCTGATGCAGGTAGATAATGTGTAATTGTCCAATCAGATAATTAGCACTTCCATTTCCTTAAACATTTATCATTTCTTTGTGTTGGAAGTCTTCAAACCCCGAAGTGCTGTGCTGTAGAATCCTCACTTCTTTATTCTTCCCCCTCCTCACCAAGCTGAGCACCAGCAGGAATTGATGCAGTGTCGCATCCAGTCCCAAACTGACCTGCTCCAGGCAGTGACCCGGGGCCCTTGTACTGCCGAGGTCAGCTGAGTCCTGTGGTTCGGAGCTGCAGAATGGTGACAAGGGGCTAACAAGTAACTGGCTTCCGGATCCTTCATGTCCTGAACATATTCTTACTGGCTCAAACTCTTTCCCAGTTCCATTTGTACCAGGAGGCTCAAGGTGCCAATTTAGTGTGGTGGGAACATCCTAGCACAAAGACAAGGTGATCTGGAAGCCTCATTGGCGTTTTGCTTAGAATAACACTGAGCTTCCAGCATCTTGACTTTTGCTCCTCTGGTAGAACTTTCGCATGTGATCTGAATGTGTGAGAGGTGGCTGTTTTGTTTTTTGTGTTTTTTTGGTACCAGGGATCGAACTCAGGACCTTGTGCTTTTGAGGCAGGCGCCAGAATCACTGAGCTAAATCCGCGGCCCCCAGAGGCGGCTCTTTGTTGGCAGTGGTGGGAGATTCGAGTTTGATGATGGGGTAGGGGTGCACATGCCCAGAGAGAGGAATCAGAAGTCATGTAGGGTGCATCAGGTGATCTGGAGATCGCTGTACCCGAGGGGATTAGGAGGCCCAAGGTGACACGACAGCCTGAGCAGCTTAGGAGACTTCTGGAAGCAAATGGGAGCCACTTGAAGTTTAAGCTCCGGAGAGACATAATTAGATTTTATGCTAGGAAAATCAATCTGGAGCCCACGTGGAAGAATGTTTGCAGGGGCAGGAAGAAGCCCTGGGAGATATGTCACTCTCCTGCTTACAACCTTCCAAGAGTCTGAAATAAAATCCAGGCATTGGAGTGCAGCTCATTGGCAGAGCACTGGCCTGGCATGTGTGAGACCTGGGTTCCATCCCCAGCACTGGAAAAGAAACTGAAACAAAATGCGGACTCTTCTGTTGCCCAGAGGACTGACCTCCATGCCTTGTTCCCACCAGGGTGTCTTTCCAGCCAGCAGCTCTTCTTCAGCTTCTCAGGCTGTGCTTCTCTTGCTTGGAGTTTGTCCTTGATTCTCCGGGACTCCTGTCCTTTAGCTCTCTCAGTCTCAGTTTTAGTTTCACCTTTTTAGGAAAGTTTGGTCCTTGTAAGCCTGCAATTCTTTTGCCTGTTGGATTATTGTCCTTTGTCCTCTCAGATGTGGTTTATAAGGAGAGAAGTCACTCCTGCCTTATTCACCGACACGTCCCTAGACCCTGGCTGATGATGGAATGAATGAGTGACCCACACAGGCACCCTCAAGGTCTGAACTAAGGGGGGCAGGGAAGGAGGAGGGACTGGGGAGGTGTGAGGCCTGAGAATCCACTTTCCATGTGGCCTGGTGACTTGGTGGATGTGGGTGTCGGGAGGGAGGAGGGAGGAGGGCTTGGGTGGCTGGCTGCTCCTGTACAGAAGGGGAGGCAGGAGGGAGAGGGTCATGGGTGCAGGGAGGTCAGTTTCAGATGTGGTAAGCTGGGGACATTGGTAGGAGAGCAGGAAGCAATCAGACATGGGAATATGGAGTTAGGAGGAAGGTGCAGGCTCAGAGGCACATCTGAGCGTTGTCAGTGTGGGACCAGCTGTGAGGAGGACAGGGCATGGTCGCAGAGGGGAAGGGAGCTGGGGACCGGGCTCTGGGAGAGGAGGTCTCTCCGGGGGACAGCCCAGCGCTGACTCTGGGTGGGTGTGTGCTGTTCCCCTGTGGCCTGGGCTGGTACCCATGAGGCCAGAACTCGGGGAGGAGTCTACCTGACAGCAAGGGGCGCTTGTCCTGGCCTGGGCTCTCGGAAAGAACAGAAGGTTTCAGTCACCCTGGGCTGACCAAGGAGTGATGTGCTAGGCTGCCCTGTGGGGCTGGGGTCTTGCTGATACAATATAGACCAAGACCTGCAGCCTTGGCTAAACATATGGCTCCTGTCTGGTGTTTCCAAATGTTTAAATTATGTTTTTAAGTTTTACTTTTATTAATACATGCTTGCTGTACATAATGATTCTATTCATTGTGGAAGGTTGGTCATAACACATCTTTATTCCCGAAGTCTGCTCTCTGTGTGAGGGGCAGGCTCACTTACGAAATTACCTTTTTTTTTTTTTCTTTACCGGGGGTCAAACTCAGGACCTTGTGCTTGTGAGGCAGGCACTGTGCCACTGGGCTAAATCCCCATCCCTACAAAATCACCTATTTTACCCATCTGTTTGTTCCTGAGGATTGAACCCAGGGCCTTGCACACACTAAGCACGTTGTCAACCACTGAGTCACACCCCCAGTTATTATTATTATTGTTGTTTTCACAGTACTAAGGATTAAACCCTGTGACTGCTGAGCTATATCTCCACCCTACTCCCCCTTTATTGAGACAAGGTCTTGTTAAATTGCCTCCAAATTGAGGCTTCCAAATTAACTGGCCTCCAAATTGAAATTCTCCTGCCTCAGCCTCCTGGATAGCTGAAACTATAGGCTTATGACAGCGTGCCAGGCCCAACTTGGTTATGTGTATAACACGTATTTTCTTCCTTTCTTTTGTGATGCTGGGAATCTAAAGAATGCATTTCCTTTTGTGTGTGTGTGTGTGTGAATTTTATTATTTTAAAAATTTATTTATTCCACCCCCAGCCCCTAAGAATATATTTTCAGTACCAACAGTTTAAACTCATTCATGAAGAAAGGGCAACATGAATAATGATAACAATCATTAAAAATAATACTGTTGTTTTGTTTTGTTTTAAAAATAAAGCTGTTTTGTTCCTAGCTTTCTTTTTTTTTTCTTCCGTAGGTTTTCTATAACATAGTTAAAATTGCACACACAAAATATATCTTGCCTCTTTTTTTTTTTTGCTACACATTATCTTGCAAATATTTTTCCATGTAGCTTTAGCATTTTGGTGATTGTATAATGTTCTTTTCCTAATTATTGAACATTTAGGCTATTTCTAATTTTTCTCTATTTTAAATCTATGTATATAGTGGTTGCTAGCACTGCTATAACAGAGCGACTCAGACTGCACACTTTAAACAGCAGTTTATTTTCTCCACGAAGTGCTGGAGGCCGGAAGTCCAAGACCCAGGTGCCAGCCGGGAGGCTCCTTCTGCAGCTTCTGTCTTTGGCATGCAGGAGGTCACCCCCTTGCTGTGTCCTCACATTGTCTCTCCCTGTCTGGGCAAATATCCTGTTCCTAGGAGAACACCGGGCAGAATGGCTCAGGATGCATCCCAGTGGTTCTGTTTTAAGTTAACACCTCTGTAAGCCCTGATCTCCAAATATGATCACATTCTGAGGTACTGGGGGCTAGGGCTTTAATGTGTAAATTTTGAGGTGGAGGGATACAATTCAGCCCAAAACACATTGTGTATATTTTTTTCTCATCTGCATTTCCAATTATTTCCCTTGGATAGATGTCTGTCTGGAAAGGGAATCACTGAATCAAAAACTAAAAATACTTGAAGCCTCTTGGAAATTGTTTTCCCAAAAGAATTTAACAATTAGTGTTGAATAGGTCACTTAAATTTTTGTTTTTTTAATAAAGGAATGAACCAATTAAGGATTCCTTTCAGTTGCATGAGACAGTAGCTCATCACAGGACTGAACTCAGCAAGGGGTTGTGCTGTCCCTGACAGTGAACAGAAGCAGTCACTGATAAGACAGCAGCCTCAGTCAGGCCCAGTTTTGGGCACCTTCTTGGTTTCTGTTCCCCCATTTCCTACTATCTTGGCACAGGGATCTCCCGTCCCTGGCTTAGCACCTGCTGTTCTCTGTCTCTTACCGCCAAATCTCCCTGTGGCTGGCTCCCTCATTGCCTTCAGATTTTCATTCAGATGTTGCCTTCCCAATGAGACATTTCCTGGCCACTCTTTCTAAAACTCCATCTCCTCTTCCCTTCCTATCTCCTTTAGTTTCCCATTTTAGCATTTATCCTTAACAAATTTACTATATATGTGTTAGCTTTCTCTTTCTATAACAAATAATTGAGATGATTAAGTTATAAAGAAAAAAGGTTTATTTTGGTTCACAGTTTTACAGTTTCAGACCATGATCTTGTCACTGAATAGTGCGGGAGCCAGCAGTTCCAGGTTCTTGTCCTGTTCAAAGAACTGGATGGGACAATTGGTACTTGAAAGTTCATCATTTATTGACCATATTAAAGGTATTACAGGCAAAAGTAAGGAGTAGTGTTTTAAAGAGAAGGAAAGAAGAAGAGCGCTAAAAAGAAGAAAAGAAGTGCTCTGAAAAGAAGTCCTGTGATGGGCCAGGGATTTAGCTCAGTGGTTCTGCTGCCTTCCTCGAAAGCCCAAGGACCTGAGTTCTATTCCCAGTACCAAAAAGCAATAAATAAAAAGTAAGAGCTGAGAAGAAAGGAAGAGAAAATACACCCTGCACACAGAGCAGCACACTGGAAGAGTAAGAAGACAGTGGGCATAACACCCCAACAGTCGCCATCTTTTACATCCTTTTTCTGGTGTCAATTCTGAGCAGCTTTCCATGATTGGCAGGTCATGCCCTATTATCCAGCCACATTGCCATGCCCTAATCTTCTGCCTTAGTTGGAAGGCCCCATTACTTTTTTCCTGTGATGAAGCAACATATCACAGGAGGAGTGTGTAGTAAAGCAGAGCTGCTTATTTCATGGCCCAGAAGTGAAAGAAAGAGAGCAAAGAAGTGACTGGATCCCACAGTTCCCTTGGGGAGCACACCCAATAACTGAGACCTACTATGCCCTGACTCTTAAATCTCCCACCGCCTCCCAATACCACTAAAGGATGGGGGCCACACCTGTAACGCATGAGCCTTCAGGGACACTTATCCCAAAGCAATCTGTAGCAAAACGTGAACACAGCTTTGGCAGACTGAGGATTGGACCTGAAGTCTTGGTACTGGGGACCAAACTCAGGACCTTGTGCTTGCAAAGCAGGCGGGTTGCCACTGAGCTAAATCCCAGGCCCCAGAGTCTTTTGAATGCTAGGCAAGCAGTTACCACGGAGTGACACCTTTTTTTTTTTTTTTTTGTACTGGGGATCCAACTCGGGACCTTGCACTTTCGAGGTAGGCAGTGAAACCACTGAGCTAAATCCCCAGCCCCTATATTTTAATTATATATCTTATTTGCTCTCTTTCTCCTTCCCCAGAAGGTAAGCTCCATAAAGGTACGAGGTTAATCTGTTTTGTTCATTACTTTGTGTGTGTGTGTGTGTGGTACTTGCATACATACACACATTTCCACTTCCAGGAAAGACCAAGCCTAACTGATTTTCCCCTTCCTTTAGTCATTCCTTCCCTCATTCCTTCCTTCTTTCAAACTGTGATATGCCTTACTCAGTTACACAGAGAGTGACAAACCCAGAAGAATCAAAACCCTCGAGTTTCTGTCCTTTCTTTTTTTGGGGGGGGGGGTACTGGGGATCAAACTCAGGTCCTTGCACTTGCTGTCCTTTCAATTACTATTCCTGAGCAAGAATGTCACTGATTCTTAAGGATTAGCCTAATAGGCTGATAGATATAGTTGGCTGGTTAAATTTACATTTAATGAAACTTTTGAAACATATGTTAGTCCGTATGTTAAAGTCAGTAGTACAGTATTTTCAAACCCATTAGTATCTTTTCTGAAATTTCTGGGGAGGTAGGGGACCAAAGTTTGTGTTTATTCTGCCATTTTTATTCAATTCCTGTTTAATCCTATTAAGTTCCCCCAAATTCCCTTACAATGTAAAGATAAAATATATAGTATTTTTAAAAATTTAATATTTTAATTATACAAATTTAGGGATAGAGCATATAATTTGATACAGGTATACAATGACTAAATTAGGGTAGTTAGTATTTAATTTTTTTTTTTTGATTAACACATTTATGGGGTGGAGTACCATACTTCAACACATGTACACAATATATACTGGTCAAATCAGGGTAATTAATGTTTCCAATTCTATCATAACTTTGTGTTTGGAGCTGTCCATCTCCTCTCTTCTAGTAATTCATAAAATAAATGCTAAGTTCATTGTATAATGATCTGGAGCAAATGCTTAGAAAAATCATAAATATCAATTTATTTATCAATTAATTAAGTTTTTGCACTGCTAGGAATTGAACCTAGGACCTTGTGCATGCTAGGCAAGCACTCTACTTCTGACCTACACTCTTAGCCCTAACATCAATTTCTTTTTAAGCGAAATTACTTTTTTTTGGCTCCAACAAAATATGAAAATATTGAAAGTTATATTTTGAATCGTGGATTTTTAAAATCTAGTTCTGGGAACTTATTGGAAAAGATTGTTTTTGTCAGTACTGGGAATTGAACCCCAGGGTCTTCTGTGTGCTGAGCATACACAAGCTATGTTCACAGCCTATTAATTTTACAAAATATTGAATATCAATTAGTGTTTCCATATATGTTCATGTTTCGAGCATATCCATTCCCCATTACTCTTCCTTACCCCTCCCGCTCCCCACCTTTATTCCCTTTCTCTTGTCTAATAATAGTCTCTCTTCTACTTTCATTCCTTTTTTTAAAATTCCACATATTAGGGAGAACATACAATACTTGTTTTTCTGTCTGGCTTATTTCACTTAACAGGATGATCTCCAGTTCCATCCATTTTACCTGCAAATGTCATAATTTTATTCTTCCTCAGACCTTGCTGAAAAACACTCCATTGTATATATACACCACATTTTCCTTATCAATTCTTCTGTTGATGGGCGTCTTTTCTGGTTCTGTATTTTGGCTCTTGTTGATGGTGCTACAATAGACATGGGCATACAGATATTCCTACAGTATGCTGACTTTAATTCTTTTAGGTATATCCAAAGAGTGGTATGGCTGGGTCATATGGTAGTTTTACTTTTAGTTTTTTAAAGAACCAGAATACTAATTTCCATGGTGGCTGTACTAATCTGCATTTCCACTAGCAGTGTAGAAGAGTTCCTTTTTCCCCCTGCATTGCACCAGCATTTATTTTTTTTCTGTATTCTTTTTTCCCCCCATTATCAGGAATTGAACTCAGGACCTTGTGCTTTCAAGGCAGGCGTGGTGCCATGGAGCTAAATCCCCAGCCCTTTTTTCTGTATTCTTGATGATGCCATTCTTTCTGACTGGTGAGATAGAATCCAATGTAGTTTGTTTTGTTTTGGTTTTGGTTTGATTTGGTTTTTGAGACGGGGTCTCACTATGTAGTTCAGGCTGGCCTTGAACCCACTGTGTATCCCAGGCTGGCCTCAAAGTCGTGGCCAACCTCCTGCCTCAGCCTCCTGTGTGCTGGGATTACTGGCATATGCCACTATGCCCAGCCACAGTGTAGTTTGGATTTGCATTTCTCTAATGGCTGTAAATGTTGAACACTTTTTTCTTATACTGATTGGTCATTTCCCCCACCTCCATCCCAGGCTCCTAGGGCAAAGAAGCTCAGCCAGTCCCAGCACCCAGAAGGAAGCTCCCCCGCCACCATCCCAGGCTCCTAGGGCAGAGAAGCTCAGCTGGTCCCAGCACCCAGAAGGAAGCTCCCCCACTGCCATCCCAGGCTCCAAGGGCAGAGAAGCTCAGCCAGTCCCAGCACCCGGAAGGAAGCTCCCTACCTCCGTCCCAGGCTCCTAGGGCAGAGAAGGTGGGCTGGTCCCAGCACCCAGAAGGAAGCTCCCCGCCACCATCCCAAGCTCCTAGGGCAGAGAAGGTGAGCCGTGTGGGCACCAGAAGCACCCCCTCCCATGGAAATGAGAAGACATATAAACAAGTCTCAAAAACAGGCTTCTGGATCACCCACAACAACCCCAAAGGGAAACGAGATGGAACAATCTGATATTCAACCACCTGGACTATGAACTGGCAACAAAAGAGGATCTGGGAAAAATGAAATCAGAAATAATTACTCAGATAACAGCAAAGATTTTGCTCATGGTACAAGACATGATTAATAAATCTAGGGAGGACACAGATTAAAAAAATAGAGGATCTGAGGAACATGATGGAATCCCAAAATAGGAAACAAATGGAATCCATAAAACAGATACAAACAGATTTCCAAGAGATTAAAAACTCCATCGAAAGTCTGAACAGCAGAATGATTTGTCATTTGTATTTCTTTTGAAAAGTGTCTGTTCAATTCATTTGCCCCATATATTGATTTGGCTATTTGGTGTCTTGTGTTGTGTGTGTGTTAAAATTGTTTAGTTCTTTACATATTCTAGATATTAATCCTCTGTCAGAAGAGTAGCTGGCTAGAATTCCTCCCTTTCTGTAGGCCTTTTACTCCATTGGTTGTTTCCTTTGCAGTGCAGAAACTGTTTAATTTGACACAGTCTCATTTGTTGATTCTTAATATTTCCTGTGCTATTGGAGAACTACTCAGGAAGTCTTTGCCTGTGCTTATGACTTCAAGCATTTCCCCTATGTTTTCTTCTAGTAGTTTCAAGTTACAGATTTTATATCTAGGAGTTTTTATTCATTTTGAATTAAATTTTATAGAGGGTGAGAGAAGGATCTAGTTTCAGTCTTCAACATATGGATATTCACTTTTCCCACCACTGTTTGTTAGAGGCTGTCTTTTCTCCAACATATGTTTTTGTCTCCTTTTCCATGAGTCAGATAGTTGAGTCAGATAGTATGGGTTTGTACCTGTGTCCTGTATTCTATTCCATTGGTTTGTGTCTTTTTTTGCATCAGTACCATGCTGTTTGGTTACTATGGCTTTGTAGTATAATTTGAAATTGGGTATTATGGTGTCTCCAGCCTTGCTCTTTTTGCTCAGAATTGCTTTGGCTTTTCTTGGTCTTCTTTGTCTCCATATGAATTTTAGGATTTTTTCCTAGTTCTTTGAGGAATGTCACTAGAATTTGGATGGAGATTTTGATGGAAGTGACTCAATAGATTACTTTTGATAATATGACCATTTCTGTAATCCATTGATGTGGGAGGTCTTTCCATCTTCTAGTATCTTCTTCAATTTCTTTCATTAGAGTGCTATAGCTTTCATTGTAGAGGTCTTTCACTTTCTTGCTTAGTTTGATTCCTAGGTTTACGTTTTTAAGCTATTGTGAATGGAATTATTTCCTTGGTTTCTTTCTCAGCTAGTTCATTAATGTTGTATAGAAAAGTTATTGATTTTTTAACTTTGATTTTGTATCCTGCTGCTTTGCTGAAATTACCAGCTCTAAAAGTCTTTTGGTAGAATATTTAGGGTCTAAGCAGAGGACCATATGACCAGTAAATAAGGATAATCTGACTCCTCCTTTCCTACTTGTACCCCTTTCTTTTCTGTCTCTTGCCTGGTTGTTGTGGCTAAACTTTCAAGTACTATATTTAATAGGAGACATGAGAGTAGAATCCTTGTCTTGTTCCTCACAAATTTTTTAAAAATTTCAGTAGTTCAGTAAGTGAGAAAAAAAATTTTTTTGAGACAGGGTCTTGAGTTCAGGTTGGCCTCAAACTCACTATGTAGCCCAGGCAGGCCTTGAACTCAAGGCACTCCTCCTGCCTCAGCCTCCCAAGTGCTGGGATTACAGGCATGCACTACCATGCTGGGCTGAAAATGTGGGTTTTAAAAAGAGTTGATTGGATTTGGAGCAATAGGTAGGACTCTTGGTTATAAACTACAGAAATAATTCAACTTGGCTTAAAGAAAAGATGGGATTTGATTAAGAACTCCTGGAACCTAGTTTAGGTTCATTTATTTTTGTTACTGGAGGCTGAACCCAGGGCCTCACTTATGCAAGGCAAGCACTCTACCATTGGGCTACATACCTAACTTCATTTTCTTATTTCTTTCCTTTTCATTTTTTTCCAGAATTGGTAATTAAACCTAGAGCCTTTGCACTGAGCTATATTCCCAGCTTTATTTTTTATTTTGAGACAGGATCTTGCTAAGTCCCTAAGCTACCCAGGCTAGGCTCGAAATTGCAATCCTCCTGCCTCAGCCTTCCAGAGTGCTGGGATTACAGGTTTGTGCCAAAATGCCAGGCTTTTGTTTTCCTTCTTCTTTTTAAAATTTTATTCTGAGACAGATTCTGGATAAATTTCCCAGGTTGGCCTCAAACTTGTAACCCTTCTGCCTCAGTCTCCTGAGTAGCTAGGATTACAGACGTGCACCCCCACTCTCAGCTAGAATACTTAATATTTTTTTCTCCTCCCTGGACACTTCATTGTCACAGAGCAACTTTTTCTACCTGCCAGAGGTAGAAAGGTCAGCTTCACCAACACAGGAGACTGTTTTTTTAAATCCAGCTCTAATTTGAAGTGTCCCAGGAAAGTTGACAAACTGGCCAGGTTTGGGCGACAGACTCATCTGTGGCCTGATCCACTGGCCAGGTGATGGGGTGCTATGACTGGTCTAAACAGACCAGCTGCCCACTTGTGGTCCAGCCACCACAAGTTGTAAAAGAACATGAAGACTCCTCCCTGGAGGTTGGGAGGAGGACAGCATTTCTCAGGGCATTGTGGGGAAAGGAGGCAGGCATCTGCAAAGAGGGGGACGTGCAACCTACCAGGCAGGCTGACCACTTACCTCACGCCATAACCATGATTATACAACTTCTGCCGATTTCCCTTCTTTCCATCTCATCTCCTCCTAACCCTCACTCCAAATCTTCAACAGTCCCCCTGTCCCCCCAGTTTCCAGTGATCCTCTTCAAGTTCAGTGGTTCTGAGGGAAACAATGCTACTAACATTTCTGGGATTTCTGAGCTTTACAGTGGACACAAATGATGCAGAGCAATGGAAACCTTCTTATCAAAGTCATCAGTGGTGGAACAGGGACAAGTACTCCTTTCTTCATGAATTATTTCACCTGCAATTTGCTTGCATGTTATTTACTTTCCTTTTCGCATCTGTTGCCTGGCTCAACACCTGCCATCTGCTACCTTTTTCCTCCTCTGATATTGGACAATGCCACTATCATTCAGGGTGAGTGGGGCCTCCAGAAAACCTTTCACTCTGTCCATTTGTTTGTGCACAGTCATAACTCAAACAGTGTCAGCCCTGGAATGGTCCACAGCAAAATCCTTTTATTGTGCAGGAGGAGAAGATGGGGCTAAACCGTCATACCTTACATGTTCAAGGTCACCAGCATGGTAGTGGCACAGCATGGCTTAGGTCGTGGTGTTTTCTGGTTTATAACCCAGTGATGCCTCCAGGAACCAGAGGAAGACACCAGGAAAAAATAGAAACAGAGTGGTAGTGATATAGGAGGTAGGGCGTGGCAAAGCTGGCTGGGAAATGAATGGGACCTGTCAATTACAAGATCTCAGGACAGCGCCACATAATTCCCAGGGTTTGTGGGGCTTCTCTCCGGTTCCCGTGAGATGTAAATGGCTCTAAGGGCACAGCTGCCATAAGGAGCCTGCAATTGTGACTCCTCATAGTAGACCACTGGGCATCTTCCATGCAGAGTGCACTTTTATTTTTGCTTTTATCTTTTCCCCTCTCATTCAGCCCAAGATTGCTCTGCAGAGCCAGTTTTTCCCTTATCTCTTTAACCTTCACTTTTCAAATAAACTTTTGGTACTGTTTTTGGCTTATCTCATCCAATTCTTTGTTTGAGGCAAAAAGGACCTGGGCTACTTTTAATTGGCGAACTATTTCTAAAGGAATGACAGTAGCATGTGCTTAACATGCCCGAGGCCCTTGGTTCAATGCCTCAGTTGCCAATGGCGCCTGAGAAGCAGTCACAAACTTTCTTAGCTGTTCCTTATGCTTTTTGTCATCTTAGTTTCATACATTGAGCTTATGTGCCAGTTCTTGAGTTTTCCTTCTGTAGATCTCTTATTATGAAACATGAGATTTTAAGCTCTCACTATTATACCTTCCAGTCATGTAACAATTTTTACCAGTCAGTGCTCAGTGTTTACATGATTTATGTAACCATTGTTCACAGAAGAGACATGTAGCACATTATGATTATTTTTTCTTTCCATAATCATTGTACTTCTTGGGATTAAGAATTGTCCTGTTGTTGTTTCTGGGGGAGGGTTGTTTTGTTTTGGTGTTGGGAAAAGAGCCAAGGGCCTTGTGCGTATTAGGCAAGCGCTCTACTCTAACCCTAGCCCTGTTATTATTGTTATTGTTTATTTGTTTCTCTATCTAGCCAGTAATTCTGAGTTGCTCAGTGCTCCAGCTGTGCTAGGGACAACTTTGTCCCTGCGTGGTTGCGTAGCTATCATTCTGAAACTTCACTTCAGCTCAGGGGTGGCCTTTACCTCCTCCTTACAGGACCTCCAGCAATCTTTTCTGTGTTTCCCCCTTTTTTTGCAGGTGCACATCTTTCAGAACATCTGAAGAATGGGTGAACAGGAAATGAGTTTTCTGAGACAATGTACGTCTGAAAAATGCCTTTATTCTAGCTTCATGGTTGGGGAGAATAGGGAGCTCTAGGTTATAAACCTTTTTTTTTTTTCAAGGCCTTGGATTTTTTTCAATTCTGGGGATTAAACCTAGGGCCTTCATACTTAACTATACCAGCAGCCCCTTCTTTCTTTCTTTCTTTCTTTCTTTCTTTCTTTCTTTCTTTCTTTCTTTCTTTCTTTCTTTCTTTCTTTCTTTCTTCTTTCTTTCTTCTTTCTTTCTTTCTTTCTTTCTTTCTTTCTTTCTTTCTTTCTTTCTTTCTTTCTTTACTTTTTTGAGACAGAGTCTCACTAAGTCACAAAATTCTCCAGGCTAGGCTTGAACTTGTGATCCTCCTGCCCCAGCCTCCCAGATGCTGGAATTACAGGCTTGTGTCACTGTGTACAACAGCCTTGGTCTTTTTGTTTCACAGGTTCCATGTCTGCTGTTCAGAAGTCTTTCCCAAAACTGAATATAAACATTGTATATTGCAAACATAAGCAAATTTTTAAAAAGCCGGGTGCCTGTCCTGTTTTGTTCTGTCTGGAAGCTTTTGGGATCTCCCATGTATGCTGGAGTTCTGAAACCCAGTGTGCCCACATTTTTACTCGCTAGGTCCTGCACTCATGAAGCCTTGTAATGTGAAGATTAATGTGTGCCAGGTCTGGGATTCTGTCTTGAATTAGTTTCTCTGTTTTCTCTTTTTGGAATTCTTGTTTAGCTGATATCATTCTTTATTTAGTTGAATATCTTAGATTTGTATGTAATTTTGCATCTAATTGTTTCATCTTTCCTAATTATGAAGTTTTTGTCTTTGTTTTACTTTCTGATACATTTCCTCAACTTTATCTTTTAATCCTTCTATTTTTTTTCTGTAATTTTATTTGTAGTATTCATGAGTCTTTTCTTGTTCTATGAATGGTTTCTCTAAGGAGCATCCAAGTTTGTGTGTGTGTGTGTGTGTGTGTGTGTGTGTGATGACTAATTCTGATTATCAATCTGATTGGCCAGAGAGATGCTTAGGAAATGAGTAAGGCACACTTCTGGGTGTGTCTGAGTGAGTCATGGGGTTCTGGTCTTGGAGACTACATCTAGTCCTCACCCCTTCCTCTCTGGCTCTTCCTCTGTTCTTTGATTCCTGGATGCCATGACGTGAGCAGCTTTCCTGCGCCATACCCTCTGCCATGACGTTTCTTCCTTGGAGCCAGCCTACCATGGACTGAAACCTCTGAATCCACGAGCCAAGATAATTCTTTTCTCCTTTAAGATGCAGGTGTCAGGTATTTTGTCTCTGCAGTAAGAAAGCTGACTAATAGTATATACATTTTTTGGTACTGAACATTGAACTTGAGCTCAGATCCTCAGGTATACTAAGTACACATTCTTACCACTGAGCTCCACCTGAGCCCTGAATTATTGTTATTTGAAAGTAAATGCAGTATATTCTTTTACTTCAGTGTGATAGTAGCTGTTTCCCGACTCTCCTTCCATTGGCTCTGTTTCTTCCTGGTTACCCTCTCTCCCCCAAGGTTTGTTCTGGTCCACTGTGTGGTGGAGGAGTCCTTGGAATGTCTGGTTGTCCTCAGGATTGGTGTATGAGTGAGGTGCTGGAACCCTGTCTGAAAGTATCTAGTCCAGTGAGAGGTTTGAGGACAAGTGGGTTGCACAACATCCATTGCCCTGGAGATACTTTTCTGACTTTGGTTTTTCTCTTGAGCTGGACTGTTTTCCCCAAGATTACCCCTCCACATTCCTGCCTGGGACAGGGAAGGAATCAGCATTCACACTGAGCTTCATTCTCAACCCTACTGCCCTACTAAATTTCTTATTTTAAAACAGAATCTCGGGCCAGGGATTTAGCTCAGTGGTTTCGCCGCCTGCTGCACAAAAGCACAAGAACTCGAGTTCGATCCCAGGTACCAAAACAAAACAGAATCTCACTAAGTTGTCTAACTTGTGATTCTCCTACCTCGGCTTCCCAGAGTGCTGGCATTACAGGCACTGCTGTTCATCATGCAGGTTTTCACAACTCCATCGTCCTGTTGTTAGTAAATTGTCTTGTTTCTGACCCTGGTCCTAAGCCTTGGGCTTTTCCTTTCCACTCTTCCAGGCTTCATCTTCCACCTCAGGCAAGCTCTTGGTCTTCCTGTTTTCAACTCCACCCAAACCTCCCCATCCCTTCCCAGTTTCCCGTGATCTCCTCCCAGCAGACCTGGGCTTTTCCAAGTGTTTAGCTTCCACTCATTTACCATAGCTTTTCTGTTTCATCAACTCTGACAGTTGATGTTTTTGCATTCTCTCTGTCCTTGAAGGTTTACGGTCATTTTAATGGAGGGTTAAGAGGAAAGAAAGATAAAATTGTGTGTTCAATTGATTATATGGTATTTGACTAGAACCTCCATGAGCCTGCTTTTATTTATTTATTTTTTTAAGGTTCTTTGAGTCAGAGTCTCACTCTAATTCAGGCTGGTTGTAAACTCCCTATGTAGCCCAGGCTGGCCTTGAACTCATAGTGATCCTCCTGCCTCAGCCTCCTAAGTGCTGGGATTACAGACTTGTGTCACCATGCTTGGCATGTGTCTGCTTTTAAATTCATTCTTTCAGCTTTCAGTTTTTCTTTCTCCTCTTCCTTTTCTCACTCCTTTCTTTCCCTTACCCTTCCTCTCTCCCTTCCTTTCTTCCTTGCCTTCCTCTTTCTTTCTTTTTTTCATTTTTTTTGGTACTGGGGATCGAACTTGGGTCCTTGCGCTTGCACAGCGGGCGGTGAAACCACTGAGCTACATCCCCAGCCCCCTCCATCTTTCTTTCTCCCTTCCTCAATCCTCTCTCTGTTTCTGACCTTCAGAATGCCTTTCATTCTCACTCACTTGAAGACCATCAGGAAGACTGATGTTTTCTGTTTTTAAAAATTCTTGGAGTATAAATAGCACCTTGGAATCTGGCTTTAATTTAAACACACCACGTCTCCACAAAAGACTCAGAAACAGCCACCCAGAGCTTGTGCTCCCCCAGCCTCTTCATGCTGCATTTGCAGAGAAAACTCTGGTTTTTCCAGGAAGGGAAGTATCAGCTTTTTATCCAGCTACTTTCATTTGGAGTTTGAATTTCAGTCCAGAAAGCAGAGGAGGGAGCAAAGAGTATACTCTTTTTTTTTTTTTTTTTTGTACTAGGGATCGAACTCGGGTCCTTGCGCTTGCGCAGCAGGTGGCAAAACCACTGAGCTAAATCCCTGGCCCCCAAAGAGTATACACTCTTGACCAGCAGTGGAAGGGGGGTCAAGGTAAGGGTGGGACAAGTATTGATTGGTGAATTAAATAAACAAGTACTGAGTATCTACTATATTCCAGGTAGAAGGAACATAAAATGCAAGAAGGAGCCAGGCTTGGAGGTGTGTGCCTGAGATTCCATCTACTTTGGATCATGGGTTCAAGGCCAGACTGGACAACTTAGCAAGACTCTCATCTCAAAAAAAAAAAAAAGAAAAGAAAAGAAAAAAAGGTCATCCAAAATGCAGAGGGGAAGATAAACAAGTAAACAAATACGCCACAATGTGATAAGTGTACTTCATGTTGTATGGCAGGCACTGTTCTAGGCACTCGGATTTTGTGTATCCCTTATAGTGACATTGTGTGTTAGGCATTCTCACATCCATTTTAATAGGCAGAATGTACAAGTACCATGAAAACCCAGAGGTGAGAACTCTCGTTGATGCTTCCTCCGGAACCCAGGTCGCCCTCCCTGGACTCTGCGGGCCACTGTGTCTGCCGTCCATCCTGAGTGACCCTGCCTGAAGCTGGCTCTGTCCTTGAACATGGCCTCCCATGCCCCACTTCCTCCCCATGGACCCCAAAGCTGAGGGTTGAATCCCCTGTAGGACGAGAGACGGAAGCTCACTCCTCACACAGCTGTCAGGTCGGTTTAGTTTGGTTTGGTTTTGAGTACCATCTTCAGCCTGGAAAGAACAAGGGGAAAGTGATGAAAACCTTGAACTGAAAGTGCCCCAAACCACAGAAATCTCTTAGATGTATACTTTTTTCTCCTTTCTTTTCCTTTTCTTATTCCTGTCAGTAACATAACATTCCCTGTGCTTGAGGCACTGGCTGAGGAAAGGCCAGGAACTGGGTGGGTGGAGTGGGGGAGGCTGGGTCTAGAGATGTTTTTTCAGAAAGGAAGATTAGTGACCCCCCAGAGGACGGTCAGGGGGTCATATGGGCGAGGAGGGGAGGGGAAACACACACACACGCATTATGCATGCGCACACACAAGCACACGCCTCTCTGCACTGTTTTAAAAACTCTAGTCTTTGAACCAGGAGCTAGGCCTGGGTCTCCTGAGCTAAAGGGTGCAGGTCTCACCACCCTCCTTCCTGTAGTCCCCTTGTCCTGTGACATTGCCAGCAGAGGTGGCCCCCAGGCTGGTGCCCAGCTGTCCGCTTCTGTGCAGAGGCCGGGTTCTTGCAAAGCCAGAGCCAGGTAAGTGGAGGCTGTGGACCTGGGGGGCTTCCTGGGGGCCCTGCTGGACTCAGGAGAGGAGGTCCAAGTGGTGGGGGACCTGCCTGACCTGTAGAAGGAGAAGGAGGTGGGGACAGGATGCAGACCTTAGACCCGGCTTTGCTGAATTACAGCTGGAGCCGATCAGAGCCAGAGCCATCCCCAGAGGAGGTCCTCCCACACCACAGGAAGGCCAGAAAAAGGCCTGTAATGCACATTATTTTTGGTGCTTGGGAGATGAGAGAAGAGTGAAAGGTGGCAGCAGGAGTAATAGGAACTGAGGGGGAAGGCGGAAACCTGGAAGACTGGGTTGGTATCTTTCCTAAGGAACAGCTCAGGAGAGAGTCAAACGTAAGAAAGATACTTTCTATTTTGTATCTATGGGCTAGACTGTAAAGGAGACTGTTTATAAATTTTATGTAAGTTTAGTTTCTAATCTAAAAGAAATGGCTGCCCTCTCCTCCTTTGTTAAGCCTCTGTTGTGGTGGCACCTGGAATGGAACCCAGGGCCTTCTGCATGCAGAGCACATGCGCCTCTGCTGAGTGCACACCCAGCTCCACAGCCTCCAGCTACTTATTCATCATTTAAAATCATCGTCTTTATTAACACGCATTAGCTGTACACTGTGGTGGACTTCAGTGTGGTGCTTCCACATATTCATACCGTCTGCACTGATCCAATCCAGCCCCTTTGCCTGTGCCCCGCCATGCACCTTCCCCAACCTCCAGAAATTACCAGTCTACATTCAAGCCAATCTCGCTTAGCTCCCACATGTGAGAGAGAACTGTGCTGCTTGTCTTTCTGTGTCTGGCTTACTTCATTGAACATAATGCCTTCCAATTCCATCCACTCTGCTGCAAATGATATGATTTTACTCTTCTTTATGGCTGAATAATACTCCATCGTGTGCATATACCACATTTTCTTTACCCATTTGTCTGCTGCCGGTGCCTAGGCTGATTCCGTAGCTCAGCCACAGGGAACAAAGGTAATATATTTCTAAAAGTCCTCCACTATGTACAAATCTGTGTTTCTACGGATTCTGCAGTGGTTGTCTTCCGTTTCTTGCCAGAAAATCCCTTTAATCAGCTCAAGGGCTCTCTAGACCGAAGCTGAAGCAAGGTGATGGAAGTGTAGCCAACTCCAGATCCCTGGCACTGAAAGACTGACATTACTGGAGACACACTGCGAAATCAAGCCACAGTGAACACTGGTGCCATGAACACAGGCTGCACCACAGCCAGGTAGAGATCGGACAGGACTAGGGGCTCCCCATGAGGCACCCTGGAACTGTGCTGCTGACCCCAGAGCCTTCCTTTCAGCGCAGGTGTCATTTCTATCATTTGTCTGCACCTTTGCTTTGGGTAAGAAGGATGGAAGCAGGTGGTGCAACAATGAAACAGAAGCAGACAGTACTGTGGAAAGCACTAATGCATCTGAGAATTAGGCAGAGGGGAGGAAAAGCCTCCTGATCAAGGTCTTTATCCTTTTTAAGGTCTCAGTGTGTCTCATCTCTTAAAATGAATGATGTGGATTCCATAGCACTGCCAGATAGATGATGGACTCCCAGGTCAGTGTGAACTTCAGACAGCAAGTTTTAAAGTTCTGAGTTGGCCCTGATTGGTGTACATCTATAATCTTGGCACTCTAGGAGCCTGAGGCAGTAGAATCGCAAGTTGGAGGCTGGCCTGAGCAATTTAGTAACATAGGGAGACTGTCTCAAAATAAAAAATAAAAAAGACTGGAGATGTAGCTCAGTGCAAAGGCCCTGGGGTCAATCCTCAGTACCACTAAAAAAAAATCTGATGCTACCATCTTCTGCATTTGAGGCAGTTGTTAAAATACCTTCTCCCAGAGGTGTTTAAATGATGTCCTCCAAAGGGCACAGAGGTTTTTTTTTTTGTTAAATTCTTTTATTGGTACATTTTAGGTATACAACACATTTACATTTCTCATTGGGAACTTGTACCTTTACATGATGCATCTTGGTTCTTGTTTTTTCCCCATTCCTAGCCCTCCCTTCACCCCCTCCACCCTTCCCTATTTGCAAAGACTTTATTTCCATTTTTTCAATTTCTCAGCATTTTTCCTTTCCCTTCTTTCCTTTCCCCTGCCCCCCCACTACCCCTACCCCTTTGGACCTTTTCTTCCTATTTTGCATTACCGATTATTCATTCTAATCATTGGTACATTTTAGGTATACAATATAATGACATTCATCATTGGAAATTTGCACCTTTATATACTCTCCCTTGTTCTTATTTTTCACCCTTGCCCAGCCCTCCCTTCATCCCTTCCATTCCTATTTACAAAGATTTTGTTCCTATTTTTCCATTTTCTCATATTAATCCCATTCCCTTCTATCCTTTCCCCTATCCTTCTCACTTCCTTCCCCTTTGCCCCTTTTCTTCCTATTTCACATTATCTATTATACATTTTAGTCCTTATTTACACTTTCAGTTTCTCACACCAGAGAAACTGTTCGGGATTTATACATGTGTGTTCTATTTATTTCACTTAAGAGTATTGCCTCAATGTGCATCCACTTAGCTATAAATGTCTCTAATTTCTCATTTTTGATGGCTGAGTAGTACTCCATTTTATAAAAAAACCACATTTTCTTTATCCAGTCTCCAGTTGATGGGCATTTGGGCTGTTTCCAAGTTTTAGCTATCACAAACTGTGCTGCTATGAACATGGGCGCACATATATCACTGTGGTATGATTCTTTTAATTCTTTGGAGAAGATCCCCAGCAGTGGAATAGTGGGGTCAAATGGGACTTCCAGTCCTAGTTCTTTGAGGTCTCCATACTGATTTCCACAGTGGTTGCACCAGTCTACACTCCCACCAGCAGTGGAGCAGGGTTCCTCTTTCCCCACAACCCTGTCAGTATTTGTTATTGGTTGATTTCATGATAGCAGCCATTCTTTCTGGAATGAGGTGGAATCTCAGCGTTGTTTTCATTTGGATCTCTCGAATGACCAGTGACGTTGAACATTTTTTCATATATTTATTTGCTATTTCTACTTCTTTGTCTGAGAAATGTCTGTTCATTTCAGATGCCCATTTTCAGATTGGGTCTTTAAATTTGGGAGGTCTGATCTTTTTAAGTTCTTCATACATTCGAGATAGGTAGACCTTTGTCTGAGGAAAAGCAGGTGAAGATTTTTTCCCACATTGTGGGTTGTCTCTTCACACTGCTGGTGTTTTCTCTTGCTGTAGAGAAGCTTTCTAATAAGAAGAGATCCCACTTGTTGATTGTTTGTGCTAGCTTACGGGCAACTGAGGTTTTGTTCATAAAATCTTTTCCTACACCAGTGTCTTCAAGGGTTCTACCTAACCTCTGTTCCAACTGGTTTAGAGTTTCTATTTTAATATTTAGATCTTTAATCCATTTAGATTTTAGTTTAGTGCATGGTGAGAGATATAGGTCTAGTTTTAATCTGTGGCAAGTTGAAGCCCAATTTTTCCAGCACCATTTATTAGAGAGGCTATCTTTCCTCCAGTGAGGGTGTTTGGCTCCTTTGTCGAAAATGAGATGGCTGAGTGTGTCTGGCGTTGTTTCTGCATCTTCTAATCTGTTCCACTGGTCCTCAGGTCTGTTTCTTTGCCAGTACCATGCTGTTTTTATCACAGTAGCTTTGCAGTATAGTTGCAGGTTGGGGATTGTGATACCCCCTGCCATGTCTCTGTTACCTAGAATTGCTTTAGATATTCTAGGTCTCTTCTTGTTCCAAATGAATTTTTGGATTGTTTTCTCAAGGTCCATGAATTATGCTGCTGGGATCTCAATTGGAATTGCATTAAATCTATATAGCAGTTTTGGAAGTAAGGCCATTTTCACTATATTAATCCTTCCTACCCAGGACCAGGGGATGTCTGTCCATTTTCTGATATCATCTTCAATCTCTCTTTTCAGAGTGCCATAGTTTTCAGAGAAGAGGTCTTTGATTTCTTTCGTTAGGATGATTCCTAGGTATTTCAGTTTTTTAGATGTTATTGTGAAAGGAATTATTTGCCCTATTTCTCTCTCAGTGAGTCTGTCATTTATGTAGAGGAAAGCTATTGATTTTTGTGTGTTGACCTTGTAACCAGCTACTTGACTGAATTTGGTTTTTAAGTCTAGAAGACTTTTGGTGGAGTTCTTGGGGTCTTCTATATAGAGTATCATGTCACCTGCAAATAATGACAGTTTGACTTCTTCATTTCCTATCTTTATTCCTTTTATTTCTTTCTCTTCTCTAATTGCTGTGGCTAATGTTTCCAGAACTATATTGAACAAGAGTGGTGATAGTGGACATCCTTGTCTTGTTCCTGATTTTAGAGTGAAGGATTTCAGTTTTTGACCATTTAGTATGATATTGGCTGTTGGTTTTTCGTAGATGGCTTTTATCAGATTGAGGCAGAGACCATCTATTCCGATTTTTTGTAGGGTTTTTATCATAAATGTGTGTTGGATTTTGTCAAATGCTTTTTCTACATCTATGGAGATAATCATATGGTTTTTGTCCTTGGCTCTATTGATATAGTGTATTACATTAATTGATTTTCGTATATTGAACCATCCCTGCATCCCTGGGATGAATCCCACTTGATCAGGGTGTATGATCTTCTTGATGATCTTCTGCATTCTGTTTGCCAGTATCTTATTAAGGATTTTTGCATCTATGTTCATTAGTGAGATTGGCCTATAGTTCTCCTTTTCGGTTGAGTCTTTCTCTGCTTTGGGGATCAAGGTGATGCTTGCTTCCAGGAATGAATTTGGGAGTATTGCTTCCCTTTGAATTTCATTGAAGAGTTTAAACAGTAGTGGCAGCAGTTCCTCTCTAAATGTCTTGTAGAATTCAGCAGTGAAGCCATCAGGGCCTGGGCTTTTCTTAGTTGATATGTTTTTAATTACATTTTCAATTTCATTGGTTGATATTGGGTTGTTCAGAATTTTTAGGTCTTCTTTGTTCAACTTTGGTAATTCATATGTATCTAGGAATCTGTTCATTTCTTCTGTGTTTTCCATCTTATTGGCATATAGGTTCTGGAAGTAGGTATTGATGATCTTGTGGATTTCTGCTGGGTCTGTTGTAATTTCACCCTTTTCGTTCCTAGTTGCATGGATTTGGGCCTTTCCTTTCCTTTTTCTGATAAGGTTGGCTAAGGGTTTGTCAATTTTGTTTATTCTTTTGAAGAACCAACTCTTGGTTTCATTGATTTTTTGTATCATTCTCTTAGTCTCCATTGCATTGATTTCTGCTTTGATCTTTATAATTTCCTCCCTTGTATGAGCTTTGGGGTTGTCCTGCTCTTCTTTTTCTAGAAGCTTGAGGCTCAGCATCAGGTTGTTTAATTGGGCTCATTCTGTTTTCCTAATATGCATATTCACTGCTATGAATTTCCCGTGTAAGACTGCTTTCATTGTTTCCCATAGATTCCGATATGTTGTATTGTCATTGTCATTTAATTGAAGGAACTGTCTGATTTCTGCTTTAATTTCCTCTGTGACCCATTGGTTATTCAGAAGTGTGTTCTTCAGTTTCCATGTGTTTATGAAATTTTTCCAGTTTCTTTTGCTATGGATCTCCAATTTCATTGCACTATGGTCTGATAATATAGAGGGGATAACTTCAATTCCTTTGCACTTACCTAAACATGTTCTGCATGTGAGTATGTGGTCTATTTTGGAGAATAACCCATGTGCACCTGAGAAGAATGTGCATTCTGATTTTGTGGGATGGAAGACTCTGTAAACATCTGTTAAGTTCATTTGTTCAAGAGTTCAATTGAGTTCTAGTATTTCATTACTTATTTTTTGTCTGGTTGATGTATCTATTTGTGACAGTGGGGTGTTGAGGTCCCCCACTACAATTGTATTAGTGCATATATGACTTTTCATGTCCGTTAGTATTTGTTTTATATATTTGGGTGCACTAGTGTTTGGTGCATAGATATTTATGATTGTCATCTCTTCCTCTTGGATTCTTCCCTTTACAAGGATGTAGTGTCTTTCTTCGTCTCTCTTCATCAGTGTTGGTTTGAAATCTACTTGATCTGCAAAGAGGATAGCTACTCCTTCTTTGTTTTGGGTTCCTGTCACATGGAGTATTGTTTTCCACCCTTTAACTTTCAGTCTATGAGTTTCCTTTTGAATTAAGTGTGTTTCTTGTATGTAGCATATTGTTGGATTTTGCTTCTTGACCCATTCTGCCAGTCTATTTCTTTTGATTGGTGTTTTGAGACCATTAACGTTGATGGTTATAACTGAAACATATTGACTTGTCATTGCCATGACTTTTTCTTTTGGTTGGATTCTCCCCCTTTACATTGAATTTCTTGTCATGCCAGATGGGTTCATTCTGCTTTGCTTCCTGGGGTTGTGATTGTCAATGTCTGTTCCTAGGATATTGAGTAAAATTCTTTGGAGTGCTGGTTTGGTATTCATGAAGTTCCTAAGGTGCTCTTTGTCCTGAAAGTATCTTATTTCTCCATCAATTTTGCGAGATAGTTTTGCAGGATACATCAGTCTGGGTTGGAGGCTGTTTTCTTTTAGGGCTTGGAATATGTCACTTCAAGCTCTTCTTGCCTTGATGGTTTGTGTTGAGAAGTCTGCTGTGATTCTGATGGGCTTTCCTTTGTATGTGATTTGTTTCTTTTCTCTAAGTGCTTGTAGAACTTTGTTCTTCTGTTGAGTTTCTGGAATCTTAACAATTATATGCCTATGTTTGGTTTTTTTTTGATCAAGGCTATTTGGAGTCCTATATGCCTCACTTATCTGTATGTCAAGCTCTTTTCCCCTGCTTGGGAAGTTTTCTGCCATTATTTCTGTGAAGAGATTTTTTATGTCATCTGCACTCTCTCCTGTTTCTTCATTGAGCCCAGTCAGTCTTATGTTATTCTTTTTTGCATCATCTAGCAGCTGCTGGATTGATTTCTCATGTTCGCTTATAATTTCAAAGCATTTTTTCTTTTCCTGGTTATTAATTGCAATCTTGTCTTGTATATCTGAAATTCTGTTCTCACATTGGCTCATTCTGCTGTGTAGACTTTCAATGGAGTTTTTCATGTCCTGGAAATCTATTTGCATCTGTTTTATGGATTCCATTTGTTTCCTATATTGGGATTCCATCATGTTCCTGAGCTCCTCTCTAGATTTATTAATCATGTCTTGCACTAGGAGCACAATTTCTCCAGTTTTCTGAGAAATTATTTCTGATTTCATTTTTTCCAGATCCCCTTTTGTTGCCAGTTCAGTGGGTCCAGGTGGTTGAGTATCAGAGTGTTCCATTTCATTTCCCTTTGGGGTTGCTGTAGGTGATCTGGATGACTGGTTTTGAGACTTATTTACATGTTTTCTCATTTCGACTGGGGCGGGGTGCTGTTGGCGCCCACATGGATTACCTCCTCTGAGCTGGGAGAGGTGGGACAGGGGCCGGGAGCAGTGGTAGGGTTGCTGGCCCAAAAGCCCTTTCTTCTGGGTTGGGAGCAGTGGGAGGGATGGTGGCTGGGAAGCCCCTTCCTCTGGACCAGCAGCAGTGGGACACCAGCTCAGAAGCCCCTACCTCTGGGCCAGGAGTGGTGGGAGGGATGGTGGCCCAGAAGCCCCTTCCTCTGGGCTGGGAGAGGCAGGACAGAAGGTGGCCCAAAAGCCCTTTCCTCTGGGCTGGGAGCAGCGGGAGGGATGGTGGCCAGGAAGCCCCTTCCTCTGGACCAGCAGTGGGATGGCGGCTCAGAAGCCCCTACCTCTGGGCTGGGAGCGGCAGGACCCAGTACCGTGGTCTGGTGGGCCGGTGTCCCCTGCGTCTTTATAGTGTGGAACCAGGTGGCTGTATAGAGGAGTGCAGGGGTGGGGTGGGGGGTTGTCCAGTGGACTGCTGCCAGGGCGCGGGCTGATTCGGCATGTTCTGCGTGACTTGCGACCTCCAAGGCACAGAGTTTTAAGGGAATTGGTGTCTAGCTCTACCCAAGACAGAGTAAAGGGTGGTTTCACACTGGGTCCCCAATTTTCCATCTCCCCTTGCACCCCAGCCGGCCCTCTCTATTCCAATACAAGAAAGCAAGGCCTTGCCCTGGGTTGTAAAAACTTCCAGAGTCAAGATAACTCTTTAGAGTAGAGTTCAGAGCCAGTGAAGTGGAAAGTATGAGAATTCCCCCACACCCCATGCATGCACAGCTTCCTTCAAGGAATCTTTTTTTTTTTTCTTTAGTAATGAGGATTGAACCCAGGGCCTTTGTGCTGAGCTACATCCCCAGCACATCCTCTCAACACTCCTTTTGGAGACAGGGTCTTGTTAAATTGCCAAATTGCCCAGGCTGAGTTCAAACTTGTGATCCTTCTGCCTCAATTTTCTAGAGTGCTGGGATTCTAGGTGTGCTCCACCCCACCTGGCTCCCTCATGGGATAGAAACTTTTTGAAGGAAGATCTCTAGATGATATTTGTTATGTAACTACAAGAAGGTCAAAGAATTGAATGACGTTGCTAATCACGGCCCTGAGGAAAAGCAGGTTTGGGTTCCCTGCAAAGGTGGCCTGGCTAGTGGTCTTCACACAGGGTGTGGGTCGCAGGCAAGTTTGCTGTGGGGTTCCCTTCTGAAGCTCTGCCCTCTGAGTTATGTCAGTTTTCCTTCCTTCTCACCAGCTCTGGACATCATCATAATCAAGATCTTCAACCCGTTCACTTACTAACGTGAATAAGGTTTCTCAGGGCTGAGTCAAAAATGAGAAACAGGGACAGCATTGATGCTACACTCTGCTCATTTGTGCCATGATATTAGTTGATGGATAAGCAAACTCATATGTAAGACATAAAATAAACACATTTATAGCCCACTGTTACCCATTTTATTAAGAGAAAAGTTTTCAGCCGGGGACTTAGCTCAGTGGTGCCTCTCCCTGCCTCACAATCGCAAGGTCCTGAGTTCGATCCCTGGTACCCAAACAAACAAAGAGAATAGTTTTCAGCACTATTTTAATGTTCCATATTTAGTCATCAATAAAATATATATTTATCCTGTTATATGTAGTTGGAATGGTGACTTAATCTCAACAGTGTTTTAACACTGAGAGACTTATGGGCACAAGATTTTTAAAACTAATACAATCAATTCACATATGCAAATTTGCTTCATTCCTATGATAGGACAATCTATAAAAAATGTCCAAGAATAAAAAATTTGACATTTGGAATATAATTTTTTGGGTTGTGGTACTGGGGATTGAACCAGGGTCTATGTAGAGAGCTACATCCCCAGCCCTTTTTGTTTTTATTCACTTAATTTCGAATTTTCTAAATTTTCTAGGCTGGGCTTGAACTTGTGATCTTCCTCCCTCAGCTTCCCAGAGTGCTAACTGGGATGGATACAATTCTGTACTGGAAGTGGCATGAAAGTATAGTTGAAGGAGTAAAGGAAATGATTTAACATTTCTGTCAGAGAACTGTGTTTTTGTTTTTAAAAATGAATGATGGTGTCAAATTACGATGGTGACTAAATTTTAGTGGATACAGAGTGTGTGATACAACAGTTTTATTTTAAAACATCCATGCTAACCAACTTCAGAGTGCATCCTTAGCAAACAATGCTACCATAAAAAGATGCAGTTGTCAATTTCAAAATGTGTGAAGGGTTCAGCATTTTTTAGGGAGTATGCAAGGAAAAGTTTGAAGACCACCGGTTTATACCGTTACTTACTGATGCACCAACTCCTTCTGTTTGCAGACCCTCCACTACCTTGAATGACAGAAATGGCAGGCATTGTGGTGCAATTTCAGGACATTCCTAGTTCAAAGTTCTTTGAATCCCACCATGCCTTCCTGTCTACTCTGTGCAAAACTTGGAGGTACTTACATGGTGACAGCTCAGTGGCTTAAACTGGAGAAACCAAAAATAAATTAGCCCTTCAACCTCACAGCTGAACTGTTTTCCAGAATATGCAGTTACATTTAAGTGGCCACGACCTGACTCATGGTTCACTTGATAACATATCATTACAAGTGTTATTCTAATGGATTTCCACTGGAATGTGCAACTGTCACCTTCTGAATGAGGGGAGAGCTGCGAGAGGCTTTTATGGTAACTGATTGAAATGATCTAACCAACGTGGAGGCACATGGAGTTGTTGGAGTGACTCCATGCCACATGAGGTTTTGGTGGGCTCCAAGGGCTAGAACTTTCTCTTTAAGGAAAGTAGGAAAATATCTGGAAGTAGCCACATGCCCACCAGGCCGTGGGAATGCTTTGGGCACAGGGTAGGAAGCACTACTTTGCTTTTGGCATACTGACAAAAAATTATTTAGCTCACCTCACCTAAGTACTGTATAGTTGTTCCTTAGCATTCTTTGGGAAGTGGTTCCCAAATAAAAAAATACATGGATGCTCAAGTCTCTTAAATAAAATGAGGTGGTATTTGAATATAACCTATGCACAGCATCCTCTATATTTCAAATCATCTCTAGACTACTCGTAATATCTAATACTGTACAATGCAAATGCTATGGAAAGAGGTGTTATGCTACATGGCTTAGGGAATAATAACAATCAAAAGTCTGTACATGTTTAGTACAGATACTTTGCGGGGGGGAGCCGTACTTGGGATTGAAGTCAGGGCCCTTGTGGTGAGCTACATTCCCAGTCCTCTTTTGGTTTTTTATTTTGAGACAGGATCTTGCTAATCTGCTTAATTGTTGTCTAGGCTCAAATTTGTGATCCTCCTGCCTCAGCCTCTCAAGAGTACTGGGAATAGAAGTGTGTGCCACTATGCCTGCCTATAATTTTTTTTTGAGAGAGAATTTTCAGTATATAGCTCATTGAGTCCACGATACATATGCAATAGATATGGAGGACCAACTACTACCAGCCAATGTGTGAAATTACGCTTGATAAGTCTGTGAGGTTTATAAGTGGCAATGCCTCAGTTAGCTGAGGTCAAGAGGGATATATTTCACTGTGAGATTTAAAAATACATAGCCTGCTATTTCTAATCTGCTGAGGGCTGGGAAATTGTATAATGGGGCCTTTTGACATTTGATATTCAATAAGAATCAATAAGCACTTTGGCTAGCTACTCAAAAGACCCTTCTCTCATCTTCTGAGTTCAGAGGTCTGTTCCAAGGGCTGAAGTTGCCAGAAGGATGACCATAGCCCTCTATGTGTCTTTTCCAAAAGCCAGGATGCGATAAATTCAGATGATGGAGGGTGCATCTGGCCATTTGTCCAATTAGTACACCCACGGTGTCATTAAGTGTTAGGTGTAAGGATTTATTTTGTTATTGCTTTATTGCTAAATGAAGGAGCTAAACCAGACTGGGCTTACTTCTCCAGCCTAATGATATACTTAATTAGTTTTTTGTACTGGAGATTGAAACTGTGGGAGGGGGGCTTCATACTGCTCTATATCCCCAGCCCCCTATGTATTTTATTTTGAGACAGTCTCACTTCATTTTAATAAAGACATGTAATCATACAAATTATGACATTTGGAAGAAGATTCCTGGGTAAATCATCTGTCTTCAGTGACTCACCCTTAGTTTCACTGGGACTGAGTTCAAGTTTCAAGTCAAGTTTTGTATATCATTTCCAGTGGCAGGAGTTTTAATGTGAATTGCTATGAAATCAGCTTTCATTTATTTTTATTTTTATTTTTTTTGGTACTGGGGATCGAACTTGGGACCTTTCGCTTGTGAGGCAGGCACTGGAACCACTGAGCTAAATCCCCGGCCCTTCATTTGTTTATTTTTTGAATGCATTGCTGGGAATCAAACTCAGGCCTTCATGCATGGTAGGCAAGTGCTCTATCACTTAGTTACACCCCCAGCCATAAAATATTTTGATAAATATATCCAGAGACTGGTAAATATTTTAAAGTTGAACCCACAAATGAGTTAATCCATATGTGAAGGCAGAGGCCTCATGAACCAGGTGCTTCTTGAGAGTTCACCTCTTAGCATCTCAGATTGGAGCTTAAATTTCAATATGAATTTTGGTGGGGACACAGCACACCATATATTTCCTATTACTAAAATAACAGGAGGACAGAAGTTCATATAGCCAAATATCTTTTTTGCCTTTCCTTGTTTTTCATGGTCTAAATAGCTTGGTTGAGAGTCACTGGAGAAGACATCTGCCTGCTTCATGGATGACTGCAGGAGTCTCCTAGAATTAGCTGGAGTTGGTTCTTGCCTGACTTGGACTGTTTTTACCAGTAGTGGCCCCGATGTGGGTTCAGCGATGATCAAGTTAATCATGTAACTGTCTGAGCAAAAAGTCACATGTAGTGCTAAGCCACGGTCATGGATCCAGAGCTAGGGTACCACTCATTCTCTCTGTGACCCAGTAGGGCCCAGTTCTTCCTATCAAATCGTGAGGCTGCGCCAGGGACACAGGACTCCTACTGCACTTACTCAAACTGATAGAAAAGCAATGCCCTTGGCACAAATCAATAGGAATGGAGCATTTGGGCAGCAGAGTTATTTCTGGCCACAGGATGCACCCTCCGTTTTGAGGTTTATGTTATTGTCAGATTTAGCAGTATAGTGAAGCCCCCCAAAACTTCATCACTAGGAAGTAATTTTGGCATATGTATGTATGAATGTGTGTGTGCCATATATATCTCCTGTTTATAGGTTACATTTGATTTTATATACAAACTTTCAGGTGTTCACTGAAGTTTTATCGTTCTTGATCTTACTTTATTCCCATCCCTTTCTGCTGTTGTCCTTATTCTGTAAACAGAAATTTCCAAAGTTTCTTCCACTTCCCATTTTTTCCTACTTTCAAGGATCTGGGAATTTGAGCTAAAAGCCCTGGTTTTGGGGCAGAGACCAGAGTTTATGGATTCAGATAAGAGAGCTCATCCCTCTCTTTAAAGCCTAAATTCTTCATCTGTAAAATTAGATTAATAATATATTATCCTTGAGAGTGTGAAAAAAGAAGTTAGCTCCTTGTAAGAAGAGTTTCAGAATAAAACGCAAAGATTTTAATCTAAAAGTATGATACTGATTTGTAAATTTTATTTTTATTTACTTTGTTTTTGTGGTGCTGAGGACCAAACCAGGGTCTTCCACATGCTAGGCAAGTACTCAACTGAGAGTGGACCCCCAGCCCTTGAAAACTTTTTTTAAAATTTGGCAGACATCCTTAGCATTTACATTCGCCCTGAAAGCACTAACTCCCTGGTCCCAACAATGCTATGAGATAGTCACCTGTTATCTCTATTTTCCCATTTTATAGAAACCCAAAGAAGTAAGTAACTGGTCCCGGAATATTCCGGTAATTACGGATGGAATCAGGATTCAAAACCAGGCAGCTTGATGCTACAGCACAATTACATTTACATAGTCACTGGCTATGAAATTGCTGCTTATTCACTTTTTCTTTTCCTGATCTGGGGATTGAACCCAGGGAGCATTGAGCCACATTCCCAGACCAATTTTTTATTTTATTTTGGAGAACAGTCTTTCTAAATTGCCCAGGCTGGCCTTGAACATGTGATCCTCCTGCCCCAGCCTCCAGAGTATCTGGGATTACAGTTGTGCATCATCATACTTGGCTACTTACTCACTTCTGATTGTGTCCCTTCTTTGCTTAAAAACCTATGGTGGGTCTTGGAGCCTAAAGAAATCAACACAGAACCCCACCCCTAGCAATACAGGGCCCCCAGCGACCTTCGTTTCCGGCTGTTACCTGCTGTCCTCCGCAGCCACACGTCCCTAGTCCCTTGATCTCTCTGCAAACTCCACCCATTCCCACCCTCCCTTCTGACCTTTCCACAGTCTACCTTTCCTCCAAGCTCTTTCCAAAGGGCATCTCCTGCATACATTTTCTCAACCGCAGCTGGCCACTCATCTTAGCAGAGAATCCTCTCTCCTCTCTTGCCCACCTGTCCATCAGTTTCTGGCTCTAACAGTTATTTCTGTAAGTGCCATATTCCTTCCCTACTCAGGGAGGAGCCGCTTGGAGGCTGAAATTTGATTTTCTTTTTCACAGAATTTTAAAATTTTATTAAAAATTTAAATCATTATTATTCTTTTGATAACCAAATGACTGCACAGTTGCTACAAAAAACTAAACACTACAGAATATATAGTTTGGAAATGAAATCCACCATTATATTCTCTCCTGACTAGCCCTAAGAGAGCTGTGGTTAACAATTTGGAATATATCCTTCTATACCTTTTAAAAATATATAAACATTACAATGTAAAGTCATGCAAATAATAAAATTTTATTTACAAAAATAGGATTATACATACAGCTTTGTAGCCCTTCCTTCTCTCTCTCTTTCTCTCTCTCTCTCTCTACTGGGGATTGAACCCAGGGCCTCTCACTGAGCTACATTTTCAGCCACCCCACCCCTTTTTAAAATTTGATACAAGGTCTCACTAAATCTAAATTGCCCTCAAACTTGTGATGCTTCTGCCTCAGCCTCCCAGAGTGTCACATCTGACTTGTAGCTTTATTTCTAAACTTAAAATATTTAGTATTTTCCATATAGATCTTTCTCTCTCAGCACTAGGGATTGGACCTTTCATGTACAATACGCACATGCTCTATAAGTGATGTGCACCCCCACCTGACTTCATTCTTTTTAAACAGCAGCATAGCATAAGACTGTATGTATGTAGCAATACTTATCTGTCCACTCCAATTAAGAGAATGATCTCCACTTTTCACCATTATGAACAATGCTGCAGGGGAACATATACAACTACATAATTGTATGTGCCTATATCTATATAGTCACATGACTTTCTTTAGGATATACCCTTCAACACAAAAATGCTAGCTGAAATAGAATGGGAAGTCTAAATAACGATAAATATAAAAAATGCAGAAAGGAAAGAGTCTAGTTTTTGGTCTTTTTATATACTTTCAAGGTCTGCCATTGCAGTTACCAGTGTGACTTGAGCTTTAGAGGGCAGCTCCAGTGCCAGAATGCTCAGGTCTGTATCCGGGTTTCATTTTTTTGCCTTAGTCATCACCATAAAATGGAGGAGGTAATAGTATAGTACTTGCTCTCAGTGTAGCTGGAAGGCTTAAATGAAATTATAGATGCAAAGCAGTCAGTATTTAGTGAGTACTGTACCTGGAAAAATAAGGAAATGGAAGGTATATATGAGGAAAGATGGTAATAGGTTGAGATAATTATTCAATAACTAAGACTTAACAGAACAATGGTAGTTGGAACACTTTTTCTAGAAATGGGTGGTATAGAACCATTTGCTATTAAAACCCATCACAACTACTTATAGAGTGACCAGCTAACATCAGAAGATATGTGACCCTGGAACAATTTATCTGTACAAAATTAACTGGTTTGAACCAGGATCAAACCAACTACCTTGGCCTGTTCAGTCCTGCACTTTCCCCAGTGTAACTAACACCCCCTGCTGCAGCCTGAAACCTTATATAATGGGGATCTCTGAGGACAGAGAACAATACAGTTCCCTGGAGGGGACACTGGCGCACACTGGAGGGTATCAGGTCATCTAGCTCACCAACCATTAACTTTGAAAATGGATATAAGGCACATAAATAAATGGCTAGGGTAGAGTATAAAGCTTTTTGATTAGATTCTTAGGCTTTGGGCCAGATGTCCCCATCTTCACAGGACAATTCCTATACCAGGATTTATCCTTGGATTCTAGAACCAACTTTGCATTAACTAGCTCCAAAATTTTGAGCAAAATGTTGAACCTCAGGGGCTGGGTTTTAGCTCAGTGGTTCTGGCACCTGCCTTGCAAGCAAGTGCAAGGTCCCAAGTTTGATCCCCAGTACCAAAAAACCCCAAAAAGGTGAACCTCATTTTACATTGGTCTAAATGAGAGGACTGGAATAGGTGACATGAAAAGCCCTTGACACCCCATTTCCCCCAGATAGATCTACATTTGCAGGGCTGTTTGATGCACTAAAAAAAAATTAAGACATAAAATCAAATGACTGGAAATGCATTATTTCAAAATATGTTGATCAAGAGATGGCAAACGTATAAGAAGCTTGACATAAAAGGTCCCATGTTGTATGATTCCACCTACATGAAATATCAAAAATAGGCAAATCCATAGGTTAGATGGAAAGTCATTTAAGGTTCACGAGGGGCTGGGAGAAGAGAGGGGCATGGGGTCACTTTTAGGAATGATGAAATGGCATGGAACTAGATAATGTGACAGTGGCACAACACAGTGAATTTACCAAATGCCATCACATACATGCTTTTTAACATGGTTAAAATTGTGACATTTGTGGTATGTGTATTTTACCACAAAAGAAAAAAGTGAGAAGAGAGAGGAGAGAGCAGCTCAACTGACACCTGCTCAGTGGCACAGGAGAGTGTGGGGAGGGTCCTCTGAGGAATCACTGGGAAATCTGGGGTCACAGGAGTGGATATCAGTGAGGACAGCAATTGTCATCTAACTGGGACAGGTCCTAGCCAGGGACAGTCATGGCTGCCAGTGCAGTATGAGTGGTTGGCCCTAGTCTCAGCTCACATTCGTGCCTTCTCCCACTGGCGTGAAACAGTACCCCCAAAGTGCATTTTTTAGGCTCACTTCCAAGCTTGGCACCTCCTGGAGAGAAGCCCCAGCCTACACAGAGTCATATGGTTCTCCTCCAGATGCTGGCACCACCGACTCTGTGCCAGTGGAGGGTACCAGGCTCCCGGAATCCCCAGTCATCTGTGTATCCTCTTGGGAGGCCCTGGGCCTTTGGCTTCTGGTAGCCTCGAGGGCATCCAACACAGTAGTGCTCTGAACAGATTCTTTGTGATGGAGTGAGTGAGGGAGGCCCCACAGAGAGCAGTCTTATGGGTTTCACGGCAACCACACCATGAAAGCTGAGGCTTTTCCCTCATGGCTCATACTGGAAACCTTGGGTTGAGAGTCGGATTTCCTGGGAGAGCTTCTCCAGCCAATGTCACTGGGCCTGGTGGTTTCCGGTATGAAGGAACTGTGTTCCTTTTCTGCAATGTATGCAACAACCTAATTTTTAAAGGAAATGACTTACATAGCATCTTCACGTTGGGGAGTAACCTAAACACTGCCCATGTTGACTCTCTGAGGTTCTGAGACCTCTCAGAGCAAGTCGCTGAGACAGAAGGGATCAGAGCTAACAAGTGGCAGAGCTAGGCTTCAAGTCCTGGACGCTTACTTCCGGAGAAGAAGCTCTGCTCATGACCCTAGGTGCTGGCAGAAATCTTCAGGAAAACACACACAAAATTGGTGTTGTTATATTTACGAGGGAATTTTCTTTTTCTTTTTTTGTGTCCATGCAGAGCAAAATGTTTCAAAGCAAACATCTTTCTTCACACCCGAGGGAGAGACGTGTCTCATTTTCGCTTTGGCAATCGAAATGGAAGAGGAAACGCGCGATTTCGTCGCCCATGCGTTGCGGGTCTGTGCTGCACCCTGGCCTCCCCGCCAGAGTCTTCTCCCCCTCCCAGGCTTTCTCCTTCGGGGCGCCGCTACTTTCTGCTCTTCTTCCCCCACGGTTCTGGATAAGGACCTGTCCTCCCGTCCCTCCCCCGAATCGGGTCGAGGGACCCAGCGTAACCCCGCCCCCGGTCCCGGTGTTGAGCCCGGGGCCTCACGCCTGCTCGCTCACGCCCTCCGACGCCCTCCTCTCCTGACCACCAGGGCCTGCGCGCCGCGCGCCTCGGGGCTCCGATCCCACCCACGACTGTGGGTGCTGCCTGCCTATCCCGCGTGGGAGCTGGAGTCAGAACCCGACAGACCTGCCTGCCCCCAGCCGGGACCGGGCACGTCACTTAACCTCCCCCAGTCTCGGTTTCCTCATCGGAACCGGGCCGATCCCCACAGGTGGCCGCGTGGATCCGGGGCGCTCGGCACGGGGCGGCGCCCGCTTGGTGCCCGCTTGGTGCCCATCCTAGGTCTCTTGCGCAGCATCGGCTCGGTGCGCGCTGCCCGGCTCCCGCCTTCACTCTGCTCGGAGGCAGAACGTTGCCTCAGCTCGGTACTCTGAAACGTCCCTGGAGGCCCGCTGAGGGCGCCGAGGCACATCTAGGACAACCCGGAAGGATCTGCTCGCGCTCGACCCCGACCTTACCGCGCTGCACGGGTTCCCTCCCCGGGCGCCCCCACTCAGACACCTGCGGCCCGGGCGCCATCTGCGCGCGGCCTGGCGACCTCGGGGACGGGGACGGGGACGGGGACGGGGACGGGGACGGGGACAACCCCCCCGCCCGCCGAACGCGCCCCTGCCCCCGCGGCGCCCCGGCACCCCTCTCCTCCCCCGGAGGAGCATTGTACTCACATCCGGGGCTGGGTTTTGCCTTAACGCGAAACGTAATTAACCCGGAAAAAAAGAGCCCAGAGACCGGAGCGCAGGAAGGGGCAAGGTGCTGGGGGCGGGGGGGCAGAGCCCGAGAACGACGGGCACCGCGAGCTCGGCTGGCGGCCAGGAAGTCCCCTCGCGCGAGGCGGCCTCCCCGATGTGACCCGCCCCGCCGAGCCCCGGCCCTGCACGCGGGTGAGTGGGCGCGCGGCCCGGTGCAGAGGGCGCGGGAGCGGGGCGGCAGAGGCTCCGGCCGGGGCTGTGGGCGACGAAGCTGGGCCTCGGTCGGGCGGCTCCCCGGCCGCGGCAGAGCCCCGAGGGCAGCGCCGGGTGGCCGAGGTCGCCGCCGCCAGGGGTCGTGCTTCGGGAGTGGGGCGGGCGCAGGCCCGGGGTCGGGGCCGCGCTGAGCTGCGTTTTCTCACGTTTGCAGCGGCGAAACTTCTCTGCTGTCCTGGAGCTGGGGCACCGGCCTCGCAACGACTTCCCGGGCTGCGGGGAGGGAGGAGGAGCGGACCACGTCCTAGGCAAGTCCCTCGGGCGCGGACTGGACTAGGAAGACTCCCTTTCCCGACTCCCTGGTTACTTGGCAGGCGCGGCCTGCTCCCCTGGGGGATCCCTCCTTGCCGCGGTCCAGCCTCCGGCTTCTGCGGTACTGGCGGTGAAGGCGGCTGGGTGGAAAGTGCCCGAAAGGTAGCTTGTGCGCCAGGTTGGGTGGGTACGTCCCTCGAAGGGAGCAGGTTTTCTCTCGCCGCCCTTTTCCTCGCCTTACACGTTTCCTTTTTCTGCTTCATTCCTGGAGTCTGTCATCAAAATTAGCAGGAAATAAAGAAGTGAGGAAAGGGAGAAAGAGGCTGGGCGCTGTGGGGAGGACAAGCGCCCGGCTTGTTTGGAGCAGGCGCGGCTACGGACCGCTGGCGCACCTCTGCCCGACCGGCCCTGCCCCCGCCGCTCTCCCGAAAGGCTTCCTTCCTTCTTGGGGAGCAGAGGTTCAAGATGAGTCTTCCGCTTCTTCTACACCATTTCTTTAGGACTTCAAATGGGTTTCTCGGAGGATCCTAAACACCAGAGAGGGAGCAAGAGGTGGGCGTTGGACATTGTGCCAGGACGCCAGCTGCGCCTCCGGGGGCTTCTCACACTGCTGCGTGGTGGTTGCATTTGGGGCCAAAGCTCCAAAATTGCCCCAGTATTGCTCTTAATATATCTGACCACCCCCTCCCTTCGTTGTCTTTTCTTTGTTTGGTGACAAAGCTTTCGGCAATAGCATAGCCAAAGATCTTGAGAGAATATTTTTTGTTTTCATTTCGGTTGCAGCCAGTTGATGTCTTTTGGTTAATAAGGATTTGTAAGGCAGGGTGCAAGGCATGCAGCCCCATCGTTAGGGAGCAGACCATCTGATGGTGGATACAGTGCCCAGAGCACAAAGGTGGGAGCCCCTGCCTGTTTTGCGAAGCCAGGGGAGGCTGCTACAAAAGCACGGCATCGGTGCAGAAGTTTTCTCCGTGTGCCTTCTCCTCTGTGTGCCTCTCGAAAGCAGATGGCTTTACTGTGTCAGAGATGGAGTTTGTAAGTCCCGATTCTAACCAGCCCAGTGTAGGACAGCTACTAGGTGCTAAGTAAATGTTTGTTGAACGAATGATAAATGCCAGCACATGAGTTGTTTGCACTTGTTGAGGTGGAAGAAAAATAGCAATGTGGCAGCAGCTCAAGCAATAGAAATTGGGTTCACCAAACTATTTATGTGAGTTTGCTGTTAGACCTTTAGTGTCCAAGATCCTATATATCCTTTGGTTCAATTTTTATTTTTTTTGAGACAGGGTCTTGCTGTGTAGTCCAGGTTGGACTTGAACTCAGCTATGTAGCCCAGGCTGGCCTCGAACTTGTAACCACCCTTCTGCCTCAGCCTCCCAAGTGCTTGGATTACAAGCATGTACCACTGTGCCTGGCATCGTTGGGTCTGTTTGTAAGTCTTTCCTCCCTTCATTCCGAAATTGTGGCATTCCTAGTGGAGTTTTGGCTGCCAGATAAGGAGCGCCTTGCTTATTTCATAGATGGGGAATTACCTGGGCACTGATATGGGAAGTGCTTGACCTTTGGTGGAGGAATTTTGCAAACCCTTCGTTTTCCTTGTCATTGGCCTCTTCTGTGTACTGTGTAGGGAAGTAGGGATTGCAGAGCCCATCGAGTTATTGTGGTGAGCTGAACAGTATTCAGTTTGGTATTTTACCAAGGTTAAATTAAATCCTGAAGACATGCAGCTTTTGGTTGGTGGCTGTCAATGGAGAAATTCTTCAAAAGTGGGAAGGGGTTGTGGGGTGAAGCTTAATGGTAGAATGATCGCTTAGCATGCGCATCAGGGATCCCTAGCACGCCAAAAAAAGAAAAAGGAAAAGAAAAAAAAGTGGGAAGGGCCAAGTATCAGCCCTGTCAGTCAAACTCCAGGGCTGCCCTCCTGCTGGCTTACCAGGTGTTCACCTCAAGTAGTAGAACACTAGGAAGACCTGGGGAGCAGGAGCTTGTGTGCATGCAGCTGGCACTTCCTGGATGGTTTCTTGTCCTTTCCCTGGGGCAAGTGCACAGGTGGGTGCTGCCCCAATACAAGGCTGGATGGCTCAGATTAGTCCTTGCTGTGGACCACTGTGCAGAAAATACCCTTTGGATTCACTGAAACTGTGGAGGCTCTCCTGATTCTGGCTGAAATCACCCTAAGCCTTGGAAAGAGGACCTTGGGTCCTCCCCCTGGCCACTGTGAGTGGTTTGGGTGGCCTTACTTTCAGTTTCTCATCTGTCTCAGTGAGCTGGGTAGGACTCCAGCTAGCTAGTCTGTTAGGCGTTGGAAGGGAAGGAAGCAGAGCAAATATTATAGTGTAGCAGGTTGTGGGAAGAGAAGGACCTCAGCCCTGCCTAGTAAAAGTTGTTACTGAGCCAGGGACTTGGACAGGTTGGGGAGATAGGGCCCTGAAGGGGAATGGTGCAGTGGGGCTATAACTGGAAGATCCTCTGTTCCCAGTTTATTTGTGCTGCTCTCCCCTTCCAACCTTTTAGGCCTTGTAGTTATCTTTCCTCTGTAGTTTGTCTTTCCTTCCTTCTGTACCCTGATCCCATCTGGTTGAAGTGGCTGGCTGCTGGCTGATTAAAGGCTGAATTGGTTCTTTCACTGTGCAGGTCTCAGCCCTTCTGGGGCCCCTCCTGCCCCCCAGAGTGGGCAAAAAGCTCTCAGCGTTGAGCCTGTAGTGTATCTTTTGGTCCATAGAGGCCAGCTGAGATAAAGAGGGTAGAATGTAAGGTCCTTTTGTCCTCTGCTACTAAAGTACAAAGGCAAGGACTGGGGGACTCACTGAACCAAAGGCTGGGGCTGTGAGTTGGCTGGAGGGGGAGGCAGCTGCAGGTTCCCTTCCCAGGAACCTGGGAGTCAAGTCTGGGTTGTGTTAGCTTTCAGGTGGCCCAGCCAAGACAGAGTTTGTGGGTCTCTTGGATTTTGTTTTTAATATCTTTTAGAGATGGCAAATGTGATGGTTCTTATAGTACAGGGAAGGTGAGGGAGATGGTGTGTTTACTTGTGAGAGGGCTCTGTTGGTGCAAGCTTTCCATTAATGTTGGCTCGTTGATGTTTGTGGAGTAGAGATGGGTCCTGTAGCTGTCTGTCCTGGGTTAAGGACAGCAGTAATGGCAACCAAGTATGATTTGTTGGTCCCGGGTCTTTCTCTATTTCACACACAGGCATTTTGGTATTGTTTTGTTTCTTTTTGGTATTGAGGATTGAATCCAGGGCCTTCCTAATAAGCCTGCACTTCAGCAGTGGGCACACATTTTAAAAGTAGTATTTGTTTAGTGCTTTTTCTGTACCAGTCCTGGTGTTGAGTACTTCTCAAACATTATTTCTTATAATCTGTGTAGCAACTTTTGAAGTAGGTAAATTGATTATCTCTATTTCTCAAAGGAGAAAATAGGCCTGGAAGAGTTAAGTAGCTTGTCCACATTTGAATCTAGGTCTGTCTGATTCTAAAACCCCATACTGTTTCACTTCCCTCTCTAGGTGGATGGGTAACGAAGTCAGCATACCCTTTTTTTTTTTTTTTGGTACGGGGGAATCGAACTCAGGTCCTTGTGCTTGCGCAGCAGGCGGTGGCACCAATGAGCTAAATCCCCGGCCCTTCCCTTCTTAATAGTCATCTTGCAAAAGTTAAAAAAACACTCATGCTGATCGTTGTCACCTGCATATCCTTCTTGCCACACCCAGTCCCTCTTCCTTCCCTAAATGGAGACTTGCCTGTAGGCAGACACACCTAGCCACTTCCCCCTGCACAGAAAGGCTGAGGTAGAGGAAATAATGATGTTTTCTTTCTCTCCCTGCCCCCCCCCCCCCCCATCTTGGTGCCCTCTGGTTGACACAGTGGGGTAGAGCTCCTGGCCTCCTGTGCAACTGTTGTAGGAAGCCCCACAGTGAAGCTGTGTTCTTGTGTATTCTGAGTGGGGATTTTCAGGATTCTGAATGTGAAATCTCTGCTTCTGCAGGTCATTTATAGACCGGATGTGACTGCCTGCCTGCCTGCTCCAGTGATCTTTCTGTTGGATGGTCTGAGGCACCTTCAGCGAGCAGGCCTTCGTCATGTAAGGGTTGCACCAGGCATGTTTTCTGTGAGCATAGAGAGGTGGCTGTTCAGAGAGGTCATAAGTCTTTAAAACATTTTGTTGTTTTTGGCATCTTCACCTCAGTGGTATCAGTTTTCTATTACTTTTGCCTTTCTCCGAATATTTATTTCCCTTTTAAAATGCCTTCTTAAGTGTGTCTTTTCCTCTTCCCCCAATGCTGGGGTCTGGGCCTTCTGGCCCTGTCAGGGTTGGTGGGTGCCCTTTCTGCTCCTCCCCATTCCTGAGGGTGTTTGCATTCCTCACCCGGCTTCTGCTGGGAACATGGTCCCAGTACATTCCCTTCTCTCTCACATTATTCTCCTGGCTTGGACTGAAATCTGTTCTTATGATCATTTGCAAGATGCAGTGATATTATAGCAGGAAGAAATGGATGCTTCCACACTTCCTAAATTCCGATCTTTAGCCCCTTCCAAGGGCTGTACTCAGAAATTGCTAATGCTTATGTTTGTTATTGTTTTTTACTGGGCTGTTAGCATCACTGGGGCCGTGTGGCTCCACGGCATGTGCTCGTGTGTATTCACATCTAAGCACACATGAACTCTGCTGCTGTGACCCCCACATGCTTGAGCTGTAAGGGTTGACACCTGCCCTCAACATCCACCCCTCTGTTTCCGGCTATTACTGGCCTCTTGGACACCTCTGGTGTCTTTTCTAATAAGCTTTCTCCTCATACAAGTTTAGCTATTTTCCTCTCTCCCTGTTTCTGCTGCAGCTGTCTCTAGCCATTGTCCTGGGAGGACCCAAGACAGGAGCTGTACTCATTGTGTATCACTCGACTGTCACGAGATGTCCTCTTTATTCTTTCTGGAACAAGATCCTAGCAAGTCCCTGGCCTGCCATCACAGAGAATCCCTCAAAAAAAAAAAAAGATCTTTTATTTTTTTTTCAGTTTTGAACTGAGGTTTTTATAATCTGGACAGTGCCGTTTAAGGCTTTGTTATCCCGGCCTCTCCTTTTTATTGATCTCAAACATATCAGAGTAGCCAGGCTGATGAATCACCTGTATTTCACTCTAGTATTTCCTTTGTTTCAAAACTGTATTAACTATCTTAAAAATCAAGAGGGATGATATAGCAAACCACAACTTAATGTTTTAATCTGTTTTATTTTTTAAAATTTTTTTGCTGGTACTAGGGATTGAACCCAGGGTCTTGCCTATGATGAGCAAATGTTCTACCACTGAGCTACATGCCCCACCCCAAACTGCAGCTCTAATTTAATAGCTCGATAGCTTCTTGTAAAAAAATTGAGTTGTCTATCTATATTTTCATTTACCCATCCAGCCATTTTATTTTATTATCTTTTGAAATATTATTGTTATTATTATTAGTTTTGCAAAGAGGTTTTGGTGTGTTGCCTAGGCTGGCCCTAACCTTCTGGGCTCAAGTGATCATCTTGCTTTAGATTTCTGAGTAGCTGGACTATGTGTTTATACCACCACACATGGCTATCTGTTTATTTTCAAATGTCAACCTCATCTCCTAAGAAGGAAAACCTTGGGGGTCCTTGCCAGGATCTTTTTTTTTCTTTTTCATCTGGACATTGTGTGGCTCAGACATGCATTGCACAAAGACTTGGGCCTGAATACTGTGTTGGCCCCAGGGACGTGGGCTGCTCTTGTGAGGAACCAAGCAGCAGGAGAAAGGATGTGATTATTAGGAGCTGTGGCAATAGGAAGTAAGAAATTCAGTAGGTTGGAGAGTGCAAAGCCCTCTGGGCAGTTATCTGCCAATGTGTAAGATATTGATTTATTAGATTTAGGTTTTTGAAACACTAGAGAAGACCCATAAGAATACTATTTTAATCCTGGTGTATGTACACCTGGCTCTGGCAAGCTGAGGCAGAAGAATAACAATCTCCAGCCCAGCTCAAACAGTGTAGCAGCTTAGTGAGCCTGCTTCAAAATAAAAAGTGCTGGTAACTGTCAAAAAAAAAAAAAATCACTGGTGATATAGCTCAGTACCAAGGCTCTGGGTTCAGTTCCCAGTACTGGAGGGGAGGGCAGAGGAAGGAGCTCTAATTTAGGCATGATTTTGTTTGTTTGTGGACTCTGGAGTATTGAGAAATTTATTCTCAGCTTCAGAACTTATGTCCTAGGGGTGGGAGTGTTTGTGGAATTAAATTGCTTTCTTGTCTAAGTAAAGTAACATGTTCTGTGTAGAAAATTGGAAAATATAGAAAAATATATAAAAGTAAATGAAATTCACCTATAACCCATAGATAATAAGTTGATATTTTGTGGCTACCTAGTCTTTTAAAAATACATGTATGATAATAACTTAGCTGATTGAGATAGTATTATCCATCATTGAAACATTTACAATTTTTAAAATAGAAATTCTTTCGCAGTGGCCATCTTTTTGTTTTAATCTGCACCCATTTACTTGGATGGGATCCTAAAAGTAGAATCACTACTTTCTACATGGATGTTTTTAGCCCGATGTTTCACCAGAGAGGTCCCTCCTCTTGTCCTGAGTATATACACATCCTGCCAGTTTTTCAAGTGGATGATGCCTGTTTTAAGCACCAAATTTCTCTTTACATTTTAGCCTCTCATACTTCCCTCTCCTGTTGAGTATATTCTCTTTTCTTAGGGTCTCGGTCCCAACTGTCTCTTGTATGATGTGACATAGGCCTAATAAACGTCTCAATTTTATTCTTGCTGTGAATTGCTGATGGTGGAACCTAAGGCATTGAATGGGATTGTGGAAGAGGTACTTTGGGCAGAGCCAGGCCCCCCCCCCCCCCCCCCCCCGGTCTGTGGTGGGCAGCCTTTAACCTAGTCCTGCATGTCTTTCAGTCGCTGGCAAATGTGAGCTGGGAATCTCAGTTTAATTCCCATTTAACCCACTTGCTACTGTTGATTAACAGGCAGCTTTATGCAAACTCACTTTCTTGGTCTATTTGACTTTTAGCAAAACTAAATATTTAGCTTATTTTCATTTATAGCACATACTTAGGAATTTATACTCTACTGAAGAAATCTGGATCATATAAAACTTTTGTTTTTATTTTACTTTTGATTAAAATATTAGTTATTTCAATTATGTGGGGCCATGTTGTACATGCATGCCTGTGAATATGTGTGTGTGTGTGTGTGTGTGTGTGTGTGTGTGTATGGGGGGGGGAGATTATGTGCACATGTACTCTGGACTTGCATTTATCAAAGCCCAGGGAAAGAAGATGAAGTAGGAAACAAACGTGAAGGAATGCTCAGCTTTACTAGATATTGTATATTTCAGACTAGCAACAGTTCAAAATAGTGAGTACATTCAATGAATGTAAGATTGTAGTGATAGTAACTATATTACTAGTTGCAACATAAAGAGCTAAAATATTTTTAGAAAGTAATTTTGTAATAGGTCTCAACAAAAGATCATAGCCTATGACCTGATCATGCTGTAATTGGAAGTTATGCTTTCTCCAAGTAAAAGAAGAAACAAGGCATGAAAATATGAAATATAAGCATTACTTATAACAAAAAATTGGCTATAACCTAGCAGTCTAATCACAGAGAAATGGTTAAATTATAGTAAAGCCAATGCAATAATGTTTGCAACCATTAAAAATAATGATTATGGGATCACAATGATCAAGATATGTTATGTGCACGTACCAGGTCCCCAAAGTCAACATCACTGTTATGTATTGCAAACTAAGAAAAAAATGATTATAAACACTGTGTACCAACATGGAAAATGTTTGTGGTATCATTTTAAATGTAAAAAAAGGCCAGTTATGTGGATAGGGACATGAAGAAGTTTGCAAAAGTGAAAATTGTTGGCTGGAGTGATCTTTAAAAACATTCCAGGGCTGGGGATTTAGCTCAGTGGTTCCGCCGCCTGCCTCGAAAGCGCACGGTCTGGAGTTCGATCCCTGGTACCAAAAAAAACCCCAAACAAATAAAAACATTACAGCATTGTTATATTACAGTTTTTGTACCTAAACCTGAAAGCACTAGGGAGGTTTTGCTTGCTTTGGAAAGACAGGATGTCGAGTGGAGTGGCAGAGATTCTTGACTTACAGATATTCTGTGCTTCTTGTCAACCAGGTGTTGTGAAGGCTAGGAAGCTACTTGCTAGAGAGTTTCAGTGTATGAGATCAGAAGGGAAAGGACCAGCAAGAGAGGGATGTCTGGTGCTCTACTCCAGGGCAAGCATTTCCAGTGCTGTCCTGAGAGGGGCAGGGAGGTTCACTGTCACGATGTGGCCTCAGGGCTTCCCTGGGGAAACTGGGGTGAGACAGGGTGTGTGAACTCAGGTCTCAGGTGAAAATGCAGTTTAAGGGCTGGGGATGGAGATCAGTGATACAGGGCTTGCTGAACAGGTGTGAAGTCCTGGGCTTGATCTTAGCACCACCAAGTGTGGGGAGGGTCAATGTAATGTAAGTGATTTTTGGTTGTGAGAAACTGGTTAAAATTATATAATAAGAGGAGTGTTGTGAGAGTTAGGAGGATGTTTTTAAAGACCAGATTTTCCCTGGGTTTGGTAGGGGAAGTTTTAGGTGACGGTAGAGTTGACCTTGGTATCTGCAGGGACTGGTTCCAGGCCACACAGAGGTACCAAAATCCTCTGATATTCCAGTCCCTTCTGTTAAATGGTGTGATGTTGGCATATAACCTATGTGTGTCCTCCTTTTAAGTCACCTCTGGATTACCTGTAATACTGTATCCAGGGTAAATACTATGTAAATCATTATACTGTATTTCTTAGGAATAGTAAGAAAAAAAAATCCATACATGTTTGGTACCAACATAATTTTGTAAAAAAGGATTTTCTAATTCTGTTTGATTGGATGCATAGATGCTGATGTCTGGATACATGTTTGTGTGCCAAATTGTTTGACACTTTGGTACCAATTGCTAGCACCTCTTTGCTCCCCACTTGTTAGTGCAGCCTGGGGGTGGGGAGCAGAGGTAATTTTCACAGAGGAAAATCCAGAGAAGACATGGAAGATGATGGTGATGTGGTTGAAGAGACAAGGAGAAGGAACATGGGGACCTTGGGAGAATAGGTTCTGTGTACCAAGTCTTAGCAACTGTCGTGACCAAGGATATTCAAAGGAGACCAGGAGAAACTGTCAGTTGAAGCAGGCCGAGGGCTGCAGGTCTGCGTTCTGTGCGCTGAGTGCTTTCTATGTGGTTGGTAACTGTGATGCTTTGTTCTCCCTCCACCTCCCCTGTTCTTGATGAGCCCTGTGACTCTGGCTTCTTGGGACAGCGGGAACCCCCCCCCCCTCCCCGCGCCCCCACTGGGAATCCTGGGCTTACAGTCACAGGATATATTGTAGCCAGAGTTCTACTTCTTTTCTTTCCTTTTTGGTCCACTAGGGGCTTTTCCTATCTATGGATCCATGCAAATGGAAATTACCCTCAAGAGAAGTTAGATGTTGGGAGACTTTTGGAAAGAATGCCTTCTTGGTGTCTCTGGCTTGAGAAGGAGAGGTATTGATTAACCCTGCAGGCTGAAAAAGGGGACATTGAAAGCCAGCATTAAGTTGGACTCCCCTGGGCCCCCACATAGTCATCTTGCTCTTTTGTTGGAGTCTGTATGCATTCTCTTAGAGATGTCACTGGAGTAGCAGTAGTCAGGCAGTGTGAAGAAATTCTGTCTCTGCAAGTAGATTGGCATGGAGGGGATTTGCCTGGTTTTTTTAGGGGGTGGTGTTAGTGATTTCCATCATCCTGACCCGAAGGTCTGTGGCCTTCCTGGAAGGCTCAGACTTTCTGCATAGACCCTGTCCTCTCCCATCACCTGTGTGGGGGCTGCAGCCTTGCTGGGTATGCGCTTCCGCCCAAGCAGTGCCTGCCTTTGTTCTGCTGTCCTTGATCCAGTGTCTGCTGGAAGACTTGAAGAACCCATCAGGTATCTTCTCACTTTTGGCTTGCGCCTGCCTTTTATTTCCTAAACTCAGACTTCCTCCGTGTGAAAGGGAACCTGGGATGGAAGCTTAGTGTGAAAAGCTGGCTGTAATATAGTTAAGCTGCTTTGTGCAGGGTACGTCTGTCCCCCTAGCCCACCTATCCTCCCCTCCTACTACACTGCTTCCTTCTCCTAGGCCATGCTTTTTAAAACCTCTTCTTCCTTTTTATCCCTTTACTCATCTCCTCTTTTACTTCTGCTCTTTTGACTTCCTTTTTAGCTGTGTCTTTCCATCTTTGCCCTATTTCTCTGGGAACTTTACTGTTTCTACCTCTGCCACCCTCCAGTGAGTATTGGCAGCATCTCCCAATGTTTTCACTGATTGCTGTGTTTCCGGTCCCCCTTGGGATTCTGGCTTGCATTTAGACAGAGGAAGGGGTTCATTAGTATCTGTGTGTATGTGTGTGAGAGAGAGAAAGAGAAAGAGAAAGTCTTTTTTCTTGGGATAGCCTCTCAACACTGCAGTGCCCCTTGTAGAGGTGAAGAGAGCAGAGCACCCCACCAGTCACCACCCCGAGGGCTCACTTGACCTCGGGGTGTGTCTCTCTGCTCCAGGCTTGCCCCGTTGGTGTCTGGAAGATGAGGGCTGTCAGACCTCTGTGACCTGCTGGCTGACCTGTATAAAGTTGGATGGCCCTGGCCAGCACTCACAACTGCTTGGCTATGGACCAACGCCCTTGGTGGGCCTGGGCTGCTGCATTTTGCTCTCTTAGAGCTGGTGGGGGCTCCATGATGGATGTCACCTGTAATTGAGAGTCTGAGTGTCCTGACTGCTCTGAGCCCTGAGGAGCCTGTGTCTGCTCCTGCCTGGTGTATGTGGATTGGATGTCTGTGCGTGTTGGCAGATGTTCTTCCCTGGGGAGGAGTACAGAGCTCCCAGCCTTTCCTCGGGCTCTTCAGAGGGTCCTGAGGAAAGAGAAGGGCAGAGGGCTTGAAGGTGTGGCTCACCTCACCTCACCAGAGATCTTGTTCTGGAGTCAAGTGCTCAGGGTTGGAACTTTCGGTTCCTCATTCTTTTAGGGGTGAGGGATCTCTGCATAGCTATGAGTCTGCTCAGGCAGCCTTTCAAACCACCATGGACTGAGGCAAAACAACAAAAATTTATCTTCCCACAGTTCTGAAGGCTAGAAATTCAAGATCAGGCTGTCCACTGGTTGGTTTTTTCTGAGGGCCACGAGGCAAGGATGCATGCCAGGCCCTCTTGTTGGCTTGCAGGTGGCATCTTCTCCCTCTGAGGCCTCCAATGTCCAGATTTCCCCCTTGTAAGATTATGTCCTAATGGATTAGGGCCCACTCAGTGACTTCTTGTTAACTTAATTGCCTCTTTAAAGACCCTGCCTCCAAACACAGTCACAGTTTGAGGTAGCAGGAGGTTAGAACCTCAGCATAAGAATCTTGAGAGGACATAGTAATGGCCAGGTAAGGTAGGCACAGGCAGATCAGGGCTGAGAGAAGGGCTCCTCACTTTTAACCCTGGCGGTGCCCTCTCTGAACAAGTTCCCGGCAGAGTTTTATCCAGGTTTTTAAGTTGGAGCTTCAGTTCATTCTGAGATAGTTTCTTCACGTGTAAATTAAGTTGTGATCCACTTCACAAAGATTTGAGGAGAGTAGTGGTAGTAACTACACTGATGATGTGTTTACTGTGTGACTAACAACCTTGTGAGATGTAGGAGTTAGTGTTTTCCCTATTGTACAGATGCAGAAACTAGGGTACAGAAAGATCAAACAATTTGGGTCACATAATTAATTTTGTAATTTTTTTTTTTTGGCTACCGGGGATCGAACTTGGGACCTTGCACTTGTGCGGCATGTGCCAGAACCACTGAGCTAAATCCCCTGGGTCACATAATTAATAAGTTTCCAGAACAGGAATTTGAACACAAGCTCCTGAAAGAAGAAAGTCTAGGTAGGCCTAAGTAAAATGCCTAAGGCCGCCCTTAGCCTGGAACGCTTAGGAGTCCATATTAATGGCTTTTGCTGAGGTCTCCAGGGTCTGGGTAGGGTGGTACCTTTAGCACCTAGGTATGGAAGCTGGTAGAGGGTCCCAGCCTGGCTTCTCCCAGAGGTGAGTGAGAACAGGCAGACGTGAGATTCCTACAGGCCCTGGATAGTGGTCTTCACCTTCTTTCTCACCAGCACCCCCTTCCTGCCACGCAGGGTGATGTGAGCAGAGCCCAGGAATGCCTTATGTGGATCGGCAGAACCGAATCTGTGGGTTTCTGGACATCGAGGAGAATGAGCACGGCGGCAAGTTTCTGCGGAGGTACTTTATTCTGGACACCCAGGCCAACTGCCTGCTCTGGTACATGGACAACCCCCAGGTGAGAGGCCAAGTGGGAAGAGGCACAGCCTGGGAGGAGCACACAAGGGCTCAGCCTCCAGGGCCTCATCAGTAAGGAGGGACAAATCCCCAGACATACACAGATGCAGAGGTGCACAAGACACTTGTATCCATGCAAAGAAAACTGTCTCAGGGGATGGGCTGTAGCTCAGTGGGTTCAATCCCCAGCACCGCTAACAAAACAAAACAAAAATAAAGAAAAAGGAAACTATCTCAAATCCTAGCTTGGGGGAAGGGAAGCCCTTCTGGACCTAGATCTTGTGCTTTTTTTTATGTGCAGGAATTTAACCCTTGCAAAAGTCAGGCAGAGGCTGGCCAGGCTGGCTCCAGGGCCAGGGCATGGCTTGCTCCTCTCATCGGGGCTGTGGCCTGGTGGCTACTCCTGCTCTTCCAGTCTCAGGCCTCTCCCCAGTGAAGTATGTGACCTGGTTTTCGGAGAGGGACCAGTGTTGGATTCTTTTGGTCTCCTGAATCAGGAAGTTATGGAATCCTGAGTTGGATGTGACCTTGGAGCTCACCTAGTTTTGCTTCCTGATGGTACAGATGAGAAAACTGAGTCTCAGACATTGCGGTTGACTTAGGCAAAGACATAGTTAATGGCTTTCTTAGCATTTTAAGGAATCTGGAACAGAGATGGAGGCTACCTAAGTTTTATTGCTATGCCTGGGGGTCCCTGGAATCATCATTGATCTGGGAAAAAATTGCTCTTTGGGAGTTCATCTGTTTTGTTTCTGTTGTTTTTTCTGGTATTGAGTGCTGGGATCATGGCCAAGTGGGGATGGAGGAAGATGTGTGGGCTGGGGTTTGGCTCTGTTCTGAGGATTGGGAAGAGAAGGTCAGAGTGGTGAGGGATGGATTTGTGCTCTAAGATGTGATATGCAAAAGGGGTCCTGTGAATCTTGAGCTCACTATCTAGGGGCCAGCCCTCTGGAGGCCTTTGACATTTGTCTTCTACATTTGATGGCTGAGTGAAAACATTGTAGATGCAGAAGACATATGCAGAAAGTCAGCTGCTGTGAGTTCCCTTCTCCAGGAAGATGGCTCTCAGTATAGCTGTGTCCTGCGCACCTCTCACCCCGGAGAAGCCAGACCCTTACTCTCATTTGACTGGCTTCTGCATCGGACACAGTCCACTCTCTGCTTGTATCTCAGTGAGGCTTGGTCTAATTTTGCTTCAGGCCCTACTGCCTTAGTTTCCCTGCCTTTGCCCTGTGCAGATGCCCTCCTCTGGCTCAGCAGATCCATTGTACATGAAAAGAGAATTGAAGGTCTTCTTTGCCACTGTGGGAGGGGCTTGGAATTAAGTCTTTGTTTCCAGTGGGCTTCACTTCTGGCACCCTAGGAGGAGCCCTGGGGATGAGGGTCTCCCTGTCCCTTTTCCCTTGGTTTCCCTTCTCCCACTTACCTGCCATGTTAGCTCAGTGAAATGGAATGGATTTTTGTCTTCATTTACCTACTTCCCACTGTGCTTCCCCACAAGAACTACCCCAAACCCCCATCCTCTTGCTTAGGGAATCCAGCTGCCTCTCTGGAGAACTGGGCCTTTCTTCAAACCTTGTGCCACAGAGAGTCTTGCTGTCATTGACTGGTCTCCCAGGACCACAGTGACACTATCTGGGATCTTGACTGTTGCTGGTTGTTCATTTCCCTCATTCTGACCTTTGGTTTCATTGTCACTTGGGCCACCTTACTGAGTGGCCCTGGGTCAGGTGCTGCAGTGGGACCCATCCTGCTCAGGGCAGCCTGCCTGACCCTGGCCCTGTGATCTTGGGTGCTCTTTGTGGGAACCTCCTTTGAGTTTGAATCACCAGACAGAACTTACATGTCATCCAGTGCGGCTTTCCTCTGCTCTTGCCCATGGGAGGGCGGGGACTAGGACTGGAGGTGAAGCAGCGGGCATGTCCCATCACTAGGGCTTCTTCACATTTTCCCAGGAAGGAGTAGATTTCAGTTGGCTCGGCATAAGCCCCCAAAGGGAGAGACTTGCTGTGACACAGTGACAGTTCAGAACTTTTCATTTCTTTAGTTCTTCGAGTCTTCATTGTGTTCATGGTCAAGCAACACTCTAGACGTGAGAGTAGATGCTTTGGTAAATTATAAAATGGTACTACTGAACGTTTATCCCTATGTGCTGAGCACAACTCATTGGATTTTCATACTGACAGCAAGTTTAATTGGTAGATATTATTGTCCTCATTCTAAAGGTGAAGTAGGTGAAGCAGAAAGGGAAAGAAATTGGCCCACAGTTACATAACAGGAAAGTGACAGAGCCAGGATTCTGAGCCTGGCAGTTGGCACTAGTTCTTCTGTCATTGTTGCTGATATTGAGACAATCATCTCTGGGTTTCTTGGGAAGGAGAAAGCCTGAAGAGGTGGTCTCTGATGAAGAAAGAAGCTGGAGCACTCAGGCTGAGGAGGCTCTAGCAGGCAGAGAGCTCATCTGCTTTAGCTTTTGAGCCATATAGTGTTCAGCACTGGATAAATGTTTGCTCACTGAATGAATGAATGGTTGGACAATTGAAAGGAGGCCAGGGAAAGAGACTGTCAGGATCAGGTCCTCAGGAGGTACAGAGTGTTTGATTCAGCTCTCCTGGGACTGGGGACAGGGCCAGAACCAAATGGAAGCCTGCTGACTGCAACACCCTGGGGATGTGGGTCTGTCCCTGTGGGAGAGGCGCTGAGACTCATTTGGTCACTCTACATCTTACTTTTTTGGGGGTACCGGCTATCAAACTTGGGACCTTGAGCTTGCGAGGCAGGCGGCAGAACCACTGAGCTAAATCGCTAGCCCTCTACATCTTACTTTTGAGGGAAAGGAGACCCTTGATGTGGCACCTTTGTTTGGTTTTTTTGGGTTTTTTTTTCCTGTACTGGGAATCGAACTCAGAATCTTGTACTTGCCAGGCAGGTGCAGCACTACTGAGCTAAATTCCTGGCCCACCACCTTATTTATTTAATAGGCATTAATAAGCAGGGCTTTCTGAACCCAGGTTTCTGATCTTTGCCTGGTGAAGCTGCCTGGTAGTCTGTATGCCCTGGGCCTGTTTCTATTGCTGTCTATACTGCTGTTATGACTAGTGTGGCGGATACTTCCTGAGTGGTTAGCACATACCAGCAGTTGTATGAAATGCTTTGCATATATTATCTCATTAAATCCCACCAATAATCCCTTGCTATGTTGTCCAGGGTGGTGTGCATCTCCTGGGCTCAGGCAGTCCTCCTGCATCAGGACCTCAGGGACAGCTGGTGTCAGGTATCAATATGTCAGAATGCTGCTTGCAGGATTAGGAGTTGTAGTATTCCTGTGCTGCTGCACAAAGGGGAAGCTGTAGGGCCTGGAGGTGGAATCTCAGGTGGAAAATTGTCAGCCCTGGGCGATGAGATCAAGGCTGCAAACTGGGCTCGGTGACTCAGTTGATTTTTGTCTGAGGAATGTCGATTTCTCTCCTAGGGTGTGGACACTCTAGAGGACCCTACACCTGACTTCTAGCCCTTCATTTCTTTATGGCCTGAGAAGAGGGAGACACCCAACACTTAACTACTGAACTTGCCCTGTGTGTCAGACACCAAGCGAAGCTGCAGATGCTGAGTCTGAAAGAGGGTTGAGACAAAGTCCTTGGTTTCACAGAGCCCACACTGCAGACAAGGAGGTGGAATATTAGCACAAATGGGGTAGAGAGAGCTTGGGACACCCCTTTGTGGAGGTGCAACGCTAGGGCTGGCTTTTGAAGGCTGGCTGAGATTAGAGTGATTCTTGCCACATATTATTCACATTTGCAGAGCATTTTGCAGGCTTTGAAGTATTTTCATGTACAGGGTCTCATGTGATCATTGTTTCTGCCTTGTCTGAGGAAGGGGGAAACAGTGATCATTATGGCGGCAGAGGATGCTAAAGATTGGGCTCTCCAGAAGAAGACCTTGTGAGGAGTCAGGTCCAGGACAAAGGTTTGTGGGTGAGGTCTTTCTTGAGGAAATGCTTCTTGGGGGGGGGGGCTGGTCAGGAGGCTGTGAGCGCAGGCATGAGTCACCCTGGGAAGTTTTAACTTAGCCCGTGGGAGCTCTGGGGTGAGGTAAGCCCAAGACAGCAGGGCTGCCATGTGCTGCCCTGGATGTTCACTGCTGTGGGTCTGGATGTGTGGGTGACAGGCCTTCTGTAGTTGTCCCCTAGGGCAGAGCTGAAGGTACACAATGAGGAGTGATGGTGTCTGCCATGTGTCATGCAGTGGGGAAATGTCACAAACGCAGCGTGTGCAGCCTGGTGTGGCCCTGGATGTCAAGCAGGACTTAGAACCAGTGTGCAAAAGGAATCCAGGTTTTCCACAGAGGCATCAGTGACACCAATCTGAAGACAAAACCCATTAGCTGAAAGGGACACCTCTGAATGAAAGTTTCAGTATTATTGATTATGGCCATTGATTTGGCTAATGCATTTAAAAGCCAATATGCTGACAGCATCAACCAAACAAATAGTTCTTTTTCTATTGCAGTAAGGATATTTAACATGAGATCTACCCTTTTAATAAATTTCAAAGTGCACAGTGCTATGTTGTCGACTATAGGCATAGTATTGTTCAGCAAACCTCTTTCTAGAGCTGACTCGTCTGGGCAGTGCAAACAAATAATTCTTGATTAGAAACAAACACTGGTTGGATTTTCCTTAAGACAATACCGTGATGTGACACAGCTGTGTGTGTGTATATGTGTGTGTGTGTGCATAGTGGTGCTGGAGATTGAACCCAGGGCATTGTAATGGTAGGCAGGTGCTATGCCACTGAGGTACATCCCCAGCCCCTAGCAGTTGTATTTTAATGTTGGTCCCTGTCATGATAGAGAAGATGGAATTCCTTGGTTAGGGCTGCTCTGCTTTATCACAGTGACCTACAGAATAATGAACGATGTCAACCTCCCTAATGCCCAAGTGGCTAAACAATTGCAAGACTAAATTATATGGCCCTGAATAGGGGTAAACAGAAGCATGGAAACAGTATTGCACTAGATTATTGTTCTTGTCAAATTTACCCTATAAAATTTTTTTTTTTTTTTTTTTTTTTTTTTTTGGTACCAGGGATCGAACTGGGTCCTTGCACTTGCCCAGCAAGCGGAGAAACCACTGGGATAAATCCCCAGCCCTCTTTTTCCTTTTTTTTTTTAAGAATACTTAGATGACTTTACTTTCCAAAGGCTATGATGTAAGTTATGGATAATCATAATACTGCAAAGGGGTGCATCTCTCTCTAAACCTGGGACCCTAATGAAAGTTAGTCTCTCTCTCTCTCTCTCCCTCTCCCTCTCCCCCCTCCTTCTCTCCCGCTCTCTCTCCTCCTGTCCCTCTGTCTCTAAAATAAGCTGAAAGCAGTTCTTGCCATTACTGGGGGCAAAGAGCTTTAGCAGTGTTAAGAATAACATGGTTATTTGGCTGCATTTTAGTGGAAAGAATACACAAGTGTAGGAGGAGATTCTATTAATATTTAACTTATAATGGACTATATTATTGTTTTAAAGGCCGGGGAAAATTGGTGTTCTTGCAAAAATTGTGTTTTCTGTACCAGGAGTCTCTTTATGCAAAGTTTGTCTGAAATCCATCAACTTTTACAAGGTTTTTGCATTGTATGTTTCAGTCTATCCAAATGCCAAGAACCAGTAAATAACTTTCTTTTTAAAAAATGAGTAGTATTTGCATATGTTGCGAAATTCAGTGCAGAAAAGCAGGCATAGTAGCAAATGCCTCCTCCCCCCTCTGATCCTTCTGCCACACAGTCCCTGGGCAGGGCAGCCAGGCCTGTCTGGCTGTTCTGTATCCGTCCAGAGGTATTCTCTGCATGTACAAGCATTGTAACCTTCAGATCATTCACAATTGTTTGGGCACAGGTTTTTGTTTTCCTATTTTTAAAAATCTTTTATTTTGTTATCAATTTTTTGAAGTTTTTTTATATTCATGGATTTGGGTAGCTGGTATGTTCAACTAGCCATGTTGACACATGATTGCAAAGGTTAAGTAGAATTACTGAAGTGCTTTGTCTGTATTTCATCAGAGTAAAAATGCAGAATCTTTTGGGTTAAAAAAAAAATCCCCAAGTAGCTTTTCACAAAATGCAAATTCTGCTAAAGATAAAATTATTCAACTGACACTTTTAGAATTTAAATTGTGTGGGGCTTTGGAGTTAACATTAAATGATGTAAATGGAATTTCATTTTATTTGTTTTCTGTGGTAATCTTATTTTTAAAACAACTCTTGTTTTATAACAGTATTACCTATTTAAAAACAATAACAGGTTAGGCATTTTAGCTCAGTAATAGAGCATGCATGTATTTAGTGTGCACAAGGCCCTAGGCCTTTGAGACAGTTGTGTTAATAGTTAGCACGACTTGGTATCAAAGTTCAAGCAGGTAAAGAGCTCTAAGCTGTGAAATTTAGCAGAAGTTTTACTATTGCGGAACCATGATAGAGACTCTTTCTGTTTCCTCTTCTGTTTCCTACTTGTCTTTGGTTGTGCTGTTATATTTGGCTTTAGACTTTAATCTTTAACATTTGTTTAATTTGTTGCATATTCCTCTCTATATTTATATATCTAATTATATATAAAAGAATTGCATTTTCTTCTTATTGAGATTTGTGTCTTCAAGGCAAAGCTGGCTATTGTGTGTTTTAGAGAGGGTCTGCATGTTAGGCTTTGCTTGACCACTTTATATTCTCATCTGAACCCTGGACAATATGATGAATATGTTAATGAAGGAGGCATCCATTATTTGAGCCACTGTAATATAGGATGATGACATTAATGATCTCTGTCTGTGACACAGTTGCTGGGAAATATTTAAATAAAACTATGTGAAAGTGCTCTGAGAAGCTCTCAAGTGCTACAGAGATGCTGCTTTTAAGAAAGGTTGTTCTGGCTGTGTTAGGGTGGATGGGAAGGTGGGAAGGGCTGGAGCTGGTGGGGACAGCTGGAAGTTGTCTCAGAGCTCCCTGCTATGTCTGGAGAGGCAGGGGACTGAGTGGACGGGACAGGTTCAAAGGGCATAGGAAGGAAAAACAGCAGGCTGGTGGATGACCAAGAAGGAAGAGGAGAACATCAGAAGCTTAGTACTTGTTTATTCTTAACTGACCATCGCAATACATGCCAGTTAGGGTTCTTAATTTCCTGTAGCTATAAAGGTAAATTTATAGGCCAAAAACTTCAGTAAGATTAATTTTAAATATCTGTAGGTACATTTTTGAAATCATAGTGTGTATCTTTCTTAATAGATGTAGCTCTTTTTTTTTCTTACTGAGAATCGAACTTGGGTCCTTGCACTTGCGCAGCAGGCAGTGAAACCACTGAGCTAAATCCCTGGCCCAGATGTAGCTTTTAAAGTATGTGCATTTGCCATATTTTAAATCCCAAATAATAGAGTACTGCTTAATACTCTGCATTCCCACTTGTATATATTTTATTAAAATTTAGAAACAAATTATAGAAAAGTGGTGATGATGACTTTAGGGAGATAAAAGGTTGTTCTCTTAGAGAAGCGAAGTGATGGTGATATAAATAAAAATGTTGTTTGTATCCACACAATAATAAGAAAAAGAGATATAAAGCTGGGCATGGAGGCACATGCCTGTGAGGCAGGAGGATTGCAAATTAGAGCCCAGGTGGGCAACTTAGTGACACTTGATCTCAAAATAAAAAAAGGCTGGGAAAGTAGCTCAATGTGAAGGTCCTGGGTTCAATCCCTAGTACCGCCCCCCTTCACACACACAAAGAAAGCAAAAGCAAATTTTGTGTTAACAATACAAGTGTGGAAAGTACCTGGAAATCAAGTCAGCAGACCTAACTGTGCTGCCGCCCGGGTGTTGACTGAATTCCTACCAGTGTGACTCTTAGTTTTCTCATCTGTTAAGTAAAAATACTATTACTAGGGGCAAGCCACTTTCCAGTCCCCCTTCTGTCTCCCTTAGAAGCTGTCTTTCTCTTAATAAATTTTTCTTACTCTTAAAAAAAAAATACTATTACTGGTTTTAAATGATAGTTTTGAGAATAAGGTAACAAACATTTTTGATCCTGGAAAATAGGAAGTACTCAATAAGTATTAGTTGACTCAATAAATATTAGTTGACAGCAAATAATCTACTTATTGTTTTGTAAATATATGATGATTATTTTTGAGCTTATTTCATTAAATTTCTTTAGGCTGATAAAATTAATTGGCATTATATGACAACATGTTAGCTAACTGTAAAAAATATTAATGTATCTTTATTAAGCAACCATGGGGGGCATAAATTATTTCTGTATTACATTTTGCTAATAAACAAGTAATATATATGAAAATAACCTTAAGCCACATTAAATTGCTTCAACTCAGTTTTTTAACAGTGTATATCATAGTAATTTTCTATTTGTTGAAAGTCACAGATTTTTAGGATAATTTATGTATCTAGCTATATTTCTTTTTTTAAATAATCTTTCCTTTTTTTTTTCCTTTCCCTTTCCTTTCCCTTTCCCTTCCCTTCCCTGGGGATTGAACCCGGGCCCTTGTACTTTCGAGGCAGGTGGCAGAACCACTGAGGTAAATCCCTGGCCCATGTATTTCTTTCAATTTAATAATTTATAAGCATTTAAGATTTTAAAAGGAGACTATTATTGGACAAGAAGAAAGGGGATGGGGGAAGTGAAGTGTTCAAGGGAGAGAATGGTCAAAGTATGTTATATGCATGTATGAAAATGCCACACTGAAACCCAATATTTTGCAAAACAAATATGTGGTAATAAAAATATATTTTAAAAATATTTAATACCTAGCTGACTGAGAGGATGTGGGGCCACAGACAGAGATGGGGAAGTAGGGAGGGGAACCAGTTAGAGGGCGGAGGGCAGATCACGCTGAGTTTGAGACAAGTGTGGAGGAAGCTGAGAAGAAGGAGAGTGAAGGAGCTGGGTCCCAGGGTTGGGCTCTGGAGCCAGTCAGGGGGTTTACAGTTTTCGGACCCAAGGAGGGGGAAATAAAGAGAATTGGCATGGGTCAGCCGCGTACCTCATGTAGCCCATTCTGTCTGAAGTAGGCGCTGGTATATGTCAACAAGAATAAGATACCCAGATCCAGGATGGGGGCATTAAACAGCACAGCAGTTTGTGATGCAGAATTGGCTTCTTCTGCACAGACCTGGACAATGAGGAGAGTAGCTATGGGTGTTTCATGTTTCAAGTTCTGTCAGGAAGCAGGTAGAGGAAGTGGTGTGTCAGGCTCTGAAACAGTAGGTGAAGCTGCGGCCCCGTGTTCCAGTGCTGGGGAATAGCCACGTTACTTTTCTTTTGGTTGTTTTCTCGTGCCAGGGGGAGGGCTGGGTGTGCAGTACAGGCAAGCCATGCCCTTCTTGCAGTCCTGTTGCACCGTTCTCTTTAGATGAGTTCCTGTCAGTGAGTCTGGATGGTCTGCCTTTGGTGGTTTGAGCTGTGGTTTTAGTCATGGGCAGCAGTGGTGGCTCATGCCCCAGCCATGGGACTGCTACTTGGATTCAGTTCTCTCTCCTCTACTGGTAAACCAGCAAGCTGAGTTTCTTGCTGATGGCCAGCATCTCTCCTTCCCCCTTTCATTGGGAGCCAGCTGGACAAGTTCCTGCCTTACCCAGCTTAGGCAACTGTAATAGGGCCTTGTTTAATACAACCCTGCCGTTCCTGCTCTTGTATTTACCTTTCATTGATAATCAACTCTCAGATAAAGTCTCGTGGGAGGTGGGATGACATAAAGAGAAGTACCGTGAAGGATGTGGGAATCAGGAAAGGTTGGGCTCTGGTACTGGCTTGACTGTCTGCCATCTGTGTGACCTTGAGAGAATTACTTCACTTGGCAGATCCTTAGCTTCTTTGTCTGTAAAATGAGATTGTAGGGATTAAGGGACAGTATATGAAAGTACTTAGCTGGCTGAGTGGCACAGAGTAGTCTCTAAGGTTATGACCATTTTTATCTTCCTTTCTCAAGCTGGGGCAGTATGAGCTGTCTTCACTGAGTTCTTCGTGTGCTGAGTGAAGAGATAGCAATGGATCCTCTTAGGGTTGATATTCTGGGACTTTATGATCTATGTGGCTCTCTTAGTCACTTCTGTGCTTTTTGTTACTAACATTATTAGAGGAGAGGGGGTAGAAGTCATGTAGGTATAATTTTCTACTTTAAGAAAGGCTGCTGTTCTTGAAAAGGACTTGACTTAGAGACAGGTAAGTCTCTAACTGGGCACCTTGGCTCCTTCCTAGATGATGGGAGAGAAAGATCTTGTTGGGCCGGGGATTTAGCTCAGTGGTTGTGCTGCCTGCCTCGAAAGCGCAAGGACCTGAGTTCGATCCCCAGTAACAAAAAAAAAAAAAAAGAGAGAGAGAGAAAGATCTTGTACTTTCCACTCAGGGGAGGGGGTTCCTTCAAGGTCCTTAGCGGCACAAGAGCTCTTGAGCAAAACCCAAAGCATTGCCAGTGTCTTCACAGAAGCGTCTCCCTGTGAACAGGAACCTTCCCTGTGCCCTACATTGTTCCAGAAAATTCAGAAGTCCAAGAAACACCCAGGCTACTTCTGACTCACAGCTGTCCTCATGTAAGGGTGGCTGCCAGCCCTGCATGGCACGCGTGGCTCTCCTTTCCTGGCCTGCCACCCTACTCTCCCCTTCCCCCTCCTCAACAGCTGCTGGTGTGGCAGCGTCTGGGTTGATCTGTGGACCAGGCGTGGCCTCCTCTCTCCCCAGCTTCTGGGCCTCTGTGTGTGGTCAGCAGGGCCAGCCTGGACCTGCAGCTTGCTCCTCCAGCCTGCTTCTCCAGCTTGTCAGACAGCAGAGTCCTTAGGAGCTCTGAACATACACAGATGCCTGGGCTCTGGCCCAGACGACTTCAGACTATGGGGTTGAAACCTGAGTATTAGCTGGCTTAAGAATCTCCCCAGGCTGTATTCTGGTCTGGTGGTGCAGCCTTGTAATTCCAGCAATGTAGGAGGCTGAGATAGGAGGATCTTAAGGTTAAGTCCAGCCTGGGCACCTTAGCTAGACCATGTCTTAAAATAAAAAATAAAGAATAAAGGCTGGAAATATAGCTCAGTAAGAAGGCCTAGGGTTCAGTGCACAGTATGGGGGTGGATCTCTTCAGGCTCTGTGGCATGTTAGGACAATTGTGGTTGACAGCAGCTGATTGTATATTTCAAAATAGTTGGTAGAGAGTATTTCGGATATTCCCAACACAAAGAACTGATCACTGTTTGAGGAGATCATATGCCAGTTACCCTGATCTGATCATTACACATTGTACACATGTATTGGATTGTCGCACTGCACCTCTAAGTATATATGATGATTATGTATCAATTAAAAATAATTTTAAAAATATCCCCAGGCAATTCACATAAACAGCCTTCTAGAATGTATTCCCCATTAAAAAAAAAATTTCTGCTTAGTTCCTCAAGGATCTGGGTTCAATTCCCAGCACCAAATAAAATAATAAATAAAAGTGCAGTGTATTCCCAGCAACCTCTGTCTGTACTCCATATCTGCTCAGATGGCTTCATCTCGACGGGCCCTGACCTGTCCCCAGTATGCTAACAATCTAGTAAGAAGAGACTTCAACACACAGAAAAGTATACACCAATATAACATCTAGGGCTTGATTTTGTTCCTTTAGCCAGCTGGTTTTTTGTCTGGTTGTTTTTGTTTTTGCTGTAGTGAGGAGTGACCCTAGGGACTTAGGCACCCTAAAGCAAACATTCTACCACTAAGCTACATCCCAGCCCTTTAAAATTTTTATTTTGACATGGAGGTCTCTTACTAAGTTGTCCAGGCTACCTTTGAACTTGTGATCCTCCTGCCTCTGAGTGGCTGGGATTACAGTGGGTGCCACCTCACCCAGCTAGCTGTTCTTAAATTTGGGCCTACTTAGGGTCTCGGGGGATCATTATCCAATATATGTCCTCTGATCATGTTCCACTTGATTCTGATTCTGTGTTCTGTGGGTGAAGCTGGAGTCTGACTTTTTAAGCTCCTCAGGTTTCTGATGAGCCCTGAACCCAGAGAAAGAATTCAGGGACTGCAGGTCAGGGCAGGTTGCAGTTGGTGCAGGGGTTCTGTGAAAGAGGGTCCTGAGTGGTCTTTTGGCTGGATGAGCTCAGGGGAGGCAGTGTGTGGGGCTCTTGTCCCCAGCTCTGACACTGTATCCCTCTCTGGGTGCTGCCGATTTCTGGCTTTCCTGTCCTGCCATCTGGCTGCCCAGGCTTCCCCTCAGGCTGTTAGCACACCCTTCCTTAAGCAGGAAGTGCCTGCCTGGGGCTGCCTCTGTGACACCCTGACAGCAAGCTGTCACCATCAGTCTTCTAAGTCCAGTAATTAGAGTGGACACTGAGCATCACTGTGAATCAATCTTCAGGAACCCTAGGTCTGTTTTCTCCTGTATCCTCCATTTCCCCCGGGTCAGGAGGGAAGTGGCGGGGAAGTGGTGTTTTCAGACATTAGTCAAATTTTCCTGGTTTCTCAGGACGGAAGGGGGGCTATTTGGAGCCTAGGAGAAGAATGTGGGTGGATGGAGGACCACCACCCTCACCCTGGGTAGCTAGGCTGCAGCCCTGTCGTTCTGAGCGGGCAGGAGGCTAGGGCAGAGGGCAGAGCAGCCTCCAGGGGCATTGAGGGATGAAGTAGTTGAAATGTGATCGGCCCCCATCTGTTATTACGTGTGGGTTGGAGCCCAAACAGTTCCCCTAGTCCCACTTCATCACTCATAATTCAAGATAGGCCCCTGGAGGCCTCTGGGCTGTGGTCTGGGATGAGGAGATAGTTACGAAAGCGTCAGTCCTTAGCCTTGGCTTTCACATCCTGTAATTAGCTCATGGAGGGGCACAGGGGCTGCCATGCACTGGGCTCTCGCTGTGTATTTTCATGTAATTCTCCCAACAGTCCTGTGACACAGGGCTTGTTATCTCTATTTTATAGGAAGAGAAACTTGCCTCCAGTCAGGGCATGTTAATGTCACAGCTAGAATTCCAGTAGCTCAAGCTTTAAAATTATACCATGCAGCTTCTAGGGCATTATCGTGGAAATCAGAACTGAGCTTTCATTCAGCTCTGCTGCCAATTTCATGACCTTGGACAAATCCCTTCACTCACAAGTCACCTTCCTGGACTGCATAGCAGGGTGGACACAGATGTCCAGTCTCAGGCAGAGGCCCAGGGCTCCCTGTGTCCTGGAGCCCTTGGCCGTGAGGCCAGGCAGACGTGCGCCCAACGGTCCAGGAACTGAGTGGAGCTGAGTCTGCCTAGAGTGGGTCACAGTCCCTTCAGGGCTGTCTGTTACTCCTGACTTTGCCTGGTAGCTCCTCTTTGGACTCTGACTTGGGAGTGACACAGCCTGTCTTTCTCAAATTCAGAGATTTCCTTTTTTAAAAAAGTTGCTATGAAATTGAAAAAGTGTGTAAATATAAGTAAATGTGTAAACTGGATCACTCTCATTTTAAATGGTAATTTAGCTACTTCAAGGCAGCTTTCATTTGTTTATTTATTTGCAGTGTTAGGGATGAGCCTGGGGCCCATGCATGCTAGGTGGTAGGCACTCTACCACAGAACTAGCACATTAAAGGCAGTTTCTTGAGCCCCTCTCCTGGAATGATCAGTCATTTCTCTATTAATCCTTAGGTAAATTTATTAAATCCCTGTGATCTAAAATTTGTCTCCTTTTATTATTTTGAGATAACCCTTGGTAGTGGGGGATTCACAGGTATTTCTGGGAAGCCAGTGGCACCAGGAACTCCAGACAGATTCTCAGGTTATACACTGGAAATGCCACAGCTGATTTCTAATCTTGGCCTTTACCATCATTTGTTAATGTCCTGTGTCTCCATTATTTCATCTCTTCCATGGAAAGGTTAGAAAGCTAAGGGTATGCCAAGGTGGAGTATATTGGCAGACATGGAGCCTGTGAGCTTCCTGTTGTTTTAATAGTACATTTACATAGTGTTTTTTAGTGCACAGACATCTTTTTCTTTGGCACTCATAACAGTCCTATGACATAAGCTAATGGGTATATTTTTTATTTCTGTACAGTGGTACCTTGGTTCACGAACTTGATTGTTTCCATGATTCTGGTTGAAAACGGAGTTGGATGAGAACTGAATCAAATTCAATGGTTAAGTTCAATGTTGATCTTATGGGAAAATTTGATTCGGTTCTTGTCCGGCTTAGTTTGTGACCAGAATCATGCAGAGAATTGAGTTTGGAAACTGAGGTACTGCTGTATTGTCTGAGTTTGTGTACTGTCAGCTTTGAAAATAATTTCGAAATGGTATAAAACAGGATAAAGCCATTGAGATCAGAGCAATTGGCAGAAAAAAATGTAATAACTGGCACTGTAGAGAGTATTCTATGTACCAAGGATAACTCCAAGGGCTCTGAAATGTATGAACTCATCTTTACCACTGAAATCCAAGGTTAGACATTCCTAGTCTGAAATCCAAAATCTGAAAACTCAAAACTTTCTGATGTAACATGTTGCTATAAATTCCACACCTGATGTCATGAGACCAGTTGCAGTCAAAATATAGGTTCAATAAAAATAATATACAGGGCCAGGGATTTAGCTCAGGGGTTCTGGCATCTGCCTCGAAAGCGCAAGGTCCTTTGTGTGACCCATGGTACAAAAAAAAAAAAAAAAAAAAAAAAAAAAAAATATATATATATATATATATATAAAATTAGCTTTAGGCTGGGTATATAATGTGCATATGAAACATAAATGAAATTTTGTGTTTAAACTGGGGTCCCATCCCCAGGATTTCTCATTGTATATGCAAATATTCCAAAATTCGGAATAAAGTCCTAAAATCTCAAACACTTCTAGTCCCAAGCTCTTTCTACAGAAAGAAAGACTGAGGTTCAATAGTTCAGGGGCTTGACAGTCAGATGGGGGAGCACACACTTGGACCACTGCCCTAGAATAACTCACTGAAATAAGAAAGATGCGGGGTAGTGTTTACTATACAGGTTGCCATCAGGAAATCTGAATGTTTGTCACTGGACTTGTTTGGGAACTGTTATCGTCACTGTTTTACAGGTGAGGAAAGTGACCTCAAGAGCGGATATGACTTGATTAAGGTTGCAAAGCTAGAAAGTGACATAAATGGAATGCAAACCTGGGTCTTCTGTCCCTTAGTGTTGTTTCACTACCTTGTACAGCATCCTTCTTAAAGTGACAACATATGTCTTTCAGAACCTGGCCGTGGGGGCTGGAGCTGTTGGATCTTTGCAGCTGACCTACATTTCAAAGGTAACGTTGGCCTGGTGTTCTGGGAATTCATGTTCTCCAAGAAGCTAAATGAGGAAGTGGCATATCCTTAGGGTGTTTGCATCTGGGGACATTCCATGGCATTAAAATGCTCCCTTCCCCCACACACCCCAGAGGAGGAGGATGTGCTGCTGCTGGTGGGGGGTGGGTGGTTAGGCAACCTATGTGTTGGTCAGCTTTTCATCACTGTAACAAATACATGAGATAATTGACTTACAAGGGGAAAGGTTTATTTTGGCTCACAGTTTTAGGGGTTTCTGTCCATGATGGGTTCGCCAGGTTTTCTCGGACCCTGTGGTGGAACAACACATCATGGTGAAAGTAGATCTCAGAACAAAACCAGTCACCTCATGGCTGGGAAGCAAAAAAACAGAAAGAGGGAAGGAGGGAGGGAGGGAGGAAGAGAGAGAGACAGACAGACAGACAGACACACACACACACACACACACACACACACACACACACACAGAGACAGGTCTCATGATGCTTTTCAAGGGCACCTCCCAGCCACCTAAAGACCTTCCACTGCACCCTACCTGCTAAAGGCTGCACCACTCCCAGTAGTTTCAAGCTGAGCACTAAGCCTTTCACGGGTCTTTGGGGGACATTTCACATCTAAACATAGTAGTATATATTGTACTCCCTGCAAAGGGAATGGTAGGTGGTAATTGACCTGAGAATAAGATTGGGATGTTGTAAACTTTTTTGTAATCGGGACAAAAAGGAACACAAATCCAGGAGCCGTAAAGGATTCTCCCAAAGGGTCCAACTGCAGCAGCTCACGGTCATATCAGCCACCCAGATAGGATGCCTGCCGATGAAAGGTTAAGAAAGCCTGGGGAGTATCTTCGTATGTGCCAGAACCACATTCAGCAGCCTGATAACTGTTGAGTTTGGCCAACAGCTGATAGGCCCTGCCCCGGCCCAGTTTGCAGGGATTCCTTTGTCAGAACTTGCGGTGGGGGCTGCTTAATGATGCCCACAAGTAATTGCTTTTAGTAGCCCCTCCCTGGGACAGGCACCACTGCTGCCCACTCATGCAGCAGTGATAGAAAGGCTGGAGATTGAGAACCTCCCCAGAATGAGGAACACTTTGTACAGAGAGGAGAGCCAGGTGGCCCCTAGCCAGCTCTGCAGCTCAGGAAGACCTGCGCTCCCCATGAAACCCTCACTGCAGGCCTCCTGGGGGCTGCTGTGTCCCTGCCAACCTCCTGCCCTCTGGGCCTTGAGACCTGTAGAGGTCACTGATCCGAGGGGCTCCTGTCCACCTGGTAACATCCTTCACACACACCCATGTGTGTGTCCTCTATCTTCGAGGCTCAAGAAGGGGTCTGAGTGTCCAGCTGCAGGAGGAGTGGCTGGGCATCCTGAGCCTGTGGGCTATGGGCAGAGCCTCTAGCTACAGCCCAGTGCAAAGGCAGAAGATACTGGGCAGCACTGGCGTGTCTTAGACAAAGAAGATCATGGCCTCGGGAAGGGGGAAGGGCTGCAAAGGCCAGCTTTGCTAGCACAGCTGCGGGCAGTTTGTGTATGCCTTGTGGTCAGAATGTGGCTGCCTCCCCAGGCCAGGCCGGCCCAGCCTGAGGCCTGGGCTTGCCTTCCTTGCTCTCATGTCCTCATCTTGCTGTGAGCTCATTTCTCCACAAAGAGGAATGAGGGAGCAGGGAGCAAACAGCCTGTAAAAAACGAAAGCTGAAACTTCTGTTGGAGAGGGTTTGGAAAGACTTTTGAGGGGAGGAAAGAGTGAATATAATCCCCTGCTGAATCATGATTTGTAAATGCAGCTCAGATGAGGGTTTTAGTATTTTCTGCTTTGGAGGCTGCCTCATTTAGAAAAGATGACCTGACTTTCAGCTCTTACTGAGATGGGGCCTGAGGGCCTTCGTGGGCCTTTTGCAATATCCACAGCTGCTACTGGGTCAGGTTACAGAGAGCTGAGAGCCTTTAACTCCTGCCTAACCCAATGCCAGAAGGCAGGGCTTTTCCCAGGGAAGCATTCAGCCCTGGTACTGTGTCTAGGTCAGCGGTCCTGGTTGTCTCTGCCTCTTCTTCTCTCTCTCTCCCTCTTTCTCTCTCCCATTACTGGGGTTTGAACCCAAGGCCTTCACACTGAGTTAAATTCCCAGCTCTTTTTCTATTTTTTTTTTTTTTTTTAATTTGGACTTGCTAAGTTGCCCAGGCTGTGCTCCCAACTTTGAATTCTCCTGCCTCAGCCTCTCAGTGCTGTGGGGTTTGCTCCTCTGCACCTGGCTCGGGGTTGTTTCTCGTTAGCCCACAGTCTTCCTCTCAGGGGAGGTATGTGCCCATGGTGTCAGATGGCCTCTCCGTTCAGCTCCCAGAGGTGTCTGCTGAGGGTCGTGTTGGGAAGGGGGGATGAGCACGCGGTTTTCCAGAGAGGCCCATGCCTGAGCTGATGTCACTTAGGACAGCCTTTGTGGCAGAACCATTTCCCGCACCGACTACCATAGAAAATAATTGAAGCTGGCGCTTGGCACTACACACCCACCCTCCTTCTTTGCCTCATTGGTCTCTCTTCTGTCCCAGCCACCTAGTGCATTTATTAGTTACTGGTACTGGGGTTGGAACCCAAGGCCTTTGCGCTGAGCTGGATACCCAGTTCTTTTAATTTTTAAAAAATTTTGACACAGGGTCTTGCCAATTTGCCCAGGCTGGGTTCGAACTTGTGACCATGGGGTGCCAGCATCCTGTGTTGTGCAGATGTGACAGAATTTGTGTAGTCTGAATCTGAACTTAGGATCTGTGGGCTTGCCTTTACTTACGTCTTCATTTTTGAGAACTTTCTGAGGCTGTATGGCTCCACCTCACATCATGGTAAACATACCAAAGTACACCGATTTTCCTCATTAAATAGAGTGGTCTGGACACACAAATGCATACCCACTCCCCTCTCTTACCATGTGATGTCCTCAGCCACCTCAGGACTCTCCCAGATGTAGGCCCTCAGCTTTGGATCTCCAGAACCATGAGCCAAAATAAACCTGTCTGTGTCTTAGGAAAAAAAAAAAGTCTAATTGTTTAGCTGTAAAATACTTGAAAGAGTGCCTTTGTTTTTTGGTACCAGGGATTGAACTTGGGTCCTTGTGCTTTCGAGGGAGACGGTGGAACCACTGAGCTAAATCCCCAGCCCTAAGAGTGCTTTTTAATTCGGACTGATTTGGCTGTGAACAGTGCACCTAGTTTATCCCCAGTTTCTAGGCAGTCATCTTTTTTTTTTTTTTGGTACTGGGGATTGGCCCGGGATCTTGCGCTTTTGAGGCAGGTGGCAGAACCACTGAGCTAAATCCCTGGCCCTTCTAGGCAATCATCTTGCACATATACACAGGATTCTTGTGAACTAAGACATCAGCTACAAATCATTTTCGAATGTAATGAAAAAATTTTGAATGCTTAATGAGAACATGAGTGAAGTTGATTTAATGTGACATCTTGTATGCATTTGGTTAAATACTTGGCAGTGAGGCCAATATAATGTTATGGAAACATTAAATATTTGCTAGTATTGGATGTGCCCCCTCTGTTTTGTATGTTGGAAGCCAGGCACTTTTTCAGGTCTCATACATTTTTGCTCATGGGCTGTCAGCATTTTGTCCGTAGTTCCACAGGTGGCACTGTTGTATTCTTGTGTGGAGTGGGTTTGTAAAAGAAATGCACTATCGGAAGCTGTGAGTTGTCCCTCCCTGAATGACCAGATTCTGTAGGACAGGATGGTTAAGTTCCTTGCCTGCACTCTCACATTAACCCTGTCAGAGCATGGTGTCATTACCCATATTTGATAGAACATGAAATAGAGGTCACACAGCTGGGACAGGATGCCTGTGGTTTGAGATGGTCTCCAAAGCCCAGGCTATACCGCATGTCCTTTTGATCTTTTATAGGCTGCTACCTCGGTTCCTGGTTGAGTAATTGGGCAATGTTAATTTTGGTTAAGGAATGTAGGCAGGTCTGTAAGGAAGAACTTAGAATCAAGAGCAAAAGCCTAGATAGCCTGATGGGTTAGTCATTATTAGACCCCAGCAACAGTGAGCTATGAAGAGACTTTCGGTTTGCTTTGTTTTTTGTTTCTGGGGATTGAACCCAGGGCCTTGGCACTGAGCTACATCCCCAGCCTTTTAAATTTTTTAAAATTTTGAGAGAGGGTTTTGCAAAGTTGCCCAGGTTGGGCTTGAAGTTGCAATCTTCCTGCCCAGCCTGCTAAGGTGCTGGGATTACAGGGGTGCACCATCACACCTGGCTAAGAGACATTAATTTTGACCAGAAAGGGGATTGAAGGAATAGTATCTGGGGAATGATAGTGACAGTGTGTGAATAGGTCCTGTGGGCAGGTGGGTGCTCCTTAGAGCTGCTCCTGAAATTCAGCCAACACCAAGGACAGTCACTAAGCCCTGGTGGGCATAGCAAGGAATATGAGCTGTTTGAACCAAAATGATGTGGGCTTATTATGCAGATGCTCAGGAATGTACATGCAAGAGGGAAGACTGCAAAAACAAGGTGAACTAGAGCCATGGGAGGCATAAAAATACTTTCACTATCTCAGGTCCATACCTGAGATAACTAGGTAGCCCTTGGAGTCATCAGCCCTTCTCTGGCAGGGGAAGTGCTCATTTGCATGGTCAGATAGCTCTCAGGGCAGCTGCTCAGGGTCCAAACACATCCAGTGGCTGCTGTGTCCCCTTTCTGAGTGCTCTGGTTGGAATGTAGTCAACACCACTCTCAATTTGGAGATGTTCAGGGAGAGGAGAGTTGGTGCTTGAAGGGGGAGTGAAATTTTGCCTGTGTGAGTGGGACCACACTGGGACTTGTGGGCCAAAGAGAATTTTGTCAGGACTCAGTGACTTCACAAAGACAAACATTAATCCAGGCATTGAGATAGCGGTTATCCCTGTGAGGTGGGGCTTCTACCAGAGAGGGGCACACAAAAGGCTTCTAAGACATAGGGTGATAATGCCTATTTCTTAACTGAAGTAAAAGTGTAGGCTTCTCAATTGTTATTCATTAAAAGGTAAAAGCGCTTGTAAAAAGTACATGTGTTTATTGTACTTTTGATGTATGAAAACTTTTACAGTGAAGTTTTTAACACCTTTGGAAACATATTCATGTTCCTTTCTTTATTTTTTATCGATGTAGGTGAGCATCGCTACCCCAAAGCAGAAACCAAAAACTCCATTTTGCTTTGGTAAGTACGGGGCTGGGATGGGTTTTGCACATACTCAGGTAGCAACTTCCTCTTTTGAATAGAGAATATTATGATCACATGCATGTGTGAGAGACATAAGTCATGTGTCAAGTGATACCACCTCCTCTGGTGTTGCTATGAAGCGTCTTCATAGCATAAGGACAGATGTACAAGGAATAGTAATGTTTCAGATTTCTTGATGCCACAGGGAGGATGTAAAAATTCTATAGAAGTTTCTAAGAACCCTCATTTTAGAACTGAGTAATGGCTGGTTGTGGTGGCCCACTCCTGTAATCCCAGCACTCTGGGAGGCTGAGGTGGGAGTATTGCAAGTTCAAGTCCAGTCTGGACAACTTAGCGTCTTTAGTGAGACCTTCATCTCAAAATAAAAAATAAAAGGGGGTAGAGGGCTGGGGATTTAGCTCAGTGGTTTCGCTGCCTGCTGCGCAAGCGCAAGGACCTGAGTTTGATCCCCAGTACCAAAAAAAAGGAGGGGGGCTAGAAATGTAGCTCACTGTGAAGGTCCTGTGTTCGTTCCCCAGTACTGCAAAACAAACAGACAAGCCAAGTAATGCTGTGCTTAGGAAAGGTGGACACTTAGGGTAGGGGGAGGCAGGGTCAGGAAGGGGACGATAGAGAGGAAAGAGTGTCCTATGACAAGTCTCACTGTTGCTGAATGAGTTACAGTATGAGGGATGCCTAGGAAGCAGAGCCACTTAGTGGAGGCCTCCCATCATTAAATTGTTAGGGCATACTGTGCATTAGTCCCTGAAGTGTTGTTGGAGCCCACTGTGTTCGTGGAGCTGCACTTGTTGCCATGGGCAGGTGCTGGCCCACAGTTTCTGTGTGTATCAAGAAAGCAGGGTTTGTCCTCTGCGGTGGTGTTGAAGTTTCCTCAGCACCTAGAATAGTTCTAGCATAGTGAGCGCTCAATAAGTATTTGCTGAATGAATGAATGAACTAATAAATTCTGTGTCTGCCCTTCTATTTTAAGTCCAATACCTCAGGCTTATGCTTGTAGAATACAAGAGCCCTTTAAGCTGTCCTCTTTCTTGGCTGCGGATTGGTTCAAACTTCCTTGGCGCTCTCATTCTCCCGTTTCTTTCAAATATCATTGCTAAGCTCAAAAATGATTCTTAGATTTTGTGATCAGCAGATGTAAACATATACATGATAATAATGAACCCAGAAGTAAACTGTTGACTGAATGAAATGCTCAGAGGAAAGAGCTGATTACAAAGGAGGCCAAGGTCACAGCTTTGGTCTCAGGCAAGCTTTGTTCAGTTCCCAGCCACCAGCGAGGCTTGTAATCCAGGCCAGTTTGCCAGTGAAAATCAAAGTACTGGGTCCAAATTTTGTATGTATCATCATGATTGTAAATCTGTTAGCACTGCTATGAAGTGGCTCTCAGGGGCATCTTGCCGATTGTCCCAGAACAGCATGTCAGGGCTGCTATCCATGTCAGATTGCACTCTTGTGGCTAGTGGAATAACCTTAGTTTTAAAGATGGGGGAAGAATGGGCAGTTGAGGGCCTGCTGCCTCTTAAATTGCCATGCAAGGGATAACATTCTAGGGGATTTCTTAACCCACTTGGTGGATGTTATGCATCTGGCCACCTCAGACACCTTAGCTTTGTGAAGTCTTGTTGTGTTGCATGTTTTCTGACCTGGGAATGTCTCGCCCTTCCCCTGTCTTTACAGTTATCAATGCCCTGTCGCAGAGATATTTTCTTCAAGCCAATGACCAGAAAGATCTGAAGGACTGGGTTGAAGCCCTGAACCATGCCAGCAAGATCACTGTACGTGTGTGGTTTCTTCTCCCTCATGGGGTGAAAGTGTCCCTTCCCAGCTGTGGCCTGCCTGGGGTGGGGGAAAACAGATGGCAGCAGGGTCTTTCCCAGGAGCCCTGAGTAGGCACAGTGCCCCCCAGCCTCCTCTTGTCCATGGCTGATCAACCACAAACTCAAGAGCTTGACTTTGACTCAAGTTCAAGGGGAAGTGTATGGAGTGTCCCCTTTGAGCTTCCTGGAAGGGGTTCCCAGTCAGTCATGGCTGGGGTGATGCTGAATGCAGTAGGCTGGAAAATGGATTGCTAACTAAGAGAACAAAGTAAGGGAAAGCATATGAGAAGGGAGGTCAGAATGTTTTTCCTGGCTTAAGAGATACTCTTACTATTTTAAGAGGTTGCCTGGAATATCAGGCCAGGCCATCCACCCATCTGTCTTGGAAAAGCCTTCCATTTAAAAGCCTCAAGGAACTAGTTCATGGACTGCAGTATTCTTATTTTCCTTGACTTAGCTAATGAAAAACCATTTCCTCTTCCTTATAAATACTGAAAGAGGAAAAGAAAAATGTGAGAACGGAAAAGGGAAAATTGTGTTAGTCAGCTCTCTATCGCTATGGAAAAAAAACCCCCCAAATAATCAACTTATAAGGAGGAAGGTTGATTTGCGCTTCCAGTTTCAGAGGTTTTAGTCCATGGTTGCTTGGCCTGTTGCTTTGGGCCTGTGGCATGGCAGTATATCTTGGCAGGAGTATGTGGTGGAGACCTGTTCACCTCATGGCAGCTGGGAAGCAAAGAAAAACAAGAAGGGGTAGGGTCCCAATAGCCCCTTCAAGGGCACACCCCCAGTGACCTTACCTCTGCCTTCTGCGAACATTTCTTAAGGGTTCCACCACACTCCAACAGCACCACAGGGTAGTGACAAAATCTTTAACATATGGCCTTTGGGGGACACTTATCAACCATAGCAAAAACTGTATGTTTAGGGGAAAAAACCCTAAATCTTTGACCAGCAAGACAGGCAAACTGTAGACTTATAAACCATGGTTTGTTTGCTGAAAATTTGAATTTGTGTATTATCCAGTGAGAAATGCTTACATTTGATGACTTCCAATAATGCCTATGTCCCAGGGCAGATTAAGATTGCTGTGAATAAATCAATAGCTGAAATCCATACATGTAACATTTGTGGCACTAGAACCAACCAGAGTACAGTTTAGTCAGTTAAGCATGTTAGCTGATTAGTTTCTTATTCTGATAAACCTTGGCAAACCTGTGAAGAAAGAGTAAGCGAAGCGGGAGATTTAGCTTAGTGACACCAAGTGTAGGGTCCTGAGTTAGATCCCCGGTGCCAAAAAAAAGAAAGAAAGAGAAAGAGCCAAGCAGGGGAGGGAGGGAGGGAGGTTCTTGCTAATTGTGCGCTCTGGGTGCTCATCTCTGTGCAGGCAGGGTTCTGAAATGCCAAGTTAATGTTTTTTTCCCTCATGTTGGGGATCTTCACCCTTTTGCATCTTCCAGGATTTGGGGTTTTTTTCAGTGTCTAATATTTGACTCTTTTTATGTGTGTGGGTACTGGGGATGGAACCCAGGGGCTTGTGCATATGGGTAAGTGATCTGCCCCTGAGTTGCACCTGAGCCTTTCTAATGTTTTATTTTGAGACATGGTGTCACTAATTTATGCCCAGACTGGCCTCAAACTGATTCTCCTGCCTCAGCCCCCCAAGTAGCTGGAATACCAGGTGTACACCACCATGCCTGGCTAGTTTCTTTCTGGGTTTCTGCCTCTTCTTGAAAGTAAACTGAGCTAGACAGCCTGCAAGGCAGCAAAGAGGCTCTTTTCTTCCTCCCTCCCTGTCTCCCTTCCTTCCTTTTCTTGGTGCTAGGGATTCTGGCCAGGGTCTCGTGCAAGTTAAGCATATATTGTGCCATTGAGCTATACCCCCAGCCCCTATATTTAAAAATCTTTATTTTGGTGCTGGGGACTGAACTGAGGGCTTTGAATATGCTAGGCCTGTGCTCTGCCACGGAGCTGTACTCCCAGATATTCGTCTTTCTTTTGTGCCTTGAATGTTGAGTTGCTGTAATTGTCTGGTTTTTCCTGCCTCTTCTCTGGCTTCACAGAGCAGCAGCTGTAGGATGTAGGTGTGGATCTGATGGGCTGGGCCTGAGGTTGGAAGGTGACAGGGCCTCCTGGGTGTCAGCACCTCCGTGAGTTGCCACAGTCTCCAGGATTCTCTTTATTTCCCTTTTCTTGGTGAAGGAATCAGTTTGCCACATCCATGGATTCCGCATCTATAAATTTAACCCACTGTGGATTGAAAGCATTCAAAACAATTGTCTGCACTGAACATGTAGACTTATTTTCTTGTCATGATTCCATAAACATTACAGTACAAGAGCTATTTCCATGGCATTTTCTTGTACCAGGTATTATAAGCCACTGAAAGATGTTTAAAGTATACAGGAGGCAGTGCACAGGGTACATGGAGATCATACTCCACTTGTACTTACAGAGACAGTGAGCATCTGTGGATGTTGGTGTCCTAGGGGTGTCTGGGAACTGGTCCTCCCTTGGTGCTGAGGGATGGCTGTGTCTCATCATTCCTCCTGCCAGGAGGTCCTGTGGTATAGGAGGAGGAGGAAGGGTACAATGTTTTCTCCTAATCTTTCTGTCTCAGAAGGGTTTTTCCTCTCTCCTCTTTCTTCCTTTCTCTTTCTCCTCCCCTGCCCTCCCTTTCTCTCTTCCTTCCTTCCTCCCCCACCCTGTTCACCTTCCCTCCTCATTTCCCTTTCTCCTCCTTATCCACCTCCTCTTCTTCTTCTTCCTCCTCTCTCTCTCTCTCTCTCTCTCTCTGCCTCCCTCCCTCCCTCCCTTTTCTGATATTGGGGATTGAATTTAGGGCCTTTGTACCGAACTGTATCAGCCCTTTTTGAAACAGGATCCTGATAAGTTGCCCAGTTGGGCTTGAATTCTCCTGCCTCAGTCTCCTAGGCTGCTGAAATAACAAGCACGCACTACCATGCGTCCTTTCTCTTTCTACAGAGTTTCATTTTGTGTGTCATTCCTTAGGCTGGAGTGAGTTGGAAAGAGTTGGGGCTGTGGTTCCATGTGATGAAGCACATATTTTAGACACCACATGTGCCAAGTGAGGCACGTTGGAGAAGGTGGAGATGAAAGAGGAAACAGATTGTGTAGTAAATGAGACTTCCACACATGATGTGTCACTCTTGCCCAGCACTCTTATGAGACAGGGTGTTTGTTTTGTTTTGTTTTGCTTTTGGCATGGGGATCAAACTCAGGACCTTGCGCTTGTGAGGCTGGTGCGGTGCTACTGAGCTAAATCCCTGGCCGAGACAAGGTGTTTTAAGGCCACTTTTTAGCAGGCACCTGGAGCTCAGAGTCCTGCCCAAGGCCAAGAGGATAGTAACTGCTGGGTTGGGATTCTAACCCAGGTCCCCTGACTTCTGGGGAGTTTATAGTTTATAAAAATATTAAAAATAAACAGTTGTAAAATATGTTAGATCACACACTACTTTTATGTGTATGGCTTCATTTTAACCTTGTAAAAACGTTAAGTAGGAGGGACAAGGGTTATTATCCCTGTTTACATACGTGAGGAAATAGAAATACCTAGAGATTAAAGTACTTGCCTTAGATCACAGAGCCAGGACACATCCATTTTTTCTGCCCACAGATTACTCTTCATTTTAAAAAATGTATTTTTATTAGTGTGTATTAATTTTTACAATATTGAGATAGGATCTTGCTAAGTTGCCCAGTTGGGCTTGAACTTGGAATCCTCCTGCCTCAGCCTCCCATGTTGAATCCATCCCCCATCCCCCTCCTTTATACTCCTCTTTCCCTTATTCCCTTCTTCTTGTCTAATAATGATAATTTCCCTTCTACTTTCATGTCATCATCTTTAGAGTCTACATTCAGTCTACCGTGGTTCACTTGACTGCCTCGACTTACTGAATTTGATGCTGAGCGCATTTTGATGTGAGAACTTTGTCTGGGTACTCATTGTTTGTTTGGTGCTTGATGTGCACAATAGAATTTGGTGGTACTCATCATTCTTGCTGCTTGGCTCCTCCAACCAGTTATCGATGGGTCTGGGTACCGCTGTATTAGGGAAAACACGTGATACTTGTCTTTCTGAACTGGCTCGCAAGTGTCCTGCCTAACACGATGATCTCTAGTTCCATCCATTTTTTTGCAAATGACATGATTTCATTCTTCTTTACAGCTGAATAATACTCCATTGTGTATATGTACCACATGTTTATCCATTCATTCATGAATGCGAACCTAGGCTGGCTCTGTGTCTTGGCGGTTGTGAATTTCGGGTATGTGGGTATCCCATGGTATGCTGTCTTTCATTCTTTTGGGGCTGTGTCTAGGAGTGGTATAGCTGGGTCATATGGTATTTATATTTTTAGTTCTTTGAGGAACCTCCAGACTGATTTCCCCATGGCTATACTAATTTACATTCCCACCAGCAGTGTAGAGGTTTCCTTCTTCTCGGCAGTCTTGCCTTCGTTTTGGTTTTGTATTCTTGATGAGATTGCATTCTGAGTGGGGTGAGACAGAATCACAGTGGAGCCTTGGTTTGCATTGCATTTCTCTAATTGCTGTAGTTGTTGAACATTTTTTTTCCATACAGTTATTGGTCATTTTTACTACTTATTTTGGAAAGTATCTGTTCAATTCATTTGCCCAGTTTTTTGATTAGGCTATTCAGTGGTCTTTTGGGTTTTGTTTTTGATGTTAAGGATTTTGAGTTCTTTATATTTTCTGATATTAATGCTTTGTCAGAAGAGTAGCTGGCTAGATTTTCTCCCTTTCTGTGGGGTGCCTTCTCACTCTGTTGGTTGTTTCTCTTGCAGTGAAGAAACTGTTTAATTTGAAGTTGTCCCATTTGTTGATTCTTGATATTATTTCCTGTGCTATTGGAGTCCTATTCAGGAAGTCTTTGCCTGTGCCTATGACTTTACATGTTTCCTTTATGTTTTCTTCTAGCAGTTTCAAAGCTTCAGGTCTTATACCTGGTTTTGATCCACTTTGAATTGATTTTTGTACAGGGTGAGAGAGGGATCTAATTTCAGTCTTCTACATATGGATATCCAGTTTTCCCAGCACCATTTGTTGAAGAGGCTATTTTTTCTGCAACATATGTTCTTGGCTCCTTTGTCAAGAGTCAGATGGCTGTAGTTGTGCACGTTTGTTTCTGTGTCCTCTATTCTGCTTCATTGGTTTATTTTTGCTTTGGTACCATACTGATTTGTTACTATGGCTTTGTAATATAATGTGAAATTAGGTATTTTGATGCCTCCTGCCTTGCTCTTTTTGCTCCAAATTGCTTTGGCTACTCTTCATCTTTTGTGTTTCCACATGAATTTTAGGATTGTCTTTTCTAATTCTGTGAAGAACGTCATTGGAATTTTAATGGAATTTTAACTGTTAAATCTGTGATCACTTTTTTTTTTTTTTTTGGTACTGGGGATTGAAGGGACCTTGCACTTTCGAGGCAGGTGCTGGAACCACTGAGCTAAATCCCCGGCCCTTCTGTGATCACTTTTAATAATATGGCCATTTTAACAGTGTTAATTCTCCTACTTCATGAATACGAGAGCTCTATCCATCTTGTAGTATCTTCAATTTCTTTCTTTAGTGCCATGTAATTTGTATTGTAGAGGTCTTTCACCTCCTTGGGTAGGTTGATCCCTAGGTTTGTTTGTTTGTTTTTAAGCTACCTTGAATGGAATTGTTTTCTTGATTTCTTCCTCATCAGGTTCATTATTAGTATATAAACAAGCTATTGATTTTTTAGTATTGAATTTATATCCTGTATTGTTTGTTTTATGCTAAGGTCATTGAACTATGATTGAGGAAAATATTCAACATTTGATATTTAAAGAAATGGGTTCTCTCAGAATAATAGTGACCTTGCATTAGATTTCTAGGCTGTTGTAGCAAACTGGTTGGCTTAAAACCATGTAAATGTATGTCTCTCAGTTCAGGGGCTGGACTTGGAAGTCAGGGTGTCAGCGTGGCTGTACTCCCTCTAGATGCTAGGGGACAAGCCTTCCGTTACTTCCTGGGCTTTGGGGACTTTCACAATCCCAGTGTGCCTTGGCTTGTAGCTGTATCACTCCATGTCTGCCTGTTTGCATCTGTCCTTCCTCTGTGTGTCTGTGTGTCCCCTCCCCTTCTTATAAAGTCACAAGTCATGGACTCAGGGCCCCTCCTAGGACAGTATGGCCTCATATTTCCCTTCATTGCATCTTGACCCTACTTTCAAGTAGGAGTACTTTCTGAGGTGGACTGTTTATTCAACTCACTTCATTTCACAAAAAAGTTGAAAATTGAGTGAAGGAAAGCATAGACTTCCACCAAAGTTGGGTCATTCCTCGTAGTAGTCTAGTTGTGCATGATGAGAAGAAAGATGAGTCTTTGCAAACTGCACTCCACGCTACAGATGCAACCATGGATCTACCTTATCGGGACACTGCACAGGTGTGGAGGAGGCCACACCTTTGGTTAGGCCTCAGGTTTAGGAATGACCAAAAGGACAACCTTCTTTTCAAGGTGTGTAGCTCAGGTGTGGTTGTTTGTTTTCACTGGCTGATTTCAAGACTTAAAACGTGGAAATACATTATACAAGTTGAGTATCCCTTATTTGAAATGCTTGGGACCAGAAGTGTTTTGATTTCAGATTTTTGGGGGTTTGGGAATATTTGCATAGACTGTACATAATGACAAATCTTGAGGATTGGGCCCACATATAAACACAAACTCATTAGTCTTTCATTTACATCTATGTGCACTGCCTGGAGATAATTTTATACCATATTTTTATTTATTTTTTGGTACCGGGGATCGAACTTGAGTCCTTGCGCTTGCGAGATGGGTGGCGGAACCACTGAGCTAAATCCCCGGCCCCTATACCATATATTTTTTAGTGTGCCTGCATTTTCACTGCAGCCTGTCACACAAGCCTGTACTATATGCTCCCTCGACCTCTGCCCATGCTGGGGATCATTGAACCAAAGGTCTCATACATACTTGGGCCCCACCCTCAGCCCTTCCATAGCATTTTTATCTGTTCTACTTTTCCACTGGACTTTCTCCCATCTCTTCTTTCCTGCAGTTTCACCATCTGTTCCTCTGGAGACCTCTGATGACCCCTCCATTTCCAGTAGTTCCCCTGATGCTCCCTGCCACAGCTCCCACTTACTTCCCCATGGAAGACCCTGCCTTTTATAGATATTTGGATGTATTGCTATGCACTTTTTTGCCAGTCTCACCTGCTAGTGTGTAAATGCCCTGAGGGCAGGACTCTCGTCTGTTTTGTTTGATGTTTAATCTTTGGCTTCTGACCAGGGAAAAGCTGACTCGTGGTATAAGTGCTCAGTAAATTTGTGGAGTAAGTTTTTTGCATGTGTGTGTGTAGTGTGTGTGTGTGTGTGTGTGTGTGTGTGTGTGTGTGTGTGTGTATGCATGCAGGGGTATTGCTGGCTGAGTTCCTCATATTCAGATATGAATTGATGGAAGGGCTGGTGTATTAGTTACTTTCTCATCCCTGGGACAAAATGCAAAATCCTGGCAATGTAAAGGAGAAGAGGTTTATTTTGCCTCGTGGTTCCAGTGGATTCAGTCCTTGGTTGGCAGACTCCAAGGCAGAAATGGCATGGCAAAATAGCATGCCAGAGCAAATCTGTTCACCATAGGGAAGTCAGGAAGCAGAGAGAGAGGGAGGAACTGGAATAAGAACATACCCTTCCAAGTCATACCTCTAATGACCTACCCCTTCTGACCAGGGCCTGCCTCTGAATGTGAGCCTTTGAGGGTACATTTTAGTTCTAAACCATAATAGCTGGGTTGAGAGAGGACTCTTCTAATAGTTTGGCACATTAGCTTTTCTTCCTACCCCCATCCTGCTTTTGGGTCCCTACTTTTCCTAAGCCTTCTGGATTGACCATACTGCCATTTCTCCTAGGTACCCAAAGTTGGGAACTTACCCCTGACTACAGAAGTTCTCCAAAGCCTAACAGCCCCTTCAGCCCTGGAGAAGAAGCCACAGGTGGCCTACAAGACAGAAATCATCGGTGGGGTGGTGGTGCACACGCCCATCAGCCAGGTGCTGGGGCCTGGCTGGACTGTGGGGGATGGGGAGGGTATGTAGTGTGGTGGTGTGCTGGTGATGGCACAGAGTCTGTAGCAAGAAAGAGGTAGATGGGAATTGGGGGGCTAGTCTAAGAATGAGTGAACTGAAAAATACAGTGGGGATAGGTGTAATGACGGTGCAGAAATTGAGGCCACTGCATCTTGAAACCATGTGGCTAATAGGCTTCTGCACAAAGCCCAGGGGATGACCTGGGGAAGTGAGGTTAAGGCAGGCAAGGAAGCTAGAAACAAGCCTACTGTGCCTCTTCCTATCCCTTCCTATTCCCCTTTCTGGTTTGTATTCTCTGACTTTCTCTTTCACCTGAGTCTGCCCAACTTCCTTGAGTCTTACCTTGGTACTGTACTATTTTTTTTTTTTTTTTTTTTTGGTACCAGGGATTGAACTCGGGTCCTTGTGCTTGCGCAGCAGGCTGCGAAACCACTGAGCTAAGTCCCTGGCCCAGTACTGTACTATTTTGAAACTTGGAATTTGGTGCTCAGTACATTTTGACAAGAAGACTTTGTTCTGGTATTCATGGTTTGATTGATACTCGATGCACAAGCTAGACCTTGTTGGTGTCCATTGCCCCATGACTCCCTACCCAGAACAAAGTCAGTCTTTCTCCCTCCTTTACGTTCTTCCTCTTTTCTTTCCTCTCTTCCTCTTCCTTCCTTCTTTCCCTCTTCCCTTTCTCTTTCCTTCTTTCCTTCCTTCCCAGGGCCTCCTACATGCTAGACGATCACCTTACCACTGAACTATACCCCTAGCCTTTTAAAATTTTATTTTGGGACAAGATCTAGCTGGGTTGCCTAGACTGGCCTTGAACCTGTGATCCTCCTACTTCAGTCCTGAGTAGCTGGGACTATAGGTGTGAGCCACCATGCCTGTCTTTAGTGTTTCTGGATCTTTCCAGATCTTTGGAGATCTGGCCAGAGGGTGGGGAGGGAGTGTGGCTATAGAGAGGAGTGATCAGGGTGCTAATTCCTACCCTGTTTCGTTGTAGAATGGTGGGGATGGGCAGGAAGGGAGTGAGCCAGGGTCCCACGCCATCCTGCGAAGGTCTCAGAGTTACATCCCCACATCAGGCTGCCGAGCTTCCACCGGGCCCCCCCTCATCAAGAGTGGCTACTGTGTGAAACAAGGGAATGTGGTGAGTGTCAGCACAGGGGCTGGATCTGTTTCTGGTGACTCTTTGGAGCCAGTGGGTATGGACACACCAGAGGTGAGAGAATGAAAGGAGGAACTGTAGTCCTCCATGTTGGCCACTTCCTAAACCAATGAGATTTGGGGAGCAACCATGGGTCTCACATGGCAGAGGTATTGCCCCAATGCAAAGCCTTGGATCCTGCGGAATGTGGGAGCCTGGCTTCCACTGGCCCAGTGCCTGGACATTGCCATCAGAACACTCTCTGCAGTGTGGGAACCTCTCCCTAACATTCAGCTCTTTAATTTTTCATGTCAGCGGAAGAGCTGGAAACGCCGCTTCTTTGTACTCGATGACTTTACCATCTGCTACTTCAAGTGTGAGCAGGTTAGTAGTAAGCTTGGGGCCTTTCTGGGGGTCATGGAAGATAAGAGGTATGTGAGTACTCACCCACAGGACACACACAGACTTGAAGGCACTTGTCTTCTCTCCATCTCTGTGTGTGCTTCTTTAGTGATATTAAAGTGATATTAAAGTGGCATGAGCTGGTCCTGCCCTCTGTGCAGTGAGCGGCTGCGTGATCAGAGCCTCAGAACATTTTCTTCTTAGATTTTTTTCTCTTAATGATTGCTTTGAGGTCAGGTTGCTTATCAACCTGGGCTTAGCCAACCACCTTTAAGAGGGGTCATTGGTCAGTTGATTGGTCAGTGGATCATGTGAGCTCACTCATTTATCTCTACATTGTTCCTACCAGGACCGAGAACCACTGCGTACTATATTTCTCAAGGATGTTCTCAAGACCCACGAGTGTCTGGTCAAGTCTGGGTAATTGTCTCTGCTTATTCTTTTCTGATCAAAATCTCCATTTGTCTGCTTAAATCTTCATAAACTACACTTCTAAGGCTCTGCTTATCTATCTTCCTCCTCAAGAGGGGAACAGGAACCTAACATCTATGGCTGACTTGCTGCCTTCCAGCTGACATAGGGGTGAGGTCACACCGGGCAGACTTACCTTTTTCCTGTTACTTTCCTCTTGCACCTCAGGAGATAAGCCTTTAAAATAGTTTTCATTATTTTAAATAAATAATGAAGAGAGAGGAGCTCAGATTCTTTTCAGATGTTAGGATTACTCGGTTTGCAGGAGGAAGAGCTGTGCCTTTGGTCAGATCACTGCTTCCCGTGGCTCTTGCATGAACTTCTCTGCCTTTCCTCTCCTCCTTTTGACCTTGATGTCTCATTAGCACAGGGCGATTTGCAACATATCTGTGTTACTACCCCTGGGCAGGAAGAATAAATATTTTTAATGTGTTCCTCTTTCCACTATATACCTTCCATGATGATGTATAGGATGAGTTTGGAACTTGGCAAGGGAACATATCATACTGAATCCCCAATACAGATGATGCTACAGTTAAACTTCATAGACCCCCAAGGGCCTTTGGGCATGCTGAGATCCTTAGAGATCCTTCATTGTTCCTGAACCTAGAATACCAATGTAGACATGAGACTATTGGCCTGTTGAGGTAGAGCTCAATCCTAACAGTACTTTGAATTTGCCCTAAATTTTGCATTCTTTCAGATCACACTAAACTCTGGGTAAAAGAAGTCAGGGAGGGCTGGGGATGTGGCTCAGTGGTGTTGTGCCTGCCTGGCAAGCACAAGGTCCTGAGTTAGATCCCCAGTACCAAAAAAAAAAAAGTTCGGGATTTGAAAGTAGCAGGGAAAGAATCCCCAGGGCTCCTCAGCTTCCAGGCCTGTTAGGTTGTGTGGCCTCTCTGGAACCTCGTCAGGAGGTTCAGGACATCTGAGGAGGTTCAGGACATCTGAGTAATCAGTGAATGTTTGCTCAGTTAAATGGAATTGATTGAAAGGCAACACAAAGCCTGGGAATTAGAGATGAAAAGGGTGGGGATTTCCTACCTGCTTTTTGTTCAGTTGGTCACATTGTCATGAATCACATGCATGAATGATCTAAAAGATCAAAATATTCAGCCAGAAAGAAGTGACATCTCTATGCAAGAGCACCAGCATTAATAAGTTGGTGAAATTGTTTCAAATGGCACACATTATACCGAAAGCCTTTGTACCTGTCTTAGTTACTTTCTCATTGCTGAGACACAATACACAACACTCACAAGTTAAAGGTGGAAAGCTTTATTTTGGCTCACAGCTTGTAGAGGTTTCAGTCTGTAGTCAGGTGGCCTCAAGGCAGGGTGGCTTGGTGGAGAGAGGCAGCTCATGGCACAGCTGAGGGAAGCAGAGAGCAAAGAGAGGACTGGGAAGAGATGAGCCCTTCCAGCCACACCCCCCGCTGACCCACCTCTTCCAACCAGATCCGCCTCTTAACAGCAAGTCAGCTATAAACTCATCAGTGGACTGATCCACTGATGAGTATCACACTGTCATAATCCAATTCCCTCCCCTGAAGCCCCATCTATGAGCACATGAGGCTTCTGGGGGAACATCTAGATTTAAACCATAACAGCACCTTAGAATTGATCTTTGTGGTTACCAGCTTGATAAAAGAGGTCTTTTTATTCCTGTTTTATACTTTGGTTTAGAAAGGCTCACAATTTCTTTTAAACATAACCCAGCACCTCTTCCTGAGTTGAGCCACCATTTCACTCCATGTATCTCTGACCCCTGTCTTGTCTTTAGCCTCATGCTCCTCCTGTGTCTGGTGCCCATGTCACTGGCTGGGCCCCTGCCATGTCCTCCCAAGTCTTTACTCATGAAGCCAACCAACGCTGCTTGTGATTGGACCTTTCTTGGAATGACTTGGCATAGAACACACACACGTTCTTGGCATAGAACTAAAATGTGATTGTGCAGTCCTGCTTTCTTGGATTATTTCTAGGTAGGATTTAGTTTTCTCACTCTTTATATGCTCCCTGCAGTGGCTGGATATACACAGCAGGCATTTGACCCTGTAAAGCATTTTGGCTGATCTGAGGTTTGTCCCTGAGCATTGGCTGTGTCTCTCTTTTCTTCCTTTTTACAGGAATTGGGATTGCTCTTCCAAACTCCACACCCAGTTTAGAGTAGTCTGCGGTCACCCTCCTTCTCCTCTGTTTAGCTCCTTGTCTCCTAGGCCCAGAACAATGAGACCAGCTGCAAGGCTTGAGGGAGGTGGATGGGGTTGCTGACTGAATGGAGAGAAATTTTGGGAAGGGAGAGTTGGCACCTTTACGAGAGGCAAATGGTAGTAGAATCATTGGAAGCCTAGACCCTAGAGCTAGACCTGTGTTCAGATCTGTGGCACTGTGGACACATTTGTATCATTTAGACTCCCCGAGCCTGGGTTTCCTCATTTATAAGTGCAGAAAGTCTTAGGGCACCTTACTAGCTGATTGTGGGGATTCGATGAAATCATATGCAAAAAAGCCTTCAAACTGGTGCATCACACAGTACTCTATACATCTAAGTTACCGAGAAAGAGAGAAGGAAGGAAAGAAAGAAAACTGTAGGGCAGTGGGAGATAACAGACAGGAGCATTTGGAGGGGAAAGGAGCTTTACCATGTTAGAAGTGGTTCTGATGGTAGTGGTGGTGGTAGAATGAGCTGGAGGAAGCCTAGGAGTGTTGTGTTTTTTTATTTGTTTTTGAGGCACGGGCTGCAGGAGAAATGGCTTGGATACCTTCATCTTCCTTTTTTATGGTAGAGGGCACACCAGTGCCTAGACTTAGAGCAAGCATTGAGGACCCCGGATATCCACCAATATGCCCAGTAACTTTCTTCCTTTTTCTCTGTCTAGTGATCTCTTAATGAGGGACAACCTGTTTGAAATAATAACCGGCTCCAGGACCTTCTATGTGCAGGTAAAATGCTCACCCTGAGACAACATGGCTTGTGTAATAATGAACTAATAGGGTTCATTCTTTCCCCTGCTTTGTCTTTACTTTTGCTTGAAGTTAAGAGATGGTAAAGTTAGCCTGTAAGAGTCAGTGTGAGTCCCATTTTATTCTAAACAGGATGTTTGCCAAAAGCTTCCAAGCATAAAAGAGTAAAAGCAGGTTGAGCACTGTACTGGAGAATGTGAGTTTGCTCAGCCACTGGGCTCCTGCTAAGCACAGAAAAGGAGAACTGGTCAGTGATTTCACTTCTGCTTTGGAGGGTATTTATAAGTCCGTCTGTGTGTGGACATCACTGTGTGCGGAAGGACAGCAGCACAGAGGGCCCTGTACTGCACCAGGTGCAGAGCCCAGCTGCACAGAGAGAGCCATTGTTTGGGCCCTGAGGTTCACTTATCAGGAGCTTCCCCTCCACCCACAGCTCTGGAGCTCTCCCAAGCCCTATGAGAGCCAGAGAGCTGGCAAGGCAGATTTCCAAGCAGGGCGTGGACATTTAGGGCCAAGTCCCCACCCCATCCTGCCTGGTAGTCCACAGATTGGATTGGTTCACAGCAGCATGAGGTTGTGGGGTTTCTGCATTGGAACTTGTACATGGCATGTTGGCTTCAGTAGGGGCTTCCCAGCTCCAACTTTTGGGGATTCCCAGCCCTCTTTCTTCCACGCTGTCCTCAGAACCCTGCCTTTCACAGGGAATTGAGCTTCCTTCACATTTCTTGGGCAGCAGCTCCTTGTCTCCACCACCCACTGCCTGAGCCCAGCAAGCATGCTGGCCAACTTGGTCATCTGTGGACCATGCTCATTCCAACAAGCAGTGTCTTCTTCAAGAGGTGCCATGGGGCAGCCTGTGGCAAACAGTGCTGTGATGCAAAGCTAGTTATTCACCAACACCATTGCTATTTGGGGGACAAGGTGGACCCTGGAGATGCAACGAAGAGTTGCTAGTTCTTGTATTCCACAGGTAGTTGTAGAGTAGCCTCAGTGTGCTGGGTGTTTTGTCTCAGACCAGAGACACCAGGTTAAACAGAAGCAGTCCTGAGCCCAGGAGAGTCTAGCCAAGTAAGCGGGTCTGGACCATCTGATGAGGTGGGGTTGGAAGTGCTGGGTAAGTGAAGCACAAGGATTTACAGGGTAGGTAACTGTTGTGACAGCGGGAGTGTGACCTCGAACTCTGCTGGACAAATCATCATTAAATACATATTGAAACAGCATGCAGGAGGTCAGGGGCCTAACTTGAAATGCAGCATGGGGGATAGGGGAGGACGAGGTGGAGAAGAAGTAAAAATGACAAAGACATGATATGTGTATGTACGGACTCCCCAAGAGGATTGTAATGATTATTATCACACAAAAGCCAGTCAGCATGTATTTTCCTCTAAGTATGAATATCTCTAAAATGTGACTTTCTAATTTCTGATGTAAAAATAAAATAAAATGCTAAATTGATGACAGATTAATAAGTATCTGCATCTGAGGAAAAAAATGAATCCAAATGTATTACAGGTATGAAACAAGCTCCCTGAAGGGGGTGAAAGAATATAAAACATAAACAAAAGCAAGGCTGGGTACAGTGGTGCATACCTATAATCTCAGTATTCTGGGAGGCTGAGGCGAGAGGGTCACAAGTTTGAGCTCAGCCTGGGCAACTCAGTGAGATCCTATCTCAAAAATCAAATGAAAGGGCTGGGAGTGCAGCTCCGTGAGAAGGCTGTGGGTTCAGTCCCTGGCACTGAAAAAAAAAGCTCACAAAACCATGTGATCGGTGTGACTGTGGGTGTGACTGCAAACTGGGTCCTCCTAAGAAGGGAGTGGGGAAGGTTTCCTGAAGGAGGGGCGTCTAAGCAGAGTTGGGGGAGTGGTCCAGGTGGGCAGAGGAGCATGAGTGTGAGAGGCTGCCAGCCTTTTGTGCAGGGCTGTGTTCACTGTGTCTACCTGTCCGAGACCTTCTGCTCTATCCTGAGAGCTCGAGCCTTCAGTGCTTCGGTGAGGGAGCAATTAGCCAGGTTTGCCTTTAAAATATAGTACCTGGACTTGGGCAAGTTATTTAGTTTTCCTCACTGGTGAAGCAGAGATGAGAAGCTCGACTCCAAGCCTTCTAGTGATGTTCTAACTGTAGTGTCTGGCCTAGGGCATTGCTGAGGGCAGAGGAGAAAAGGACAAGGCAAGACCGGCAGACCAGTTCAGGAGCTGTTGGAATAACTTAGGTGAGGGATGAAGTTGCCTGAACTTGGATGGATGGAGAAAAGTGGAAAATGTGAAAGTTATTAAAGGGCTTGACTTTCCAGGACTTGAGAATCGTTTGGGAAAAGGCAGAGGGGAGAGGCAAGGATAATGCTGGGGGTTTGGCCTGAGCCTTGTGGTGGCCAGTGGAGCCAGTCACTTCTTGGGAGCAGGGGTGGGGGCCGCTGAGAAGAAAGACAAGCTTAGCTCGAGTAGTCCTGCATTCAGTGCCTTTGGGATGTGACATCCAAAGGGACAGGCTGTGGTGAGCACTAGCTAGATGATGCTTGACATGTTAGTGACCCCGAGTAAATACTTAGTGAGTGGTGGCAGTGCTGGTGAAGAGCTTAGGAGAGGGCCCTTGACAGAAGATAGTGCTTTGGGAAACCAGAAACTCAACTAAGAACTGTGCAAAAGACATTGTGTTATCTGCTTGAGTGTACACACTTTCCAGAAGTCTCTCCTCACTTCCATCCTCCTTTCTCTTCTGGTATAAAAGAATGCTAGCCTCACTCTGAATAAATAAGTGAGTGACTGGTTAAATCTGTTTATAACAATTCAAAGTCAGTGGGAAGGAAGAAGAGATTATAGATAAAAAATGTATGGGTGAATATACAGACGAAAAAATATAGAAAAAATCATTAAATGTTTATTAGTTCATTGCAAATAGCATCTATAAACTCATATGTTAGCCAGCTATATTTTAGGAAAAATAACTATAAAATAGCAAGAAGAGTAGTATTTAAATGTTTTTTATATGTCTGATGGCTGTATAATACAAGACAGCAGGGTTTTCATATCTGCCCCTGTATTGTTTCTGTGGCCATTTGTCTTTTGGATTGAAGAATATGAAAATCTAGCCTTATGAAAATATGTAATTTTTAAAAAGAGATATTTTAATGTTTTTTTACTCAATTATGGATATTCTTCAACTTTATATCAAAACTTGACAAATAGTAATTTCTTAATGTTTAGGTGAAATGTAGAGTTTGAAGCCAGATCAATAAACTTTCATATTCTTGCTTTAAATCCAGTGGTCTATCCATGCATGGCTTTGTAACAACCTGCATTGATCATTTGGAAAATACTGGTCTTACTGAGGTATGCATGTCTTCCAAATGTTGACACATTTTATTACATAATATTTAAAAAGTCACATTCATTAGGTCATCATCACTCATTAGAAGTGTCATTAAGTATGAAAACTTATTGAGCTCATGGAGGTATAGACAAATTTTTGGAAATTCTAATTTTTGTTTTGAAAGCTCAAAGTTTATCATTGCGAAAAAATAACTGGTGTGATTTTCCCTTGATATTGCAACCTCTTTCATTCACCATTTTTTTTTTCTTTCCTGGTACTGGGGATCGAACTCGGGTCCTTGCCTTTGAGGGGCAGGTGGCGAAACCACTGAGCTAAATCCCCAGCCCAAAATCATGTTGTCTTATTTTTTCATGTTTCTTTTTTTCTTTTTTCTTTTTTTGGTACCGGGGGTAGAACTTGTGCTTGCAAGGCAGGTGGCAGCACCACTAAGCTAAATCCCTGGTCCTACTTTCATTCATTGTTGAAGAAAAAAAAAAGTCTGCTAAATACCTGCACCTGAAGAAGTAGTACTGACAGTTCGTTGTGTCAGTCATTTGTTCCAGGTCACTCACGTTTCATGCGAAGGGAGAAGGGATAAGACTGCTTGTATGCTTTAGTGCTGAGATTTTACCCAGCATGCAAAGTGGAGATCTGACCTGCTTCCTAAGTTATCCTCAAGTACATCTGCTGGAAAGAACTCTTCACCTAACCTCAGTATCAAGGAGAGCTGGACCACAGCAGAAATAGGCACAGAAAACAACTCTGCAAACCCAGGAGAGACTTGGGTTGGGTTCTGACTACTTAGGTATTGGTCATTTAACTTACATGTTGCATTTATTATGTATACTTTCTACCTGTGATTTCTCACATTATATTAGTCTTTGCTGTTAATAAGAAGCAGAGCCATTTATCGGACTCTTAGATGATCTAGGCACAGTGCTGAGAAACTTAACAGGCAGCATCTCACTTAACTTAAGGCAGCCTCTGAGCTCAGCTCCACTTTATCCATGAGGAAACAGTCTCTGCAGGTAAATTATTTGTCTGAGATCCCAAGTCCGGTAAATGATGGAACTGACTGGGAGGCACCAGGTGCTGCAGGGAGTTGCTCAGGTATATTATTTATGCACAGCATGAGCCAGAACCCAGGACACAGAGGGTGTGGTCACAGACAGCCAGGGAAGGCTGACTCTATCATGCTACCTGGGTATCTTGGCAGATGGATGGTGGTGAACTAAGATCCAGGGTCTTGCAGAAATCAGAAATGGAAATGGGTGGGAAGGGGAGTGTTGGCAGGCTCGTCAGGGGGAAGCAGTTCTCAGTTCTGTGCATGGGTTCAAAGTCAGATTTCGATCCTGGAGATCCAAGCCAGCAGGGGTCAGCATTTTCCCAGTCACAGAGCATCAGGGGGTATTAGGCAGCTTATCAAGAGGCGGATTAGTTTGTCAAAATGAGCAATATAGTGCAGACTAGTCTTGGTAACTTGGATTAGCCCAGTGGTCAGAGCAAGAGTAGCAAGAAGAAGACTTAACAAGTGAGTTGCGCTGGGCCACAACTCTTTAGATATTTACTGTTTTAGACTACAGAGTGAATGATGTCACTTAGAGCTATGCACAGTCTACGTAATCACACATGGCAGGGTTATGTCTAAAGCTGCAATTGGTTCTTGGAGAGAGGGCACAGGTAATCTTCTGTTGGGAAATGTCTGCAGATGTTGGGAATAGAAGGAAGTAGGAGCTGCCTAAAGATTTAGGACAGGGGCAATCCAATAAGAAGGGGCAGATTTTGGGCAACTTTCATTGCAACACCATAATTCCTTGCCTCCAACCATTGCATCTGTTACAGAATGGGGCTTAGCGTAGATGCTCAATAAAAGATCACTGTGACGGGGGCTGGGGATTTAGCTCAGTGGTTTTGCCGCCTGCTGTGCAAGCGCAAGGACCTGAGTTCAATCCCCGGCACCAAAAAAAAAAAAAAGATCACTGTGACAGACAGTCTCACAGATATTTTTATCTCATGTTACCATCTCATATTTTTTTGTCAACTCTCTGCTTCTAATCCCAGTAAGAAACTTGCACAAGTGTTTTAAAAGTTGAAGAAAGGTGATACTGTTTTAGTTTAGTTTTTAGCTTTTTTAAAAGATGTAACGGCTGATTGTATAAATTAGAATTATTTATTGTATAAACATGGGGTCCAACATGACATTTTTAACCATCATATGAACAATCATTGGCAAGTTGGATAATATAGAAAATATTTTTTCCACAGGCTAGTTAAGTCAGTCAAGTTGGTGATGCCTGTCCATTAACCATTTATGTCTTATTAATAAAATTACAATAAAATTAGAAAAAAAATAAAAGGTCATTAGACTAATACAACTACAGACCGAAATGACTCTTTTAAATACCTTTATCCTTCTCATCTCAAAAATTGCCTTCAAGGATAGAAACCCTACTTTCTTTTTAACCCAGTACCAAAAAGAGAGGGGGGTATGAGTTTGGCATTTCCCTTTTTGTTCTACCCAGTTTTAAGCACTTTTTAGTCTCTTAGCAATTCATTGTGGAGTGGGTGGACCTGAGCTCTGCTTTTTACCTCTGATTCATGAAACTACCTTGTGATGTGGTTTTAAGATATTTTTTCAGATTTTGATGAAAGCTAAACACAAGTTTTTCATATAAGAAAGATATACCATAATTTTTGCATATAACTTTTTGGTTTTAGTGAATTTATGTTGCCCCAAAACTAGGTATCACTTCTTAAAACCACTAATAGAGATTGTTACAGTGATCTCAATAAAGTAATACTTTTCCTTCCCATGTGGAATTAATTGCAATACCTGCTTTTCCATTTGAATTTTTTTCTTCTTTCACTGCTGGGGATGGAACCCAGGGCCTCCTGCGTGCTAGGCAAGTGGTCTGTCACTAAGCTACATCTCTGGGCCTTTAAACGTTTTTTATTTTGAGACAGGGTTTCACTAAGTTGCCCAGGCTGGCCTCAAACTTGTGATGCTCTTGTCTCAGACTTTTGAACAGCTGGGACTACAGGTGTGCATCACCATACCTGGCTGAATAATATTTCATTGTTTTCATTTTTCAGTACTGGGGATTAAAACCAGGGCACTCTTTTGAAACAGAGCCTCACTAAGTTGCTAAGTTGCCCAGAATGGGTTCGAACATACAATCCTCCTGCCTCAGCCTCCCAGAGTGCTGAGATTGTAAGTGTGTGCCAACATGCCTGGCTGAATAATATTTTAAGATATTATTTTAAAATAATGGTTAAACCTACTAATATAAATTGTTTTGATTTCTATACAAGGATATTCTGCTTCTTTCTATATGGGATCACTTGTATCTGCTTTTCTGTTTGAAACATGTACAAACACATGGTTTTGTTTGTTTGTTTCTGGTGCTGGAGATGGAACCCGCGACCTGACACGTGAGCACGTGCTCTCCCTTGTGTCACACCTGCAGCCCTGAATTTGACATGATGGTGTGGTTACTTGGGTGCTCAGAAGAGTCACTCCACATCCCTGGAAACAGATTGCCTGAGGATTTTCCAGTTTATTTAACGAAAATGTCAGAGCTAGTATCAAATGGAAATTTTTTTTCTCCCTGAGTGCCTATCTGTCTCTCTTTCTTTTTCTTTTCTTCTTACAGTGCTGGGGATCTAACCCAGGACTTCACATACGTTAGACAGGAGCTTTGCCACTGAGCTACACCCCCAACACCTCCCCTGTCTTCTAACATCTTCCTATCAAATCATCTTTTGTTTCCCCAGGAGAGAAATCCCTAATAAATGCTTTTCTCCTGATGAACAATTACCTCTATCCCATTCAAATCCAAAATAACCTTTCCTCTCCTCCAGTAGGTTATTCTCTTGATCCTGACATCTTGACCCTTTGAGATAGGATTTATTTACATGCAGTGTGAGGAAAAAGTCTAAAGGAGAGGACAAGGAACAAATCTGCTTTGGTGGAATTTAGGCTGCACTTGCTTCCCTTGTATCATATAGGAATAGTAAATAAAGCAACAATAATACTTAAAGAGCCCCTTGCTGGGGATGGTGGTACACACCTGTAATGCTTGCTGTCTGGAGGGTTGAGGCAAGAGGATTGCAAGTTGAAGCCCACCCTGGGCAACTCAGGGAGTTAGTGAGATGCTGTCTCAAAAGTAAATGAGCTGGGGATGTAACTTAGTGCGAAGGCCGTGGGTTCCATCCCTAGCACCAAAAAACAAAAATAAAATCTTACACACAAAGTGCTTCTGTGTACAAACAGCTTTGCCTCATAGATATAATTCTTCCAGGAGTCCTACTTGTGGGACAGCCTAGCCCTGATATTAGTAAAATACCTTCTGAGAGGATCTTGGACTTCTGGCTTTTTGGACTAGAGATGGATTTGTCCTTTCTTAGGAAGTCATCAGTTTGTCAAGAAGCTGAAAAGAATCAAGGGGAGAGAGTATAAGTCAGTCTGCAGGTATAGTGCATGTGAGAGGTGTCGATCTTGGCTGCTTTTGCCATATACCTGCTGACCTGGCATGCCAGGATACGAAACCATTTCCCTTCTGAGTGTCTCCTGTGCACATCTAACCTGGGCGGGTTTATTTTGGGGTGACAGGAAAGGGGTAGGAATGCAAGTTTGAAAACTGGAAAAGACAAACCCAAACTGGTCGCGTTTTATCCTGACAGAATGCATAGCTGGGGTCCTTTTGGTCGTAGAGGAAGTGAGGGGAGGATGGGTTGGGCGTGGTGTTTGTACATAGGTCTGCACATGCATACAAATGTGACTGGTATGATAGGACTTGGGACGGTACCAGGGGACAGAGAAGACTAAAGGCAGGGATTTCTGGAGGTCAGGGATTCAGTCTGGGTCCCACCTCTGTGGCTGACATCTGCTGTAGCATGCAACCCCAGGTAGGGTCCTCGGTAAACATCCCCAGAGCTTGGTTGAACTCCTCCCTCACACAGCCACATCCCAGTGCTCAGGCCTCTTGATCTTCCTGCCTTCGTCACAGAGCTGCTGGTGCCCCCTTCTGGGGGAAATGCTTTCACTGTGCAGCATTGTCCTGTGTATTTGTCGAGCTTGGTTTTTCAAGGACCTGCAACTCTGGAGGCCTGAAGTAGCTTGTGCTTTGAGAAAAGTGCTGTATCTGGAGATAAAATATGTGATCATACAGAAGGATCTGGTTTTAATGGAATTGAAAGTGAGATTATTCTGTTTAGATAGTTATACAGTGGAAAGATGATGACATTGAAAGCAAGAACTTGAATCCAGACCAGCCATAAACCATGTGCTTTGGCCTTTTGGGCTCCGTTTCCTTTTCTGTAAAACCAGGAGGTTAGACTAGACCCATTGTTTTCTGGGTGGCATGAGGGGCGTCAACAGAATGAGGCACTGAGCCGCTGCTCTTCCTCAGACCAGCTGAGGAGCTCTTTGAGCTATTTTATTTATTGACTGTCAAATAAGATACTGCAGGAAAAAATGTCCTCAAAAGTCTGCAAGCCACTGGACTAGATGATTTCCAAGATCCCTTCCAACTCTAATGTTGTGATTTTATGCACTCAAAGTTGAGTCAGAAACTTGAAAGCTGAAATCACACTGCCAAAAATGTCTCTCTGTAAGTGCTGTGGATGTTTTGCAGGCGGACAGTCCAGAGGACATGCATAGCTGGATTAAGGAGATTGGGGCAGCTGTCCAGGCCCTCAAGTGCCACCCCAGAGTAAGTCACTTCCTTCTTGTGCTGAGTGTTGATTGAGAGATAAATCCTTCTTGAATGGGCGTGTTTTATTTGGTGTTATAGGCAAGCAGCCCAGGATTTACATGCAGCTGAAGCCACAGGCTGAGTTGTTTGTTTTTCTCTTTCTACTAATTTGGGTCCAAATTTTTCTTTTTGTTTTTTTTAGTTGATGGAGGAGGTGAGGTGGGGTTGGACAGAGACATGGAGTTTCTGATGTGTCTTACAAGTCTCATTGCCAAGCAGACCCTGACTCATATGGAGTGAATTCTGTTGAACTTTTTATTTATTTTTGAGACAGGGTCACACTGTGTTGCCCAGGTACACAGGGATCCTTCTGTCTTAGCCTCCTGAGTAGCACATGCCACCATGCCTGGCTTTGCTGAAAACATTTGATTTTTGTAGATAGCAATCTCTGAACCTGTGAGGTAGTGATACTGGGTGAGTACTCTTCCTGGGACTTTGAGAAAACATTGTCCTTTACTTCCCTTTGTCTTTCATCTTTTTTATGTTTCTAGGAAGTATCTTTTTCTAGATCCATTTCTTTGACTCGACCTGGAAGCTCCAGCCTCACAGGTGGGCCTAACTCTGTCTTGTGCCGAAGGCGGCCACCTGCAGAAGAAAAGAAAGCCCTCTGCAAAGCTCCCTCGATGGTCTCCTCCTGGCAGCCTTGGACACCTGTCCCCCAGACTGGGGAAAAGCTGCTGGCAGCGGAAGAGACTGCAGAGGACTCTCTGTTCACTGCCCGTCTAGGGGAGAGAAGCATTGCTGGGATGCTGCCAAGCTCCCGGGTCAGGCACAGATCGGAGCCCCAGCACCCCAAGGAGAAACCATTTCTGTTCAATCTTGATGACGAAAACATAAGGACTTCTGATGTGTGACGAGGGGCAGCATGTGGGATGGGAGGGAGGAGAGAGGGAGGACTGGACAGAGGTGGCTGAGACTCAGTTTCTCTTCCTCACTGCATGTTGGATGCCTTTGTGGCACTCTATTCCTGTGGCTGTCCATGGGAGGGTCCATGCGGCTGGCTTTTTTAATATTATCAATGGGAAGATCACTAGGTTAGACCTGTGGGGCATACTCAGGCAGAGAGTGTGTTGCCTCTTGCTGAAGTATCCCAAGGTCTTTCTGGTGGGGTGTTGGTTTAGCATCTCCTCTCTACAAGCGATGTGGACTCCAGTTGTAACCCTAGCCAAATTTATTTCCTTGTCCTTGTTTTAGTTGCTTCATTTTGTTTGAATCCATTCACAGGATCCTAGGCCAGTCACCTAGTTTATCCTATTCCTGTTAATTGGTTGAAGTTTGTGAAGCAGGAAGGTACAACCCAGCTGAAAGGAGTCGGGGGTGGGGGGTGCCCAGGCTGCAGCTGGACTGAGGTCCACCCCAGGAGGTAGTTGAAATGAGGGGGGGCGCGGTGCTGGAGGGCTGCCCTCAAGGGTCTGCCAAGATGGACGCCCCAGGAGACTCCCAGGGAAAGAGATGGGTGTCTTTTGTGAGGTATAGGGAATAATTCAATGCCAGTGCATCAGCCAGTTTTGGAAATTACTCTGTTCTCCTTTTGATGCTCTGTGAGCCCTAGTGCTGTAGCAGTAGGTGACAGACCGACCCATCCAGTGGCTGTTTCTGGCCTTGTGGGTGGGCTTATCAGTGTTAAGTGCTATAACTGTTGAGAATGTAACAGACATTTCCCTTGATATGGTGAGATTTGAAATGTGTGGAGGGCTGGTAAGAGTGTGATAATTTGCGTGTGTGATAGAATGATCTCTATCTCAGTTTTAGAATAGCTTTAAGGAGGTGCTGAGAAGAGATAGATGATAGTTTATCCTGCTAAGCTTTCTTGATCCATGTTTTCCAGACAGGAAAAAAAGTTCTGGTCTTTTTGAGTGGACCATTTGCCTGATATTAAGTGTTATGTATCATATACCCTGGCAGATTTGCTTTCTTTTTATCCTTTGTGTTGCTTGTTGAATGCAGCTATGTGTGGGTGCATGATCAAACCGTGTACTTAACGGTGGGGAGATACAAAGATAATCTTGAGATATTTATATTCTTTAGTGGAATAGAAACTGGGTATAAAAACATTGATTTAAAGGTTCTGCTAATGAGAGGTGTCCCAGGTAGAAGAGCATAGGAGATTGAATTTCCTATCCATATTCCCTTTGGACAAGGTACAATTTCTAGTGCTCTAGGGAGTATTTATCTACCCAGCTTCTGCAGTGAATTGCTACCAGAAACTTTCGAGAGCTTCCTACAGGGAGAGAGAACTTAGGTGATTACTACTTGTAATTTTTATTTCTTAGATCAATTAATTATATTTTAAAATAAAAAATTAGCAACTAGAGGAAGAGACAAAAGCATTTGTACCTAAGTAAATCCCTGCTCCTTCTGTGTCCACATCTGATCCAGAGGTGAAAATTCTTGATGAAACAGTCATTAGTGTTGCAGGGAAACATGTTTCTCCTGGCCCGGGTGGCTATGTTTTTTTTTTTCCTGTATTAAATTCTTTTATTGGTACATTGTAGGTATACAACACAATTACATTTCTCATTGGCAATTGTACCTTTATATAATGCATCTTGGTTCTTATTTTTTCCCCATTCCCAGCCCTCCCTTCACGCCCTCCACCCTTCCCTATTTACAAAGCCGGGTGGCTATCTTGAAATGTGGGTCATGCAAGGCTTTTTCTGCTTCACTGCATGGGTACACTCCTTCACTTCAGTTAAGTTTGGCCTGTGGTCCTAGTCTAAAAAAGAAAGTCTATAGGTTCTCTCCCTCTTTCTCTCTCCATTTTTCCTCTTTAAAAAATAAACTCGAAGGGCTGGGGATTTAGCTCAGTGGTTCTGTTGCCTGCCTCGCAAGCGCAAGGTCCCGAGTTCGATCGCTGGTACCAAAAACAAAACAAAATGAAAAACAATTAAAAAATAAACTCGTATGTACTTTTGTCCTCAGAAATTCTCAGTTTGAGAATTATTTATTTATGAACAATCAAGGTTACAACTTACTTTAAGTAATCTGATCTTAAGAAGCCATTCCAAATTCCTAAAGCCCTTTGTCTCTGGTTGCACCTTCCTATTTTTCTCCCCACCAACTTCCTGAGTTTTTCAACAGAAATGCACATCATGCGACATGGATGTGATGAAAAAAAATGAGACGCTTTTGAATTCTCTTTAAACATTCCCTGACTCATGGAAATGATGTCATCTCTTTGTGTTTAAATTGTGAAGATCTCTGTCTCTCTCTGACTCTTGTCTCTCTCTCTCAAATAAACTGTGCTATATACTACTGCTAATTAATTGGCTATTACAGTAAGCTGATAGATTTCTTATTCAGTAAGGTCTATTTTGAGAGTATGTTAACATAATCCAGTCTGTTTTAATGAAGGAGAAACAAGGACTCTTAACGAGCATAAACTTGGACACTCCAAGGTGGAACATAGTTAATATAGTTCTAATATCAGAAAACTGTGTTTATCTTTTTTGAAGCCTAAAAACATTCACATTCCAAATCTTATCTCAGAATTCCTTTTCTGTCCATATTTCTTAACCTTCTGACCAATTTTAAACCACTGTCTTTTAATGTGAGCCAAAGATGGTGCACAGATAACTGAAGCATTTGGTTTTAATTGTGTGAAATGGAACCAGGTGGAAAAAATTAGAAAATAAAATAGGGATACAGGATAGGTGAATGGCTAAGCACATAGGTTCTGGAATAAATCCTAGTTAAAAAAAAAAAAGGAACTAAAAAAGATACTGCATTTTCTTTAGGGAATGAAAACCTTGGGCAGGGGATTTAGCTCAGTGGTTCCAGCGCCTGCCTGGCAATGCAAGGTCCTGAGTTTGATCCCCGGTACAAAAAAAAAAAAAAAAAAATCCAATGGGCTGGGGATTTAGCTCAGTGGTTCTGTCACCTGCTTCGCAAGCGCAAGGTCCACAAACCCGAAGTGCAGCAGTATTCCAGGTGGTCTTCTCCATAGTGGAACGACTTACCATCTATTATTCTGGAAACCTGACAGACTTGCTTACTCAAGGTCAAGTGATGGTTGGGGAAGATAGTTTGCCTTTTGCTTTCTATGAGACGTAAAGGGTAAGGAGGTGCACACCCTGGATAGTGGCCTCAGGTCACAGTAGTGGAATCACTCCTCTGTGTCTGACTAAAATCCTGAGCTCCTGTGAGAAGGGTAGAGTTAAGGTCCACTTTGTAAGTTTACTAGGAGCAAAATAATTTTTTTCTTTTCTGACTAAAATGACCTGATAAGTAATTAGTTGAGCAATGGAATTTGATAGGTTTGTTTTCATTGTTAACCAGATAAACAGGCATATGGAAGCGTTAACAGCATTTTGGAAATTAAGTTTCCCAAATCAGTTTTGTTTATTAACTTTGAACATGTCAGAAATGGGCGTGTTTATTAAATATTTTCTACCAACATCTCTTTTTTTCCTCCTTAGACCTGTTTTTTTCTGTTATGGCTTGCAGCACTTACAGGCACTCATGCTAGGTAGAGTCTGAATAAAGCAAATGTTCTGCAAAAACATACTATTTGAGCCCTTCCCCATCGCTTGCGAAGGTTTTGAATCAGGTCTCAGCTGTGAAGCACCCTCGCTTTGAGTCCCGAGCTGAGTGCATGGAATCGTACAGTATGCTTCTCATTTTTCTGTGATCTGCTAATTGGTATGTAGCAAAAATAATTTTCTAAAACTGTTTTGTCGCTTGTTTTGTAATAAAACCAGTACTGAAATATGGTTGTGTTTCCTAATGTGACCTCCTGGCTGTGGGTGGTTGGCAGCCCCTGCCACTCTGTCCCGTTACTGGTTTTATGGCTTTTCACGAGGTAGGGACAGGGCTAGGGACCTCCCTGTTGAGGGAGGCCTGGGCCTGGGCAGGACCGGCGCTGGGGGAGGCACGGGTGTGTGTATGATGTCCGACAGGCTCTCCCCTTAAAAGTCTGGGGCTGGCACCCGGGCCAGAAAGAAGTGCTGCTCATTTTATACCAGTCGTGAGCTCAGTGAAGTAACTGGAAAAGCAGCAAAGGCAAGGAGCAAGATGAGACCTCGGCAGCAGGGCGCTGGGCTCGTGCCCGGGCTCGGGCTCGGACTCGGACGAGTCCTCCTGTTCTGGCTGCTGCTGCCCGCGGCGCCCGTGCCCAGGATCCAGGCCCGGAGGTCCAAGGCCTCGATGCCCTGCCCCGACGCGTGCGAGCCGACGCGCTGCCCCCCACTGCCGACCTGCTCGGCGGGTGCCGCGCCGGTGCTCGACCGCTGTCGGTGCTGCCGCGTGTGCCCCGCGGCGGAGGGCGACGCCTGCGTCAGGGCTCGGGGCCGGCCGTGCGCCGCGGGGCTGCGGTGCCTCCCAGCATCTGGGCACGAGCGCGGGCATGGCATCTGCGGCTGCTCCGTGGAGGGCGCGGCCGTGTGCGGGAGCAACGGTCGCACCTACCCCAGCCTGTGCGCGCTCCGGGCGGAGAACCGCGCCGCGCGCGTCCAGGGCGCGCTCCCGGCCGTGCCTGTGCAGAAAGGTGCCTGCGGCGACCCAGGTGAGTAGGGCCCGCGTGCCGTGGGGACCCTTCCCGGGGAGCCAGGGCGGGCCTTGCGTGTTTCCATGGCCGGGCTCCTCCCTGCTTCTTTTGCCCCAGATGCAGCCCTTCAGTTGTGCTGTTCTTGGTTTTCTTTCTTCCTAACAAGTGTCCTTTACCGGCTGCTGCGCGGTTTCTCCTCATTCAGTTTTCATTACTTTTTTGTATATTTGATACACTTTATTATGGGCCAAATACTTCCTACGTGCATTTACTTTATTTTTATTAGTATATGTTTGTGATACATAATAATTATATTTATCTTGGGGAAAAATATATATCACCAGATCCTATTCATCTTTTGAATACCATCTTCTTTTTTAAATTATTTTCAACTGGCCTGACAGGCCTGATCCTCTGAAAGACTATGGGAGCCTGATGGGAGAAGGAGAGGGAAAGAGGAGAGGAAAGGGGGGAGAAGTGAGTTCGAGGTCCAAGACTGACACCTACTGTGGTCTGAGGGAGGCTGCCTGCCCCAAGCTCGGAGGTTTCTTCACAGGCACCCAAAGCGCAGGCTGGCTCCGGAGCAACTACAACTTCATCGCTATGGTGGTGGAGAAGGTGGCGCCTGCTGTGGTTCACTTGCAGCTGTTCCGCAGGTAAAGTAACAGGAGGAAGACTACCCCAGCTGGAGACTTGTGAGGTAGGCCTCACTCATCTGCTCCAGGCCCTTTGCAAGCATCATTGAATCTTCAAATCCCTAAAGGCCTCTGTGAAGAGATCCCAGGCTCAAAGAGATTTTGGGGATGTAGTTCAGTGCACATCTGAACAGTGGTAGCTCAGTTGATCCCCAGAACTGATGGGAGGAAAGTCTGTGTAAAGTGCTTTAGAGAGCAAAGGCACAGAGCCAGGGATTTAGCTCAGTGGTGCCGCACTTGCCTCGAAAGAGCAAGGTCCTGAGTTTGATCCTGGGTACAAAAAAAAAAAAAAAAAGCAGAGGCACAAAAGGTTCTGGCTTCCAAATCTGAGTTGCTCCTGTGCACTTAGTTGGCTGGGGCTTCTTTCACCTTCATTTGTCACAGATAAAATTGAAGGCCAGATGTAGGAGCTAGCAGGCATCTTGGTGATCCTGCCCAGCTCCATTCCTGGTTTTCATGCAAGGAGATCCAGACCCAAAGAGTAGGATTGATTTTCCTGTGTCAGAGTGTCGGTTGATAGTGGAAACTAGGTCAGAACCAGACCCCTCTGCCTCCCTCCCTCCCTGGGTCCTCGATTTGGTGGTGCTAGACCCACTTTTACTCAGAGTATTGGGATTAGGGTTGGCCTCTTTGTAGCAGAGGACTCAAAGATTGCTGTACCGAGCAGCTCTGGAAGAGGAGAGGTGGAGCCCTCGTGGGAGAAGGTCAGGGCAAGGCACATGTGGTTCATTTGTACATGGAGATGCTGAAAACTCAGACAGGGAAAGTACTGTACAATGTCTGAGAGAGGTGTAAGGAGGCTATGTTTACTCCATGTGAGGCCTCATGATTCACAGGCAGAGAAACCCCTACTATTTGTACTGTTGTCTTCTGGAGACAGGTCACACCTCGGCAGCAAGGACATCCTTGCATCCAGTGGCTCTGGGTTCATAGTGTCTGAGGATGGGCTCATTGTTACCAATGCACATGTGCTCACCAACCAGCAGCGGATCCAGGTGGAGCTCCAGAGTGGGGTCCAGTATGCAGCCACGGTCAAGGACATTGACCATAAATTGGATCTTGCACTAATTAAGATTGAACCAAATGTGAGTTTCTTGGGGCTTAATTACAATCTTATTGAGGATTTTCATGTTTGATGATCTTTCACACTCCACACCCACACCAGGTCTTTTCTATCGAGTATATACTTTGTTCTGGTTTCTTTCTCTCCTTTGTTTTCTTCCATGCCTGTTTGTATATCCCTGACAATTCTCCTCTTCCTTCTTCCCCTCTTTCTTCCTCTCCCCTTCTCCCTCCTTGTTCTCTTCTCCTTCAGCAGATGCCACTTCTGGGAAAAATCATTTCTCTGCTTAAGATAGCAGAAATTACTGCAGTGGGCTCAGAGCTGCTGAAGAACACTTTGAGGTCCTTGCTACACCAAGTGTGAGCTGCACACCAGCAGGATGGATATGTCATCTGAGAGCTTTTTAGAAATATAGAACCTCAGACTCCATCCAGACCTAGTGACTCAAATCCGCATTTTGATAAGATCCTGATGTTTCATGTGCACATTACAGTTTAAGAAATGCTGCTCTAGCTGATCTCCTTCCTGTTTGTGGCTTCTTCACTTTGTAAACTTTTGAGCTACGGTATTAAGTGAATTGCTAATGTCAATTTAGCATCATCAGTTACTTCATTGGTGGTTTACTAATAGTAATTTCTATGAAGTAACAATTTTCAATCTTAGAGATGGTCTTAATCATCTTAGCAAGTGAGAGCTCGGTGGTAGTTGGACTTTGAGGAAGAAGCAGTAGATCGAGTGTGTGTGTGGGGTTGGTACTTCTTATTAAGTGCTGAAATGATAAGAGATAGTGTCATACATTTGTTACATACAAATATTCTGTTTATTTGGTCTTCACTTTTTTCTTTATCCTTTCTGTCCTCCTCACTCTTCCTTGCCCTTGTGTAGATTGACCTTCCTGTTCTGTTGCTGGGAAGATCATCTGATCTTCGGGCTGGAGAGTTCGTGGTGGCCTTGGGCAGCCCATTTTCTCTGCAGAACACAGTGACTGCAGGGATCGTCAGTACCACTCAGCGAGGGGGCAAAGAGCTGGGGCTGAAGGATTCAGACATAGACTATATCCAGACTGATGCCATCATTAATGTAAGTCACTGAGGAGGTCTGTCCTCAGCCCAAAGATACTTGTAGTGTACAGTGAGGAGGAAACTTTCTTTTGGCCTTTGTGCAGGTCTAAAGGGCAGTTAGATCCCTATGAGAAGAATGGATGCCACATTGTTCAAGTTGAGACTGTTTGATGTGAATGTTGCCATCTTTACTTTTGGATGGTCTCTCAGTGTCTTATCATAGAGGTCACCACTACTGTACAATGTAGGGTCCTTTTGCAGTTGGTCTTTATCTACGCTGACTTCAGTATTGGTGATGATGAGTGGCAACATTTTGTCTGCCTTGGGGGAAGAACAGCTCACTAGAACAGGCTGGTTCTGGTAAAGCTTAGTGGAAACTATATATAAATGACATGGAGGACTATATTCATTGGCTTTACTGATGGCTTTTTCAACTTGTGTCTTTAGCACGGGAATTCTGGGGGGCCTCTGGTGAACTTGGTAAGTAGCCATTTTCCTTCCTGCTTCAGGTTTCTTCCTAACTTTCAAAGATTTTCCAAATTCTATACTACAAACATGGATACTCTCCTTGTTAGAGAGTTGTGAAATGAAACTTTCCTATTCTAGGATCTTAAGTAAATGGTTAGGGAAAAAGTCAAGATCTATGATCAACTTGGGCCAGGGATTTAGCTCAGTGGCTTGACCACCTGCCTCGCAAATGCAAGGACCAAGTTTGATTCCTGGTACCAAAAAAAAAAAAGATCTATGATCAACTTATCATCCCAGTGTGTGATCTCATCTGAGAACACCAGGGTTCTGGCCCTGGCTTACTTCAAAGTTTTCCTCAGCAACGTGGTTTTTGTTTTTATTGAGTGGTTACCAAAAGCCCTAAATATTAAGCCCAGATTTATACCAAATGACCAAGTGTTCTATGTAATGTATATCCTTGAAGATCCCTTGCGGCTGTGTATGAAGAGCCATTCCTCATATAAGAATGCTTCTTATTTAATGAGGACTATCCATGCTTTCAGTCTTGACCTACTTATAGATGACAGAAAATCACAACCAGAATCCATTGTTCTGTCATGTATTTTTTTAATTTTTAAAAATTTAAGAATATTTACTAATTTTTATTAGTACATGCTTGCAATACATACAATTACATTCATCGTGGGGAGTTGGTACATAATACATGTTTCATCTATTTTATGCAGCATCTGTAGTGGAAATGTCAGGGTTTCTAGTTGCTCAAATACATGTGAAAGCATAGAAAAGTGCAGTGCTGTTTGACTCCTGCTTTCTGTGTCCCTTGGAACTGATGATTTTGTTTTTTCTATAAATATTATTATTATTATTATTTGCAGTACTGGAGCTTGAACCCAGGGCCTTGTGATTGCTAGGCAAGGACTCTACCACTGAGCCACATCTCTAGCCCTTTTTATTTTATTTTGAAACAAGATCTTGCTAAATTCCCCTGGCTGGTTTCAAACTTTCAGTCCTCTTGCCTTAGCCTCTTATGTAGCTGAGATTACAGGCATGTGCCCTGACTCCTGGCTACATTTGCTTTTAAGAAGATTAACAATCTGTGAAATTATTAAGTGCATTTTGTTAATAATATTTCAAACAATTTTTTGTGGCCACCTTCTCAGTTAGACAGTGAGTTCACCAAGAGCAGGGATGAAATGCAGACTTTCAAGCCACAGTCCAGATATGCTGCATTATAATGTATGTCTCAACATGATCAGAATCTCTTATTTACCCTTGCCACTACCTAATTAAAGCTAAAGGATGATGAAGTGCATGAGAAGAAAAGCATTTTCTACCTCATAGCATTAGCTTGGCAGACCTTTGTTCCCTCAGGTCACTTTTGCTAATTTTCTTGAATACTTTCATTGAAGTGTTGCTAAAAATCTAACAGCTTTTTGTCTTTTCTGTGTTTCATTTAAGCAACAAAAAGTCAAATGTTCCTCGTCCTCTTATTTGTATTAAAATACAAACTGTGGCTTACTTGTAAAAATCAATAGAATTTACTGGAGGAAAAAATGAGTTACAGATTAAAAAAAATTTCTCAGCATCCTGGCCCTGGAAAAAAGATAACTTTGCATGTGTACCATTCTCCTCTCTTTCTCCTTTATCCCAGCACACTAATCATCTGGTAAAGTAACATCCGTGCTCTCTATTGAAGAAGCCCTTGTTTTCTGACCCAAAATGATGAGCTCCACTCCTTCCTCTGCTTGTTCTGCTGTTGCACTGTTCAGTTTGCAAAGCTTCATGACTGAATGATGTTTCCTCCCTCACCAGGATGGTGATGTGATTGGCATAAACACACTGAAGGTGACCGCAGGAATCTCCTTTGCAATTCCCTCAGATCGAATTCGCCAGTTCTTGGCAGAATACCATGAGCGCCAGTTGAAAGGTGAAGGGAGCTGGGGGGTTTTTGGTCCCCTCTTGTATTGCTCAGGAGCACTCTATCTCTTTTTTTTTCTTTATCATCATCTTTTACTTTATGCTTATATCTGTAACCAGAGTGCATAAAGTACTGAATCTGTCTTGATTGATTTCCTTTAAAACACTTGATTTTGTTCAGAAGCTCACCAAATGTTCTCTGTGGCCATGTGATGCTGTGACACTCCCCTCATGTCCCAGTTTTCCATCTGGATCTATATTCTATTTGGCAACTGCTGTCTGTAGTAGAAGCAACCTCAGCAGCATCTACAGGGAGGGTAAACTTTACATCTTTGTCAGGAATAACCACTTCTTGTTTTTACGTGTGATATTCTTCTTAACAATCATCAAATTTGCTGTTTATTTTTCTGGTACAAATATTCATTATTGACTCATCCTTTCTGTTCCTTTATAACCTGTAATCTTAGCACTCTGGAGGCTGAGGCAGGAGGATCACTGCGAGTTGGAGGCCAGCCTGGGCTCCATAGTGAATTCAAGCCCAGCCTGAACATTTTGGCTTCTGTTTCTGGCTCATTGCCACTCTCTTCTATGGCAGAGACCCTTGATTACAGCAAACTCCTCTTCTTTGTCTCTGTGTCACTAATTCTCTTCCCCAGTTCTGTCATTCCATCTCATTAAACAAACTGAATTTCCCACCATCCTAAGGGGCTGCTAGTTGCTAGTAAGATTTTGAAGAAATTAAAGCCTTTCCTCTTGGAGTAGATGAAGTGGATGAGCCAAGTAGTGGAAGTAGGACTTCAGCCCACTTCTTTTGATTCGGAGTGCAGTGATCTTCTGCTTGTAGTGGCTGCCTCCCCATTCAGTGAACCCACAGGATCCTGTGTAGGAGCCCTCTATCTTTTGTGGAGACAGTGGTTTGAATTCTATACAGGATTGGGTCATTGATTCTTAGATTCTATATTGGTTGTTTGAGTGGCCATATGGGGACTGGGCACAAAACCAGGCACGAGAGGTACCCAGAAGTACTTGGATGGGCTAGAGGCAGGAGGTACATTTGTGCTGTTGACAGAGGTTCTATGAAGCATATAATTCATGGCAGACAGCATGCAAGGGCAGCTACAATCACAAAGAGACTCTGGGACTTGGGTGTCTTTTAAGCTGTGCCAAAAGGAAAGAAGTTTTATTGTTAGTCACACATTATTACACTTTTCCTTTCCAGGCAAGGTTCCTTTGCAGAAGAAATATCTGGGTCTGCGAATGCTGCCCCTCTCTTTGAAGTAAGCATGACTTTGATTATGTCTGGGTTGTTTTTCTGAGGCAAGTCATAGCTAGATGATTTGGATAGAAAAGTTAATGCATTTGACTGCAGTGAAGTACTCTTATGACCACGGGCTCTGTTTGTCACAGGATATGTACCTGACTCTGCCTACACCAGCACTCACTGTGTAAGAGCATCTTTCACTGGGGATGCACTATATCATGTCCAGTGGCTGTAGCCTTTAACATAGAGGATCACACTGCACCCAGAGCAAATGATTGTCCTGGGTGCCTGTGCGCCTTGAGCAAAACAGACAGGAGACCAGTAAGAGTTCCAGCTTTTACCAGGGCTCGGGTGATTTCATGTGTGTGTTAACCCTCTTGCTTTTCCTAGCCTTCTTCAAGAAATGAAAAGGCAAGATCCAAATTTCCCTGATATGAGTTCTGGGGTTTTTGTATATGAAGTGATTCAAGGAACAGCTGCTGAGAGGTCAGTGCCGGTTTTTCCAGAGTTCTGTGCTCTTTCTGGATTGTGTGCTGTAGTGAATGATGAAAGTTCTAGACTTGCTCTGTCCATTACCTTGGCCACTGCCTGCACATAGTGTGTACTGAACACCTGAAATCTGGCCAGATTGTCTCAATATCTTAGTTACTTTCTTGTTGCTGGGACATGATACTCGGCACCCACGCCTCAAAGGAGGAGAGATTCATTTTGGCTCACAGTTACAGTCCATGGCTGGGTGACTCTAAGACAGAATTGGCATGGTGAAAGGGTCTGGCAGAGAATAGCAGCTCATGTCATGGCGGCCAGGAAGCTGAGAGGGAGGAGAGAGGACCTGGGGAGGGAGAGATGCCCTTCTGGGTCATGCCCCCAGTGACCTGCCTCTTCTGATCAGGTCCTCTTTCCTAATAGCACATTTATCCGTAGATGCCTGTGAGCTAGTTACCTTTCAAAAGCCCCACCTAAGAGTGCATGAGGCTTGGGGGGACATCTAGGTATAAATTGTGACATTCAGAAACTGAATTTAAAATTTAATTTTAATTGATTGAATGAAAAAACCTCAAAGCAGTGCATAATATTTTCCCATTTCTCTTTTTGTTTTAGAAAGAGTCTTTAACTTTATTTTTTTATTTTTTATTTTTTTTTGGTACCAGGGATGGAACTCGGGTCCTTGCGCTTGCGCAGCAGGCGGCAAAACCACTGAGCTAAATCCCCAGCCCTAGAGTCTTTAACTTTAATCCTTACATTGTGTAAGAGACCATCATTATATAATGCCCTATTGGGCATGTGTTTTTTTCAAATAGATTTCATTTTCAAGTGGACTTGTATAAAACAAAGCATGTAAAATATCTATGGAAAAATTTAAGAATGTTTGTTACATGTTAAAACGAGAATGGCATTCAGTTAAATAAGATACATTATTCAAATTTATTACATCTATTTAAATTTTTTTAAAAGGTGGTATCAGAAAATTTAAAATGTCACATATGGCTTGCATTATATTTCTTTCTTTCCTTTTTTTTTTGGTACCCAATATCAAACTCAGGACCTTGCACTTGCGAGGCAGGTGTGGCACCACTGAGCTAAATCCCTGGCCCTGCTTGCCTTATATTTTTATGGGACAGTGCTGATATGACAATAGTTTAATTTTATTAGGAATTACCACAGTTTTTGTAGTTGTGGGGATTGAACTGAGGGTCTCATACATGCTAGGCAAGTGCTCTCCTGCTGAGCTACATTCCTAGCCCCAAATTTACTTATCTGTCTTAATCACTTTCATGTTGCTGAGACACAATACTAATGCCCACAGTGTAAAAGAGGAGAGATTTGTTTTGGGTCATGGTTTCACTCCATAGTAAGCAGGCTCCAAGGGAGAAACAGAATGGTAGAGGAGCGTGGTGGAGGAAAAGCTCAACTCACGGTGACCTGGAAGCAGAGACAGAAGGGAAGAGGTGGGGCAGAAGATACACTCTTCTAGGTCCTGTCCTCAGGGACCTGTCCCCTCCAACCAGGCCCCACCTCCTGACAGCACGTTTGGCTTTGAACTCATCAGTCGATAGCACCTCCCAAGACTCGGTCCCCTTCTGTAACACATGAGAATTCTGAGGGACATTATATATCTAAAACATAACACTACCCTTTTGATATTAAGTATTTCTTAGTAACTATTAACTCTTACACTATAAGTAATTAATCATTATTAAGTATTAATAGCTGTTAACTTATAGTAAATAAATGAATAGCTTAAAGAGTTAAATAATAAACAGTTAATAAGAATGGGTAGAGTCCAGAGTGTTGTCACCAGGAAGCTGGCTTCTCACTTCTTGGTTGTTGGTTCTTTGTAGCTTTGATGAAAGAATTCAGTTCAGACACATAGGTGGCTAAGCAGAAGTCTAGGTAGTTTATTGCAAAGTAGATGTATAGAGAGTTACATCTTCAGGCAAGAAGATGGGCAACACCATGTAAACATCTGCACTGACTGTGAGTTTGGATGTCTTTTTACATACACAAGAGGTGTCCTTGTGGCCTTTAGGGAATGATGAGGGTTAGGATGCTTATGGACAATTTTCTCAGAGGCTGCTTTGGAATGTCAATATCTCAAAAATGTCTTACTTGTTCTTTTCAGATGGTTAGTGTTCTCTCAGGGGCCGTAATCATGCAAGAAATTTAAGAAAGACATCTAAATCAGATCTTCGTCTAAGGTGGGAAGGTCTTTAAAGAATGGTCCCATTTCTGGGGTCACTGGGGTATAGGTTATGGCAACCAGGTATGCTGTATGCCTTGTTCCAGAAATAGAGGTCATGTATCTTTGGGTCTGAGATTTAAGAAATTATTACAATTGTGTTATACACTGAGGTCATTGTTTCTCCATTTAACTATCTGGCACATCATATTATTTTGGACTCATATTGTCCCTCAGGCCAGCTATTGTCTAAGTATCTGCCTAACACTGTATGTATTGTAGGTCTTTTAAAACACCTTTTACTTTGAGCTCTAGATGACAGTGTCAGAGGACAGTGCTGAGACTTGTGTCATAAAATCAAAGGGCAGAACAGCCCCTGTGGAAGGTTCTCCAGTTGACTTTGCTGTTGTTTTAGAACATTTAATATTAGGGAAGAGGTAGCTTGTCCTATATATATTATTCTCCTTTGTCTTCTACTTCTTCATATCTTTCTTCCACCATTTTTATTTTTCAAGATCTCATAATCTATTTAGACTACAGCAATTCTCATAGGTGGAAAGAAATCATAGGTATCAATTCTTTGGCATGGCTAAGTGTTAGATCTCATGTTAATAAAGTTGGCTTGCTGTGGGCTTTCCTAGACTTTCCTGGTTCTGGCCCTGATTGCTACCCTTACTCCCACCCCTAATTTTTTAACTTCTGGTCAAAGGCCAAAACGACTGCTTTCAGCTAAATTGTTGCTGCTCAAAATATGGTGTGTAATCAGGCCATTAGCATCAGCAGGAGCTGGTGAGAGGGCCAAATCACAGGCCTCACTTTCCATTCACTGAATTAGAATCTGCACCCTGCTTTGTGGTGCTGAGGATCAAACACAGGGGCCTGTACATGCTAAGCTAGCGATCTCCTGCTGAGATACACCCCCAGCTAGAATCTGTGCTTTTAGCAAGATCCCCAGGGCTTTGTAGGTGTTAGAACTGAGAATTACTGCTGGAAGTCACTGACATGTGGACATCCAGCCTTTATGACTTTTACTCACATCTGATGATAATGATAATAACAATAATTGCAGTAGTAACAGCTGGCACTTAGGAAGCATTTACTGTATGTCAAGCACAAGTTAAAGTATTTTATGTACTTGTTTGAGCCCCTGACAGTCTTATGATGTAGGTATAGTTTTATGGGGGGAGCAGCTGTGATATAGAATGGTTAACTTAGAAAGTTACACTGTGGGTCAGAGAAATGTGGACCCTGGCTGAAACCCTCTGTTGTCTCACTTTTCTTGTTTCTGAGAGGCAGAGTGATTTAGTGGCAAAGTGATGAGTTTTCAAGTCTTAAAAGCCAAATCATATCCTACTTTCACCTCTTAAAAGTTGTGTGACCCAGGAAAGGTCATTTATTTCACCTGAGCCTAGTTCTTCATATTTGGTATGTAGTTGGTGTGAAGTAATAACTTGCAGGTTTCTTTCTTGTTCTCTTTTCCTATGCATAGAGCTGCTATGACTTAAGTTCTTTGTGCAGACAGTTCTAAATCATCCTACAAAACTGTCCTTGTTCCCCAAGGCCTTTCCTGAATGCAGCTCTATATTGCTTCTCTTCACATCTGCTTGTTTAAATTTCCTATTTCTTTTTTTTGGTGCTGAGGATTGAACCCAGGGCCTTGTGCATGGTGAGTATACACTCTTATTTCCTTTTTAAATTCCACAAATCTTGGTAATTCTACTACACTGTCATTTGTGTGTGTGTGTGTGTGTGTGTGTGTGTGTGTTTGTGTGTGTGTGTGTGTGCTTTCTGTGCTCCTTAATTAGGTTTCTTCTTGAGTCATTTAATTTGATGACTCTCTTCCAGCATATTTTCACTTTTAAGACAAACCACCAGCCTGGCTATCTGTTTATTACAGAATTTATTATTTGGAATTGCTTTCATTTCTAGAATATATATTGTGTGAAGCAAATATGTTGGAGACTGAATAAAATCACAACTTTTGGAAAAAGGAACCTAGAATCAAAGGTTCAAATATTTAGGCTTGGAAGGTTGAGAGTAGCTTTTTATTTCCTGGAAGGCTGGAAGCAACATTTCTATAATGCAGCTCAGCATATTCTTCAGTTTTTTAAACTGTGGCCCACCCAAATCAAATTGATCAGAGTACAGCTGTAGAGGAAAAATGCACTGGTCAGCCTTTGTACTTTTGCTGGTAAGACTGGGAATGTGCTTGAAGTAGAGAGAGGTCAGAGATGAATAGACTAAGCTAAACTCTCCAGGGCTGGGGATTTAGCCCAGTGATGCTGCCTCCTGCCTCAAAAGTGCAAGGTCCCGAGTTCAATCCCTGGTACCAAAAAAAAAAAAACAAAAAAAAAACTAAGCTCTCCATTCCAAACCAAGTTCAAAATATGGGTGATGTAAATTTCTTATATGATTCTCAAAGGCTATTAATTTTATAAAGGTAAATAGGATTGTTGTCCTCCAGATGATTTTGTAGCATATCTTAGACCAGCTATCATATTTGGATTAAGGTTATGTCTGTTTGTATGTTTAATGCCAGCAAAATAGTATTGCCGTGAGAAAGAGGGATTACATTCTAGGTGGGGAGGAGTAGAACTCTTCTTAGAATTTCATGGTGTTTCATTTTTTCTTCCTTCTCAGCTCTGGGTTGAGAGACCATGATGTAATTGTCAGCATCAATGGGCAGCCTGTTTCCACCACAGCCGATGTCACTGAAGCAGTTAAAGACAGTGATTCCCTTTCCATTATTGTGCGTCGGGGGAGTCAAACCTTGTTTCTGACAGTCATACCTGACATAATCAGTTAAGCATCTTGCTTTAAAAGATATTTAACAAAACCAAAGTTTTATTATCTGATTTGTATTGAAGATGTGCCACAGATGGCAGGGGGTTTCTGGAGCTCTTTCTCATTAAGAAAAATGATGTTTAATTAAATGCACACATGCAGGGCCGGGCATCACGAGGCTGGGGGAGCCACTCTGCTATACAGTAGCCTTTCTAAGCCAAGTGGAAGGACATTATGCCAGGAAGTCTGGGAGTTGATAAAATTTTATTTACAGATAGGAGACAACTAAAAAATAGGCACAGGTTCTAATAAAACCTTGACAGAGACATTTCAGTATTTTAAGCCTTGTCTTATAGCCACAAACTAGATATAACACACACATAGACAAATGCATCTATTTACCAAATACTAAGAAACAACCTGAGTTCAGGGTGCAAAATATTTTAATATTACTCCTTTCTTTAGTCAGTTTTCCAGGTTGTATCACATTTGGCCAAAGTTTGTGGACATAATTTAGAAGTTAAATTGAAACTTAATAAGGGGGGATTATCACACAAGAATATTACTAATGACTCTCAAATTATCCCTCTAGCAATAGAAACAACTTTAGTTACCAACAGGGCTTCTAACTGAAAAGATCTACAAAATAGTTTCTTGAAAATTTACAGACTTTTAATTTTTTACTGGAGTTCTTCCTGCAATAATGATTTCACAGTTCATTTTTTTCAAGGAAATAAATATCTTTCTTTCTTTTCTTCTTTCTTCTTTTTTCTGGGTAGTACTAGGGATTGAACTCAGGGGCACTCTACCACTGAGCTACATCCCCAGCTCTTTTTATTTTTTAATTTAAGACAGGGTCTCACTAGGTCACCTGGGCTGGGGCAAATGTGCCATGTTCCTGCCTCAGACTCCAAAGTAGGTGGTATAGGCATGTGCCATGGTGCCTGGTTAACAAAATAACTTTTGATGGTGTTTGCAAACATTTTTAGGGAGTTTTTTTTTTTTAAGTGTGAGGTGAGGCGGATTTATGACTTAAATGTACTATCTTATTGTAGAATTATTAGTTCCTGTTTTTCAAACTCCCCCTAAAAATGAAGTGTTTTTTTGTTTTTTGTGCTGGTCTACAGATCAAACCCAGGGCCTTGTACATACTAGGCAAGAGCTATCTCCCTATGCTAAAACTAAGTTTTATTTTTTTAATATGGTAACTTTGAAGCCCCATTAAATTCTAAGCAGAATTTCATATGCATGTACATTTATCTGAGGAGAGGGTCTAGTTTCTTCACGATCCATAACAACTAAAAATATTAAAAATATTGCCTTAGGGTATAGAGATTATGGATTAAGAATCTGCCAATAAATGCTACTATAAGCAAAGTGAAAGTCAATGTGGTACAGAATTTTTAAGATACAACAAAGTAATCTGTTTTAATTTTTTCCATAATGCTACCTCTAGTAATAGACGAATAGTGATCACACCAGGCTTGATAAACCAGGGTTGATAAACAAGAAACTTTTAGGAAAATGATAGAACATTTTGAGGAAAGTTATTCTGTGATTCTTGGTCTTTAAGTCAGTTATTATGAGAGTAAACTGAGAATTCTACCTTGACTGCTTCTGGATTTTGTAAGTAATTCCCCTTTGTTTTTGTACTGGGGATCGAATCCAGGTGCTTGTATATGCTGAACTACAGCCCCAGCCCCATTATAAATTATTCTGAATAGCAGGCTCTAGGTTTGACTTGTATACAAAATCTATTTTATTTTATATTTAATAGTTCTTTTCAATTTCAATTGCAAAGGATGGGAACTGGGTTTTTAAAACCATGTATAATTGGGAACATTTCTTTTTATTCCCAGGGACTTGGGAGTGCAAAAGCTTAACTGTATCCATTTCTGATTGCTGTAGCCCACTGTAAGAGTTTTTACTGTCATGCTTATTTTGACAGAATGTTTAGTTTTTCCTTACACTCATAAATCACATCCTAATTCTCCTAATATTTTATATCTTTTAAGTAGGAATATGTTTTTCTTTCCAAGGGCATGGCTGTTCTCATTTTATCTTGCCTAATTGTGAAAGGAGTTTTATCATCCTGTAACATGGGCTCCAAAAACTAGAAGACACAGGATTTTTAGATAGGACAATTCTGCTCCTGAGAGAAATAGCTCAACTCGTTCATGTCTGGTACAGCATTCAAACCATAACTGAAATGAAATTACTGGACTGCATATATTGCCTCTGGAACATGTAGAGTTTATTAACAGAGTGGTTCATTTCAGTGAGTAACTTTCAGCAAAACAAATGTAATTTTGAGTTTCACTCTCCCTACAGAAAATACTCATATTGCATTCCACGTTGGCAAAATTTATTCTACAATTTAAATTTAAAAAGTCAGAATTTCAGTATGTTTTAAAATCCATGGCCATGTCTACTTCTGCTAAAATTTTCATTGGCTCAGGTTTGAATTGTCTCTGCATGAAGACAGCATCACAAAAGGCATATGGATAACAATACTTACTTTGCCTATCTTGTTGGGTTCTCTCCTCCAAAGGACTGAAGACCAGCAAAGTACAGAAATAAAGAAGGTGGAAACCTAATCTGCAGTTTATTAAGTTAGTCATTAGCCTTTACATTTTGTACATGAGGAAAGGTGTACAAATTTGATCCCCACAAAACCATTTGCTTGTCATTTCTAGTTCACAAGGTAGGATTTGGATTGAAAATCCATAGTCCAAAGAATTCTTCTTACAAACCCATTCCCTCCAAAGAGAGATATGTTCAGGTCTGATATCGAAGAAGTCTGAGCCCATAGAGATAAGTTCGGAAGACAGAACACTCACTTGTCTCTGTCTGGGTTGTAACAGAAGCTCTTTTTAGTAAATGGTGCACCAGTTGCTGCCGTCACTTGGCATTAGCCCTCCAGTGATAAGCAAAATCAGGTCAACAAACCACCAAATCCCAAGTCCTCCGAGTGTTAACAGCTTCCCAACTGCAGTGCCAGTGTGTCCCAAACAGAAACGATCCACTCCAAAACATCCCAGGAAGAAGGAGTACAGTAAAGTGGTTATGAAATAGTGTCCAGTATACCTGGATAAAAGGAAAGAAAAAGATGTTTATAGGAAAATAAAAACACTTAAAGATTAATGATTTTAATATAAGTGAGAAAATGGTATAACCATTCCTCTGTGGGATCTTACCCTCTGTTTTGGATTCTTTGCTCATACGCTCAGTTGGTGTGGTCATAAAGGCAAGCTAAAAAGAGACTACTCCCCAAAATACCAGTTTATTATACTCATGGGTATTAGAGGCAGGAGGCATGGTCCACTGTGCAGCGACATGTGTGAAGGACACCAGAGTGGTGAGAAGACAAGAATGAGGGGAAAGTTTAGGCCACCGTCTTTATTGGGATTTCTGTAGGAAAGCCAAGGCAGGGCAAGGTGAAGAATTTAGGACTGGCAAGTTTGAGCAATTTCAACAACTTCTAGGCTATATGAGTGGTCCCTAGTTGCCCTGGCCCCTGATCCTGGGACGATCAAGATAGAGGAATATTCTCTCCTAAGGTTACAGGGCAGATTCAGGAAGTATGGGTCTGGATTAGTTTGTGTGCCTATCAAGGCCATGCTTCTGGCTGAGTTCTTTGCTATCTCTAAAGTAGAAAGTTTTTTTTTGGTACCAGGGATTGAACTCGGGTCCTTGTGCTTGCAAGGAAAGCAGTGAAAACATTGAGCTAAATCCCCAGCCCTTTTGTTTTGTTTTTGAGACAGGATCTCCTTATGTAATTCAGGCTGGCCTTAAACTCACTAAGTAACCCAGGCTGGAATTACTCATAGTGGTCCTCCCAACGTGCTGGTATTACAGGTGTGCACCATAGAATGCCCAGCACGCTTTGCTATCTTTAAGAACTGATCAGGCTTGGGAGGGGCAGACTCTCTCCAAGCAGATTTTTTAAGATGTCACACATCATAATTATATAAAACTTTTGCAGAGTTGGACTGGATAAGAAATTACCAAGTATATTTGTGTAACAGATGTTGTGGTGCGAGTGGAGTTTGAGCTCACATCATCCTCTCTACATATGCAGGCTCCTTTCTTGAGGCTTGGCTGGCTGCCTTTGAGTGTCTAAGAAGTATAGTGTTTCCTAACGCGCACCTGATCTCCATACATCTTTCTTGCTGTTTTGTGGCAGCTAAAAGTGAGGACGTACTGAGGCTTCTGTCCTTCATATAATGAAGACATTTAACTGCATTTGCTAATACTGTCACTAAACGTAGCCACTGACCCTTTCCATTTGCTAACAGTGTAAGTAAATTCTGTGCCTTCCAGCATAATTTACAGAAATGACCCTAACCCTTTAACTGAAGATCAACTGATTTCTAGAGTGAGTAATCTTCATTTTTCATAATGAAGTGTTGATTCCTAAAATAGTAAGGCATTTTTCACCGGGTTTATGCCTTTCAGGGTTTGGGAGCTAGGTCATCTGGTATGATTTCTGCACATTGAGGACGAGGTGATAGATTCTGAGTGCTAATAGACACTCAGCTTCTTAGTGAAATAAACAAAGTGTCCTCTACTATAACTCCATCGCCTTTATCAATAGATTATGCACTTAAAAGTCATACCAAAGAATGACAATGAAAATGGCTCTTACCTTCATCCAAGTATCAACTACCTTATTCAAATTAACACTTACTTTGGGCTGGGGGTATAGCTCAGCAGGGCAGCTTGTGCTTAGTAGGCATGAGGCCCTGGGTTTAATTCCATGTACCACCCCCCCCCCCCACACATCCACACACACACAGAAAGAAAAAAATAGCACTTACTTTATACAAGGTCTGTTCTCTCGTAGGAAGGTCCTGTGACTGGCACACTCAATTCCATCTAGGGCTCGACACTGAACAGCAGTGTGTTCCACATCACTGTAGGCCTGGCCACCAAACTGTGGAATAATCACCAAACCCCAAACAAAAAACAAACTCATCAAAGCAAGCAACACAAGAATGCATCTTTAAACTCATTGATAAAGGCTATTTGAGTACTATATTCTGATAAGGTTGGGTAATGCTTCGCTCAAAGACATAGAGTTCAGTGACATCCAAGGATTTTAGATGAGTCCACCCTAAATGTGCATTGTTTTAAATAAACTTTTTTCTCCATTTATGACTAGACTCTTTATTAATAAAGTAAAAACCCCCATAATCAATTTAATGAAATGGCATTTAGAAGAAATTGACACTGCTTTAATTATATTTACATGAAAAAGCACACAGTGGAGCATTTGAAAAGTCAGTGTGTATTTAAAAAGTCAAGTGTGTAACTGGAAGTCTTTTATATCCATTATAAATAAGCAAAATTAAAGGGAAAGTAAAAAGAATTAAGATGTGTTATGTACATTTGTACCAACTCTCCCCATGCATGTAATCAATTAGGTACTGCAAACATGGTCTAATAAAAATGTAAAAAATTAACAGAATTAACAATATCAACTGACTTAGGACTTTATTTAGGGCATGAACAGGTGAGTATTAGATGTCTATAGTCCATCTACAGTGTAAATTTAAATTCCAGCAAAAATTTTTGAAAAAACCTGGGGCTCTTACCCTTTAACTGAATGTAGCAGAGAAAACACAGCTGTACATTTTTTTACTATAGTACTGTTTTTTTCTTTTTTTGGTACCGGGGATCGAACTCAGGACCTTGCTCTTGCAAGGCAGGAGGTGGAACCACTGAGCTAAATCCCCGGTTCTTTACTACTGTTTTTTTTTTTGGTACCAGGGATCGAACTCAGGTCCTTGCGCTTGTGCAGCAGGCGGCAAAACCACTGAGCTAAATCCCTAGCCCATCCTTTACTACTGTTTTTGTTGGAGCATTCCTCAAAGGGAAGGGACTGGAAAAATAAGGATGATTATTCCCAATACCTCCCCAGTACTGCCAATCCTTAGGACTTCTGGATGAGGTCCTTAACAAGATAAACTTAGTTTTTAATTAAAATGAGCCAAAGTTAAGCCTATACAACGCTAATCAAGCTTTTATCAGTAATTCTCAATAGAACAAAATATCACTGTATTTAAAATGTTTCTTTACATGATTCAGTAAGAGTTGCCTTCTGGCTTTTGTTACTTTCAAGTTTATTCCTGTGTCTGATTTAATACAAAAGATGTTTTCCTATAATTCTCTTGAATTTTTCATTATCATGGTCTGAAGATGATATATGAACTTTGTTGGTGTTTGAGAGACTGACTAGATGTGTACACCTAGATTTAGTGATATTATTAATGGATCTGAATGGCTTCTTTCCATTTCAAGAGGCCATTGTCATCAAAGGTTTTCCTTGACTACCTCCTATAAAGAAGTATCCTGATAGACCCTATCAACTGGCTAAGGACATGGCGGAATCTGCTGAAAATAAACTTGTCAGCAGCAAGAAGAGCTTTGCCCCAAATGTGTCTATAATCAATTTTAGAAAGTGCATAGCCTTTCTTTTGTTCTTCAGGAAAGGGCACACCTTGAAGGATAGGTGACATTTTAGCTTTCAAATCTGTCACTTTCAATGGCCAAAGGAATCAAAGGCAGATTGGTCTTCTCACCCAGCTGGTTTTGGCACAGAAATTGCTTCTTCCTGAGGATATTAAATATCTTGTTCAGGTACTGATCCTGACCATGCTGAAAATTTCCAGTGACAGTCACTTGAGCAGATTTCTACAAAATGCAACTTTGTGGGCTCTTATGTTTTTCTTTAACAACATTTGGTCCTACTATTTCTCTGTGGAAGTTTGCTTTTAGAGCAAAACAAAAAGCTCACCTTGAGGCAACCGTAACCAAGTTCCTGGGATGCAGTTGAATTTCCAACATGATCCACTGGGTCATCACAGACTATAAATTCGTCAGGTCTGAAAATCAGCAGTCAGATCATGATCATCATTATCCTCTTTGAAAACTGCTGTTTAGTTGTACACAGAACAGACAAGAGCCGTTTCTTGACTAAGTTTTCTGGGACTCATTTTCACTCCCTAGACCCTTTTCCAGCCCAGTGGTGGTGTCGATGACCCTGAAGCACAACAGGTCACATTGACAGCCATCCAAATGACCCTTTTGTTGGGAAGGTGTTTCTAGTCCTGTTTCTACTTGGATTCCACTTCTGCCAGAGTTTCCTCTCTTCCTAGGCAAACAACCACAAGGCTATGAGGAGCAACATTTAAGCCAAAGGATTCTCAATGCCGTGCTTTTCCCAAATACTTTTCTTTACTTGATCGAAGCCCCATGTTAAAAATGGCTTGATTCTGCAACAGTATAGCTATTGCTTTTGTAACAAGTCATTTATTCCATTTGTGCCCTACTCAGTACCCGTAGGTTCTTTCAGCCACCGCCTGGCACGCTTCTTCAGAAGCTGTCACACTACATTCGGGACCCCTCAAATCTGCCACGGACACACGAGGCTTTATCCCAAACGAGGGAGACAAATGCGGAACCTATCGTGATGACCACCTGCCCTAGATCGGGTCTCAAGGTGGTGAGGGTCTAAAACCAGGCAGCCTGCGTCTGACCCCCGCTTTCCCACCCTGGCGTGATCCCGGGCCTGGTCTCCACCTCCACCCTCCTCGACGACCGGCGGCTTACAGGTAGGAGCAAAGGATGACTGGAGAGAGGGGGTCGCCGTAGTCCCAGTTCGGAGCACCGGCCAGGACCTCAGGGTGGGCGGCGCCCGGGGACGTGAGCTCCAGGTCAGCAGTAGCGTTGTATGAGTGGCTCCGAGAGACGCAATGCAGCAGAAGAAGATTTCCCAGCAACAAGGCCGCCTGTCCACACAGAAGCAAGTAACTCACCGGGCAACCACCCAGCACCATCTTCCCCGGCCCAGCGGCGGAGACTCGGCCTTAACCACAAAGCCAGGTGGGTACAGCACCGCTAAAGCTGCCGTGTCGGGCCGCTCCGAGTAGCCTTCCTCCTCGCTACTGGACAGCCAATGGCCCGCCGCAGCGCGACTCCCCGCCCACTTCTACAGCCAATCAGAAGAGGCCGGGCAGGAGGGTGAGGTTGTGTTTCGCTTTTTAGTTCCTTTCCGGGGTCTCACGCTCCTCCTCCTTACACTGCGGACGCTTTGTCCAATCGGATTCCTCGAACCCACAAATGGGAGGGTTTGGGATGGAGGGCGGGGCAGGTAGTAACAGGGCGGGGCCGGCCGGTGTAGACGCACGAGAAGGGTTTAGAAATCTCTATTCTCTTGCGGGGGAGTGGACTTTTCCTACGTCAGTTGAGCGAGCGCGCTACCGGGAGCGAGACCGGAGCGCAGGCTGGGTTGCGTCAGTGCCGCGCGCATGCTCGCCCGCGGGCGCGCGCATCTTGGCCCGCGCGGGGCCCGGCTGAGTTCTGGGAAGATGATGGACGAGGCGGAGGCAGAGGTGACGGAGCGCTGAGTGGAACCTGCTGCGTCTGTGGAGATGGGGTCGGGAGCGGGCTCGCCCTCTGGGACCCTCCGTGTCCACTGGCTGCTGTTGTTCGGCCTGGTGGGCCCGGTTCTCAGTGGGGAGCGGCCAGGTGGGTGTCTGGCTCCACGGTCCTCCGGGACCGCTGCTTCCCGCTCGGGGACGCTCGGAGTTCACCCGCGGAGCCGGGCGGGTCCGGGTCCGGGCACGAATCTGGGCGGGGAGCCGCGGCCGCTCGCCTCGCCGCCTGCCCTCGGAGGCCAGACCCCGGCCGGCCGCGTCCGTCGGCTCCCGCGCGGCCCGCACCCCGACTCGGGGAACCGGGGGCTTGCACCGCGCGGGTTGGCGCCTGCGGCAGGGGCGCGCCCGGGGCCGCCCGAGCCTCGCTCCGGCTTTCAGGCTCGATGTCACCGGCTTGGCTGGAGACAGGGACAGGGAACTTTTGCTTCAGGTTGTGATGATCCGAGATTCTCAGGTTTATTAGCAGAGTCACCAGTGGATCCACGCAGCTAAACGTGCTGATGGGCTAAAGCAAAGGGAGCTCATTTTTCTTGGGCCATTTTTGTTGTAAGAACACTTTTTTGGAAACGAAGTGCTGTATTTCTATAGCCAGGCTTTTATCAGTGTTCATACTGGGTTCGTATTGCCTTAAACCTACAAATAAGCCCTGGTCTGTTTAACTCACGGGATTATCCTTAAGAATGAAATCATTTATGTGAAATCGTTTTGAGTTGTGAAACTTCTCTTGAATATATGAGCTATTTATAGTGGAGATGCCCGAGGATAGTGGAAACAAATCATCTGCACTCTGGTTTCTTCCTGGAAATAACTTATTTATTTTGGCTTTTGTGTTAAATTATTGTTTGCATGGCTGTATTTTCTCAGGCAGCAATGGAGTATATTGGAGAATGAGCTTTTACTCAGTCGTTGCTTTGAGAATTGTCCGAAGGTGATGATGGAAAAGTTCAGTACAAGAGTGTTGGCCTTTCGAAAACATATTACGTTTTTTCTTATCTTTGGCCTTTTCTTTTAAAATTAAGTCAGTTTGCCCCAGTGTCGAAATATTCAAGGTCAAAATACTGAAAGATTTTTGAAGAGAATGGTGCTGAATCTTTTCTGGGACTACTTTTTCTGTGGTATTCTAGGTAGTGCATCTACCAATATTTAAATAAAGTAAATTACACATCTGGAATGTTAGTAAGCCATGATAGTGTAAATATAAATATAAAGTATGTTTTTTAGTTCCTGTATATGTTTATCATTAATTACATGCCTGCATAAATGAATGGAATATCCTTATGGTCTTTAAGTGTGGCTTCAGTGGGACATGGCCAGCCCCTCACTTAAGCAAAAATCAGATTTAGCCAATATTTACCTCATGCCTGTAAACATCACCCTCTGTGCTTGTGGAGGGGCCAAGGATGTCTGAACCTGCCAAGTGTCTCCGGGGGGTTTGGGAGGTTTTATAGAGAAAGTGATATGTGAACTGAACTAAATGGATGAATTTTTCCAGTGAAGGGGTATAGGAATGCCTTCTAAGTAGAAGGAAGAGTTTTCCTAGAGTATCGGAGGAGTGAAAAGACAAGACCTGTTAGGAAATGATGAGAATGTCAGTTTGACTCTAGGTGGTCTCTGTGAAAGGGAGGAATGGAAGGTAACAACTGGTAGACTGGTACCAGTTGCGGGAACCTTCTGTGCTGAGCATAGGGGTTCAGACTTTACCTTGAGGAAGCTCTTTAGGCAGTGAAGAGTGTTAAATGGGAGTGTGACTGTCAGGTTTTTGGTTAAAAAAGCAACAACACAATGGAGGACAGTATCTAGGAGGGAGAGACGGGTAGACCAGTTGAGAGGCTTTGGCAATGAGTGCAGTGAGTCAACTTCTATTTCCCAAGGCGAATGTTCTTCCAAAATCAGCTGATTAAGCTTTTGTAATACAGGATGTTTAAAATATGCACTGAAACTGGTCTGCTAATAAAAAGAGGAATTTGAGGGCCCAGTACATACTACACACATTAATTATGTCAAGAATTAAGTAGATTTTGGTGGAATTTTTACTACCCTTTGCAATGTGTCAGTGAGGAAATGCAGTATACATAATTTCTAAACCCCTGATTTACAATAATTTTTAAAAACCCAGCTGACAAAAGTAACTTTGTAGCATGGTGAAGTATTTAAGGGGAATCAAGTATGAAACCTTTGGTTTTTAATTTTTTTTTTAAGGTAGTAAATACAAAGCACAGACTTAGAAATTTTTATACCGTGGCATTCTAAAGAATTACTGAAAGCTTACTCATGGTGAGTCACTATAAAATGAAGCATGTAGTACTAACTTAGGTCTGTACTAATCTGATTTTTAGATGTCAGCCAGCAAATTATTTTGGTTTGGTATGTTTGTGGTGTGTAAGAGAAGGTAACTTTTAAATTTAAAAAAATTTGGTTGTCAAACTTTGAAGTAGAAAACCATTTATATTATATTTGCTGGGTTCCAAGACAGTTTTCAAAAAGCATTTTAAATTTTAACTTACCAAATTTGACTTTATATTCGCTTTTTGTTAAAAATCCTTTTTTACTATAGAATCCCCCCAAAGATGCAAGTGTAACTGGAAGCTTTTTCTTCTAATATCCTCCAACTCAAATATCTGACATAGCCTCATGATACTGACCTAGTCATGACATAGTTGGAGACCACTAAAGGGACAAAGGGCAAACAAACTCCTGGGGCCTTAGCCCTTAACTCATTAAAAGCATGATTTATGTTTTTTTTCTAAGATGTTCCTCTTCACTTGGCCTACACATGCCCAAAAAGTAAGCAAAAGTAGAACAAAGCTTGACCTTCATTTTATAAAACTCTGGGGCAGATGCTTCTCACTCTGTATGTAGGCATGTTACTTAGGGAATGTCTGTCTAAAGGTTGGCAAAATAAGGTTTATTAGCCCTAAATTTACCTGTTTACCTGTTTTGTCTCATTACTCTTCAGAACTGAGAACACAGGGATAAGAGATTTGCAGGGACATTCAGCTACCCTAGAATATCTATTGCCCTAAACCTAAGGTCACTGTGGATGCCAGTGGAGGCTCACATGACTGAGAATACTCCTCAGCTCAGGAAGATTCCTCTCATGGGAACCACATTACTCCTCAAATCATGAGGATAGAACCAGAGCTACAAATCAGGGCTGAGATAATTGACTAGATAATTGACTACCTGGCCTACCCCAGCTAGTCCATAAAAACTGGCTTCCTGCTTTTGTGAGTGGGACAGTGTGACCCCTGCATCATAGTGTGCCCCCTCCAGCCATTACTCAAGTTGAAGTCCTTTCTTTTTATTTTTTTGGTACCGGGGATTGAACTCAGGTCCTTGTGCTTGCGAGGCAGTTGGAGGAACCTCTGAGCTAAATCCCTGGTCCTGAAGTCCTTTGTGTATCTTCTGTGAATATTACAGCTAAATTAGAAAATATTCTGAGAAAGTTGGGCAGGGCTGGGCCCTCAGCATAAAAAACAATTGAGGCACATTCACTAAAGGTTAACATTAAAAAGAGAAACTGGCCAGGGATTTAGCTCAGTGGTGCCACCAAGCTCAAGGTCCTGAGTTAGATCCTTGATACCAAAAAAAAAGAAACTACTACACCCACATACTTCCCCTAGCGATGAATAGCAGTGACTGATATTCTAAATAGACATCAGTCACCTTAACTGGGGACTAAAGCATCCCTAGCTAGCCCATTCCTTCCTGGAAATCCTGCTATGGGACTAGCTTCCCCATTTGATCTCCATTTAATCAATATTACCTGGGTGACTATATTTGTAATCTTATTGGTTTGTCGTGGTTTTGTCCCATCTCATGCCCACCTTGTGATTTTCCATTGGATGTTATAGTTTTGTCCCACCTTGAACCCTCCTCACCTCATGGCTTTGCCCCATAAAATACCTTTCAGTCTTTCTTAGACAGAAGCTATCTTTCTCTCAATAAGATTTTTCTACTCTTAACCTCTGTTGTTCCTAGAATTCATTCTTTGATTTTAGAGAACACAAAGTCATGTTTCGGATATCTAGCAGGTTGGGAGTTATAATATTTCCCTTGTTGGATTATTTTGCTTATTTGGATTACTTGGTGCCCTATATCATTAACCTTTCAATTAAAGCTTTTTTTCCTGGAAATTTGTGCCATAGTTTTAATTTCCATTATCACTAAAGCAAAGACCTGCACTAGCTGGTGACAATACATTTTTCGCTTCGATACCTGGTACTGTATGTGTATGTCCCAGAGCCTGGGATTGAAGCCAGTTTTGAGTCAGTTCTATGAAACTGCCCCATAAATGAATCTAGCCCTTCTGGTATCATGACACTGGATCCCCCACCACCTCTGCATGGGTCCAACATGGTGCCAGGTAAAATTGAATTGCATGATGTTGTTTGTGTATTGAGAGATTATATTTCATTTTGTGGTGGAAAATGTAATTTTTTTCCCCCCAGTGCAGGGGATCGAACTTGGGTCCTTGTGCTTGCAAAGCAGGCAACGGAACCACTGAGCTAAATCCCCAGCCCTGTAAACTGTTTTAATCAGATCATTTTTCTAAAGTGATCATATGTGGGATACCACTTGAATCACACCTTGTAAGGATGAGGAAGGGAGCCTGAGATTAATTTAATTTGACTAGTTTTTAACTATGTAGTTTTATTTGAATTTATGGGTCTTTTTGTTTTTTTTTTGGGTACCGGGGATCAAACTCGGGTCCTTGCGCTTGCGCAGCAGGCAGCGAAACCACTGAGCTAAATCCCCAGCCCCTTATATTTATTTTAACTTGAGAATTGGGGTTAAGAAAATGCTATCACTGCCAAAACATGTTATTTGTAAGGCAAAACCCATTCCCAAACTTGAGGAGTGCCCTTTCCCTTTTGACACATTTTTCTTTAATGAGATTTTTCTCATTAACTCACTCATTTACTCATTTAACTCACTTCAGCATGATTTTTTACTCTTTTCTTTGAGTAGCTTTTTAGAACACACGATCAAGTAGACCCTGGCAGAGCTGGCTCTGTGGAGGCCCTGTGGATTTGTGGAAAAGTTGATATAAAAGATGTTGATCATAAAAAGAAAGCTCACTTTAGGTTGTACATAATAACTACAACCAAGAGAATTATGTACGCATAGTTGTAAAGATCAGAAGAGGTTGTTTATCAAACGTATATTTTACTGAATGTCTGTTGTACCTGTCTAGGAAGTACATGATGACTAAGATATTGGCTTTGGTTTCAGGAACTGAAATTCCTTGTTGGAGGAACTTAAGTTCTTAAGAGCATTCCATATTGTTAATGGTTAGAGTTTTTCCGAAAGGGGCACTTCAAAACAAACTATAAAAGTGTTTTCTTTTTAAATGTAATGAATAGTATATAAAAACTATTATGCTCAAAACATGTTAAACTTGCAGGACATAGCAGCAGAAATCATAGTTAAAAGTATGTCTGAAAGAGGTTATTATGTGTTTGAGATTGACCTTGTGATTAGAATGAATAGAATAGAATGGGAATATGTGGTCCCCCAATAACAATGCTTTATGGATCTAATTTCAGCAGTTTATCTTCAAGAAATATTTTAGACAACAGAATTGTCTCATTCAGCCTGAATGTGGAGCCCAGGCTTATTCTCTACAGTCAAAGTACATAAAGGTGGCTATTTGTATGGCTAATAAGCAGGAAGGAAAGGAGAAGGGCTGTGGTTTACCATGCACATTTGTTTGCTTTGCAGTTAGGTAGAATTCTTTTAACTTACTTCCTTCTATAGCTGTTATTTTTAAACATGTTTAGACTTTCTCCAAAGCACAGTAAATAAAAAGACCTAAGGTGTTAGGAAGAAAGAAGCGCAACTAACACCTTCTTTTGTTAACTAAGTTTAGGATTCTTGAGTTTCATGTTTCAAATCTTATTTTTATCTCATACAATTAGTGTGTATTATTTTTGGATGGTATCTCCCAAATTTGTACATTTGTTATGATATTTTGAAACTCCTTATGGCATGGCATTAATTCAGAAAGTGGATCCTTAGATTTTCAAAAGAAGTCAATATCAGAGTAAGAACTTACATGCAGAAGTTATTTTAGGGTGCTGTGATTTTGAAACCTTTTTAAACAAATGATTAATTGTGGTATTCTGTTTTTCAGAATGAACTGTGTTTTTTGTTTTTTTTTTCTTTTTGGTACCGGGGAACAAACTCAGGTCCTTGCGCTTGCTCAGCAGGCGGTGAAACCACTGAGCTAAATCCCCAGCCCTAAGAACTGTGTTTTAAAATGGGAAAGGAAGGAAAGAAAGTTGTATTTATGTTCCTCTGTCCTGTATCTGGCTTTTATTCTCCTTGTGGCAGTCTGGGTAAAAGATCCAGAGAAGACAGAAGACTTGGTTTTTAGTCTTGGCTTAAAACTCAGTGTGTGACCTTACGGAGTCACTTACACTGTTTCAGAATGAGAGCTCTTTAGATATCTGACTTCCAATGAGAACTGCCAAGCTTTAAGGCATTTCTTTTTCCCTGTGATGTTTGCTTCTGAGTTGTAATGAAAACATTTTAGTTTAGTAGGCTGTGGTTTAGCCTTTATTGTAACAGTTGTTTGTGTCTGTCAGCATACATGTATTCTTGTCTGTATTAATTTACTTACACTTTTTATTTTGAAATAATTGTAAGGTTGGCTTACTTTTTAATCACAGGATGGCTTACTTTTTAATCACACAGGGCTTCTAATCCATTACCCCAGAGCATTTTGTCCCTTCTTGCCAGTGCTTTTACAGTGACTATCCTAGTAGTTAAACAGTCACTGTGATCAAGAGGGAAATTCTTAAGAATACTATTTAGACGCAAAGCCCAGATGTGGAGAAAGCCCAGGGGTGAAGTGATTGAGGTGGTGGCAGCTGAGCCCAAAATGGAAGAAGAGAGCGGTGCCACCTGAAGGGTGAAGAAGAAGCAGAAAAAATATAAGAGGAGGCAGTCAAGTGACTGCCAATCCAGCTTGCAATATGCCAATCCAACTAAAAGATACAGCACCTTCATTATAAACATTGCCTTCCCATGTGAAGTGACAGTCACTTAAAGACCTGGTTAAAGAAAAAGTTGGTGAGGTAACACACATGGAGCTCTTAATGGGCTTGGAAAGTCAAGGGGACATGCTGGAAGAAAGCATGAAAAAAGCTGCTGACGTTCTAAACAAGCATAGTGTAAGTGGAAGACCACTGAAAGTCAAAGAAAATCCTGATAGTGAACAGTCCAGGAGAGCAATGCAAAAGGCTGGAAGACTTGGAAGCACAGTCTTTGTAGCAAATCTAGATTATAAAGTTGGCTGGAAGAAACTAAAGTATTTAGTTATGGCTGGTATGATGGTCCAAGCAGACATTCTGAAGGATAAAGATGGGAAAACTCGTGGGATAGGCACTGTAACTTTTGAACAGTCCATTGAAGCTGTGCAAGCTATATTTATGTTTAACAGCCAGCTGCTATTTGATAGACTAATGCACGAGAAGGCCTTACCAAAGGGAAATTTTTTCTTTTCCCTCCTGAACATCCACAGCAACTTTGCCATGGACTTGATGGTATTGGCCTGGGGTTAAGACCAGGAGGGCAGCCTATTGATGCCAATCACCTGAGCAAAGCTATTGGAATGGGAAACCTAGGGCCTTCAGGAATGAGAATGGAAGGCGTAGGATTTGGAATAAAAAAATAGGCATCAAGGGCCCCTTTAGTGGTGGCATGAAAAACATGGTGATTTGGATCTGGGATGAACATGGGTTGGATAAATGAAATCCTAAGTAATGCACTGAAGGGAGGAGAGATCATTACAAAGCAGGGAGGAGGTGGAGGTGGAGGCAGCCTCCCTGGGATTGAGAGGATGGGCCCGGGCATTGACCGCATTGGGGGTACCAACATGGAGCGCATGGATGCAGGCCTGGGCCACTGCATGGATCATGTGGGCTCAGAGATCGAGTGCATGGAGCTGGTCATGGACTAAATGGGCTCTGGCATCGAGTGCATGGGCCCACTGGGCCTCAACCACATGGCCTCCAGCATTGAGTTAATGGGCCAAACCATGGAGCAGATTGGCTATGGCGTGGAGTGCTGGGCCTTGGCATGGGCTTTGGCCTGGAACATACTGTGTAGGCTAAACTGTTGAGGCATAGGCCTGAGCACAGAGCGCATGGTGCCTGCAGGCATGGGGGCTGGCCTGGAGCACACGGTCCAGTGATGGATGGATCACATGGCCAAACAGCCTCGAGTGGATGGGTGCCAACAACCTAAAGGTCATGGGCCCCACTCTAGGCACTGGCATTGAGCCCAGGGGCCTGGCCATGGTTGGCAGTGGTGGTGCCAACTTCGACCGCACCAAGATGGAAATGGAAACTTTGGAGGAAGCTTCGCAGGTTCCTTTGGTGGACCTGGAGGCCATATTCCTGGGGTGGCCAGGAAGGCCTGCCAGACATTAGTTTGAAATTTTCCATTTGATTTTACATGGAAGATGCTAAAGGACAAATGCAACAAATGTGGCCATGTGCTGTATGCTAACATCAAGATGGAGAACAGGATGTCCAAGGGTGTGGTACGGTTAAGTTTGGGTCATCAGAGATGGAGCGAGCCTGCCGGATGACGAGAGTCATGAAGCTGAGTGGCTGAGAGATTGATGTTCAGATTGATAGAAATGCTTAAGCAGTTGCCTTTTTTTTCTTTTTTTGTACCAGGGTACCAGGGATCGAACCTGGGACCTTGTGTGAGGCAGGCGGCGGAACCACTGAGCTAAATCCCCGGCCCTAGCAGTTGCCTTTTTTAAACATCAATATTAGACTTTTGAATTTGTATTTTTTCTTGTTAATTATTTTCATTTGTTGGCTGGATGTGTAAAGACGTTTAAAACATTTAGTTGCTTTTTGGGTAATTTGAATTACGTTTTTAATGAATGGGGCTCTATTTGACTGCATAGATTGCAATGTGTGCAATTCTTTTGGTAGTTGTGGTATCTTGTTGACATTGAATATGACTTTGATAATAAACACTAGTTTCTAGAAAAAAAATAATATTTAAACTTGTGTTTTTAGGAACTCAAGAAAACTGAAAACGTCAGTTAATTTAGGGTTATAATATTTCTGCCTGGTGGTTTGTGCATCTATTAAGGTCATAGACTTCTTTTTGACATGGTTTATGGTTCTTAATCCCAAATATCTGAGTGACATTTGATCATGGCATCTCATAAATATGCCTTGAATCAGCCTGTGGGTACTTTTGTGAGTTATGGAGTCCATTTTTAATGTTTTAATTTTATGATATGAAGAACATTTAGACAGTATAATATGCCATAAGGGGTGATGGGTTAAGAATTTGAAAACTGTTAACATGTGTTATGTTTTATATCTGGATATTTCTCCGAAGCCTCATGTGGTCCTCCGTGGGGTTTTTGGAAGGTGATTGGATCATGGGGCATGATATTTGTCAGTGAATTAGTCCACTGATTAATTTATAGCTAAATGTGATTTGGAAGGTGAGGCTTAATTGGAGGAAGTGGGTAACTGGGGCTGTAACCTGGAAGAGTATATTTCCCTCCCTGCTCCCTCCATCTCTCTGCTTCTTGCTGCTCTGTCCTGAGCTGTTTCTCCTCTGCCATGCCCCTCTGCCTTGCTGCCATGTTGGAGCCAGCCAACTATAAACTGAAACCTCTACACTCTGTGAGCCAAAATAAATTTTTCTTCCTTAGAGTTGTAGGTGGATAATATTGTGTCTCTGACAAGAAGGTAAGACAGCATGACATGTATTTGATATGTTATAATTTATATTTTCCTATCTGTATCTTTTAAATCCTAAACTAGACAGGGTTGTAAACATTTTCACATATAGTATTATCTTGGGCAAAGCTAGATGTAAATATTTCATCTTAATCTGTATTTGAGAAATCTGAAGAGCATAAAGCAATTTAATGAGTGAATACAGATTGATCAGAGGAGGAGAGGTGGGGGGACTAGGTCAAAATTATTAGTAGCCTGGATATGAAGTTAGTAAGGGTGCTAGAGGCATGGGAGTGTAACTCAGGGGTAGATTTTTTTTTTTGGTACCGGGGATTGAACTTGGGACCTTGTGCTTGTGAGGCAGGCAGCAGTAGGGGTAGATTTTTGCTTGGCATTTGTGAGTCCCTGGGTTTGATCCCCAGCACTGAAAGAAAAAAAAAAGGATATAAAGGATTTTTTTTTTTGGAGAGGCATTAGAAATGTTTACTAACTAGGCAGAATTAAGCAAGTACATACTCACAAATAATAGAATGTGAGGCCTTGAGACAGGAGCCCGACCTTTTGGGAGAGATTCTAGATAATCAGTACTTTAAAAATATTTTATACAAGAGCTGGGGGTTTAGCTCAGTGGCATTGCACCTGCCTGATAAGCATAAGTTCCTGAGTTCGATCCCCAGTACCACACACACACACAAAAAATGTCCTAAAAACATTTTATACAATTTTCATTGAAGAAACACTTTTTTTGCCCTTTTAATTTCAAAAGTAATACAGTGATGCCAAACAAATTAAACACTACAGAAATACAGTGTGGGAAATACATTACTTTTCTTATTACTCTGTAGTTCCATTCCATTACAGTACATGCTTTAAACAATTTGGTACAGCCAGGTGTGATGGCACGTGTCTGTAATCCCAGTACTCTAGAAGCTGAGGCAGGAGGATTGCTTGTGAGTTCCAGGCCAGCCTGGGCTATATAGTATGTTCAAGATCAGCTTGGACTGCATATCAAAACTCTGTCTCAACAACAACAACAAATAAAAACAAAAACAGAAACAACAGTTTGGTCCATTTACTTTATTTGGTCATTTACTTACTCTGATTATTTATGACATTTAATACTCATTTATTATCTGATGTAGTAGTAGTATTTTATATTACAGAGAGTTGTATAAAGTAAAAAGTCTTTCATCTCATACTCTATATATAAAACCACTTAAAATAATTATTTTAGTTTTTAAACATACACAAGTCTTTTTTTGTTTTGTTTTTTGAAACAAGGTCTCACTATGGCCTTGAACTAACTTGTGGCTTCATAATTTCTCCCAGGTGTTGGGATTAGAGGCATGTGCCGCCATGCCTAGCTTCCAGTATCTACTTTTAATCCTACTTTGTTTGTATATATCTCTTTCCTCAAACACACTAGATTATTTTAGTGTATACCCTAGACATCATATTATTTTTGTTGTTGAATATTCATAAGGAGTCTCTGAGGACATAAACCTTACCAACAATGCGCTTATTACACTAAAAAAATTAATAGTACTTCCTTAAGATCATCAAATATCAACACAGTGTCGAAGTTTCCTGGATTACCACAGATTTTATTTTTCAGTTGATTTATTTTAAGTAGGATCTAAACAGGTCCATACAATACATTAGGTTATAAAGCTCTTTTAATGTACGAAAGTTTTTACTTCCCTGCTTTGGTGGCATTCATTTGTAGAAGAAACTGATTGAAAGATGTGACTCTGCTCTTCCCTTACTTTTTAACTTTGTGTATGCTGTTCTCAAGCTTCCTTACACTAAATGTGGTTTTATAGAGTTGTGGTTTTTTCATCTGGTCATTAGATGGTGACCATCTATGTCATCAAGTTCATTGAAAGAATTGTTAGTCCATGGTAATGATACTGGAAGGAAAAAATTGTGTTGGACTTATTGAGAGCCTGTGTATTGGACTTTGAAAATGATTGCTATGTATAAAATGTTTGGATAATGACTGACATTCTTTTTTAGGAACTATTAACCCACCCCATACTTACCTAGTACATTGTTATTTTGCTATTTTAATGCAAAATTTATATAAATCTATTTGTATTATAGACTCTTGAGTTACTACCAGCCTGATAGACGAGCAGCTTGGGTTACAAATAAAGTCTTGAGTTACGACCTGAATGCTGGCCGATTGTGCTTCCAGATGGTCTCAGATACAGATTTAACCCTTAAAAGAGTTCTAGAAGGGATATTACAGCATCTTTTCCTGTGCAGGGTTAATTGAGAAATCCTGGGCCAGTGTCTCTCTAAGGGTACTGAGATCTGCCTGTATACAGGAGAGAGACTTTGAAGGCTGTGTAGAGGAGCCTGGGCCTTCAGTTGATCAGCTTGAGTTAAAACCAGCCCTCAGAAAAGAATTGAGTACATTAAGTCAGGGGTCCACTGTATTTTATTTTATTTTTTGTGGTACCTGGGATTGAACTCAGGACCTTGTGCGTGCTAGGCAGGCGAGGTATGACTGAGCTACATCCCTGCCCCCTGTATTTTAAATTGCACTGGAGATTGAATTCAAGGCTTCATGCATATATTCCACCACTGAGCCACACCCCCAACTCATTTAAAAACTTTTTTTGAGACAGGGTCTTGCTAAGTTGGTTAGGCTGGCTTCAATCTTGTGATTCTCCTGCCTCAGGTTCTTCAGTAGTTAGGATTATCGGTGTGCACTGCTATACTTGGCTATGGATATTTTTTAATGTGGGAATGTTAGGTAATTTTTCAGTGATTTGAACTTTCAACTTTTGATTTCCATTATATTTTGGCATTATGTAGTTTTTCAGGTTCACTTGTTATATTGTAATTATTATTCCTTTTTCTGTAGGCTTTCAACAGACCTCACACCTCTCCTATGAAATTATAACTCCCTGGAGATTAACTAGAGACCGAAGAGAAGCCCCAAGGCCCTTTTCAAAACAGGTAAGTTGTTTCTTGGGACCTATGTAGATATTAACATTTTTCTTTTCTTTTCTTTTTTTTTTTTTTTTTTTTAAAGCAGAGGTATTTTCAGGAGTGCTTGGTTCAGGGAGTAGACAGTTGTTATTTAGTACAGCACCATATGGTACTGATGCCCGCTAGACATTATTCTAGTTAAAGCAATATTTTGAGCCTTTGTATCTTTTTTTTTTTAAAAGACAAAAGAAATCAACTCAAAACATAACAGGATGAAATAAGTAGAATTCTGTGACCAGGTTAGGATGCTGATTGCATAGATTTTTATCCCTTAACTGATCAGCAGTGGTCACAATGGTTTTACTTAATAACAAGAACTAACCCCACTCAGATTGTAATAGGTAGAATATTTTATACTGTATTACTGTATCTTGATTGACACTGGAGAAGAGTAATATGTAAAATGCCTCTATTTAGGAGCTTGTATGTTTGATGTCTCAGTGCAGGATTGAGGTGGATAAAAGAGTTCTGTCAACAGAACTAGGATCCAGGATCCAGTCTTTAAAAGTTCTTGGTTAACGTGCCCTAGTAGAGGGGATCATGTTACTTCTTGACAAAATGTTAACTTAGAGCCTGGAAACAAGGGAAAATTAAGTAGGTGCTTCTGATAATATTATTTGTTGAGTCCCTTTGTGACTTACTTTTTTATTAGAGTTAAGAACCAGTTGAATCTAATGAAATGGTGAGTTGCTGGGTGTGTTAGCTTTTCATCACTAAAATGAATTAACTGACTTATAAAGAGGAAAGGCTTATTTTGGATCACAGTTTTGGAGGTTCTGGTCCATGATTGATTGGCTCCATGGTTTGGGGCCTGTGGTGAGGCTGAACATCAAGGCAGGACAGAACTGCTCACCTCATGAACCAGAAGAGGAAGTGGTTGGATCCTGCAGTCCTTTCAAATGCGTGTCCCGAGTAACCTGAGGTCCTTAACTTCTTGCAAGTCCATAGTACCTTCCACAGTGCCACTCTTTGGACCAGACTTGTATTACTGGACCTTTGGGGAACATTGAAGATCCAAACTATATCCCTGGAGAAAATGTTTTAGATTGTTAGATGTAGAGAAGAGGGTCCCATGAGTTTAAAGATGTGGAATGTAAGTTATCTTGTCTTAATTCATTGACTCTACGATGCTGTCAGTTGTAAGACACTATATTATTTTATGTACTCCTGACAAATAGAACTGTTGACCCAGGAATGGCAGCACTTGCCTGTAACCCCAGCACTCACGAAGGCTGAGGCAGGAGGATCACAACTTTGACTGATACTCTTAAAAAAAAAAAGGGCTGAGGATGTTGCTTAGCGCAAAGGCCCTGGGGTTAATCTCCAGTACTGAAAAACAAACAAAAAAACTCGAAGCAGAAGAACAATAAACCCGAAACTTTCTCCAGTTAGATTTCTGTGCCTTTGTGTGGTGCATCCTCACCCCAGAGATGTTACTACGAAGTAATGGGGAGTGTGTTTTAGAATGGACGAAGTGAAGTGGGCTGTGTAAAGTTGTAGTGTCTTAATATGGATTTCTTTTCTACTTTTGGGAAATTAGAACTAGGAATAATCTTTTGAAACTAAGAAGTTCATTTTATTTAAACAAAAGAAAAAACTGCTTTATCCTGTGGATAACACATGGGTGGTCGCTTCCCTGAAGTTATAACTGAATTAGAAATGAATTTAAGAGTTTAGATAAATATATGGTTTATTATTATTTAAGAATAGTTACAAATTTCTATAAATGTACTGTAGTCAGTACTAAATTATTTTAATTCAGAATAGAATTTTGTGTCTTATAAATGACATTTTGTTGAAAAGTAATTTATAAAATAGTGTTATTGGTTTTGTTTCCCCCCTTCTCTGCATTTAGGTATCTTATGTCATTCAAGCTCAAGGAAAAGAACATATTATTCACTTGGAAAGGAACACGTAAGAAATTTAATTTACTTTGGCTTTTTGATAAATCCTTCTGAAATAGTGTATTGATTTCTCTTCAAGGTAGATACTTTTCAGTAGCTGTGAACCGCAGTAGTGGCCAGATCTCGCCTTTGCTGTCACTGCTGTCTGCTGTCACTGCTGTGCAAGAGTAGAATTTCCTCTGGAGAAGCACAGAGGCATTTGTGCTAGGCTGGGCAGGGAGTGTCTTCCAGAAGGAGGAGGGCAGAGAAGAGCCAAGCATCTCCATGATCCTTTCACATTCACTAGAGGGAAGGAAAGTGGTGTGTGTGTGTGTGTGTGTGTGTGTGTGTAGTGTAGGGTTGGGGAACGAGGGAGAAGAGGAGACTGAAGTGATTAAACAGGGTCAGCTGTGGAGAGGACTCAAGATTGCACAGGCCGCTCCCCAGCACACTCACGCAGACTTTAATGAAGAGTAAAGGAGCATACATCAAGGCAAAGAAAGTGCACACAGACCTTGAGCACTTCTTCCCCGGGGTCCTTTCTCAGTCACATGGATGGACATGCTTTGCCGCAGTTATCAACCACTGAGATGGTGATCTCAGCACAGTATTTTCTGAGGGAGGCCAGGTATAAGTTTATTGAGGGTCTTTTATACTATGCTGGCCATGTAGCTAAAGCCAAGCTGTGTAACATGTTAAATGGGTTGAAAACTATCAATTTGTCCATCTCTAAACAGTATAGATAAGTTGGTCCTGGGTGTCTCCAGGGTGTTTTGAGCTTCATTTTGAGAAAGGGGCTCTGTTGTGCAGGCTAACTTCGACTTGTGATCCTTTTGCCTTAGCCTGCTGAGTAGGTAGCATTACAGGTGCATGCCACTGTTCTTTCTATTGGTGAGGATGGAACTCACGGCTTCACACCTTCTAAGTGTTCTACCTCAGAGCTACATCTCCAGCCTGCCTTTTAAACTTAATTAGCATGTTAATATTCATGACTGGTCCCTAAGGCCTGGGGACCAGCAGAGAGCTGCTCCACTCCTGTGGTGAGGGAACCTTGTCTTTGCAAATGTGGCCTGTAAACAGCTCTTTAACATGGAATAAAGCTCTGGGAATTGGAAATAGTTGTTTCCTTCAACAAATGAAAACAAGATTTTTCCTCAGTACTTAGGTTAAGAAAATGAATGCTTCTTGTTTATATGGGACATTAGAAAAAGAGTACATACTTATTTTTCTTTTATAAATATGATGTGCTGTCAGTAATTTAGTTTTTTTTTTCCTGTGAGTTGTAAAGTTTAAGAAACATTATTTATATTGCTTTAAATTTTTACAGCCAACATCTTATGCCATTACAACAAATTGTAGGTTAACATCACTTATGAGTAGGGAATGTACACTATATCAGATTTAAGACTGTTTATGAACTTTTAGTTTTATGGTAGTATGTTCCTTAAATGAAGATTAATTGGATAAATTTTTTATTTATTTCTGTTCATCTGTTCTGGGAATGATTCCTTATGAGTTGTGTCCTTTAGTTGTTGGTAATTCAAATAAATATAAATGGTATGTGTTTTATTCCTTTTCCAGAGACCTTTTGCCTAAAGATTTTGTAGTTTATACCTATAACAAAGAAGGGGCTCTGATCTCTGACCATCCCAATATACAGGTAATATATTTTCCTCTTGATCCTGTAGCAAAATTTATGATAGTTATATTTTAAAGTGAGTACTAGTCAGACATTCAGGACTGATATGTGCATAACCCTAATGGGACACTTTTAATGTTATAATGCATGGGTGGCCCTGGAGGAGGTGGGCACTTACATAGACTCTCCTCTACCCGGCAGCTGTTCAGGTCCATAGTAGTTTTTTTTCTTAAATTCCAGGAAAATAATCTTTTATTTAGTGATAATCCTTATTGATTATGAAGGGAAAAAGTTTGATGTATTTTGAAACTAGTTTTTTTATTGTTGTTGAAAATTAATACTCCAAAAAGAACACCTTGAGTCCTTATGAAACCATTTGTCATTGGTGTTTACTTTGCTGTTATATATTCTAGGGTTGTAATGTTTTGCTGAAAGTATTTCTTTCCTAAAGAGGTGTGTTCTTTTTTGGATCAAATGACAAAATACTCTTGGGGACAGAAGTTGCCAGGAAAACTCAGAATAATTGGTAGATATTGAAATTGACTTTGTATGTTTTTTTAGAGTATAAACATTTCTAGTTTTGTTTGGGAAGAGTGCTTTACTGTCCCTTTTGGCAGTTAGGTAATATACATTTTTTTCTTTTGTAATAGTTTTCATGAGAAATCTTTTTTCCTTATGTTTTTTTTTTTCCCCTAAATTTTATAATGTTTTGCTAGGTTGACTTGTTTATATTAGTTATTCATATGCTTTTTGTTTTATGAGACAAGGTATTCCTATATAGTCCAGATTGGCGTTGAACTCACTGTGGAGCTCAGGCTAGCCTCAAACTCACAGTGATCTCCTGCCTCAGTCTCCTTAGTGCTGGGATTACAGGCATGTGCCACCATGCCCACCTAGTTTTTTACTTTTGTAGCATTCTACAACTAAATAGAAGGGAAAAATCTTTATTTTAGGTTAATTATTGTTATTTTTAAAAAATGAGGAAATACTGACTTTGCCCTATCCTTTTTTTGGTCCACTGTATGATTCATTAATCTTAGTGAACTGTTTGTACATTATTTAGTAAAAATTAGTAGAAGAGATTAAATTTATATTATAGTGTAAACCAGGTTAAAAAAAAATCCAGCTATCCTTTCATCTGTCCAAAGATTACTATGGCGGGAATCCAGTGACTACATAATTTATGCACTTAACAAAAGCAATAATCTTAAAAGACATTTTTTTTTTCATAAAGATATCTTGGCATGCCTTTTTTGAGATACAGAGTGGGCTTGAATTTTGGCTCTGTCATGCATTTGCTGGTGAAGTTACATTAACCTCTGGGTGCTTTAGTATTCCACTTTAAAAGGAAATAATAGTTATTACTTCATGGCATTAATATCTGTGAGATGCTTAGAACAGGCATTCTGGAAAAATTTTAAAAATATAATTATTTGTTATTAAAATATATATATTTAAGATTGCTAAAAATAGATTTCAGTTTATAGAAACAAATAACTGTCATCTTAACATGGAATTGTTTTGTTTTCCTGGATGTTTGAAAATATCCACTGAAACACATAGTTTTCCATTTATCTTGGTTTTTAATATTATTCAGATAAGTGTGAATGTACATTTGAAATACAAATGAAAACTTTGATACTGAGATGTTTTGCATGTTGGAAGATTGTCAGGAATCATAACAACATGTAGCTTTGTCCATAAAATATAGTTAAGTCACACTGAGAAAATTTAAATGCTTTCTCCTAGTAAAACACTCTTCCCAAACAAGATTGTGTTGCTTAAGATTGAAGTAATTTATAAAATTGTTTTCTAGCTTTTGTTATCAGTGTCTTTCACCATTTTTCTTAAGAAACAAAGTTTTAGAGAAGTGACTTAACATGAGTTGTTGTGTGAAATAAACCTCCAAATTCCTATGAATTTAGGGTATCTTGTAAATGCATGAGATATTCTCATAAATATTTCCCCTAGTTGATTGATGCCTTTGTGTCCTCTAAAAATATATTGATTACTCAAGGCTCCTTGGACCCTTGTGGCCAGTGGGTTCTGTGTGCTCTTGCTTCCACCAGGAGAGTTTTTTTACTTGCAGTTTGTGTGTTTCCAAAACCATTTATGCCAGTTGCACCTTTATTGTATTCTTGCAACTTCACTAGATATTTTGTAAACTTACAAGATAGGATTTGTTGTGTTTTTGACAGCTATAAAGTGAAGGGAAACTTCCTTTCCATCCTCTGAGAGTTTCCTGGGAGAATTTGAAAAATTCTTAAATAGGAGAAAAGGCATAAAACTTGATCAACATGCAGTCCCACTGCAGGAGGTCACAGGAGTGTGCGTGTCCACCAGCTCAACACTAATTTAGAAACGTATGTGCCCTTTTTCTATAGAGAAGGATAGGACGAGGAATGTCAGGAGAACGTAAATGATTTTTTAGGAGGACTTGATGGTTTTGGAGAATATAACATGGCTTGGGACAAAGTCCATTTATTTGACCCACAGGACAGTGGTTTGTCACTGTGTCTATGGGACTGAAATAGAGGACTGTGGTGTGTGACAAAAGCCTGTCAAAGTGTCCTGATGGACTTCAGACTTTCTTCCTGCAATGAAAGTCTTCTCTGGTTAATGAAATTTCAGCAAGAAGACTGAAGGTAGTTGTGTTCTTCTTGGCAGATCTGGTCAGTTAGGTACAGGAACTTTGCAACAGAACTAAACTGAATACTGTAGAAATATTTAATAAAAGCAGGTTATTAAACAAATACCATCAGGTTGGCAGGTGAAGGGATCACCTGCTGGGTGCCAGCCAACTTAGTTGTTCTCAGGGTATCAGATCAGTAAACGCAACCTGTCAAGGAAGTGCTTGACCTTGACCACACTGACCATTTGGTTCAGGAGGTGTCTGTTGGGCTTCTCTGCTGTAAAGTTGCCATCTCTGCCTTTTAAATTAATGCTATGGGTAGATACTTTGAGACTGTGAAAAGTGTCCTGTTACTTCTCCAGAGTTTACCCACTAAGTTTCAGTATTTAGTTTTTGTCTGAGTCAGTTGTTGCTATCACAGCTACCAAAATGATAATTTTCTAATTTCATCACTGCTAGAGTGAGTTCTACTTTAAGGAAGAATTTTCTCTATTTCTGTCAGTATGGATTCAGAGATACTGTCTTTGTCAACGTGTCAGATAGAAAACCTTTTCATACATCTAAGAGGATTTTTATATGACATAAATTGTGTCAATTGTTTATGTCTTTTGCCCAGTTTTCTATTGTGCTTAAAATTTTTTTTTTTTTTTTTTACTCATATTGGGATTGACACTAGGGCCTTTGAACTGAGCTACATTCCCATTCCTTTTAAAAAATACTTTTTATTTTGAGACAGAGTCTCACTAAGCCGCTAAATTGCCCAGGGTGGGCTTGAACTTGGAATCCTCCTATATCAGCCTCCCATAGTGCTGGGATTAGAGGCATGTGCCACTATCTGGCTTAGGCTTTTATTATTTTCCCCTCAGTGTTTAAAATATTTTTATATTTAGTGATATATTAACCCTTTACCTGTCAGGTAAGTTACAAATACTATCTTCTAGTCCATTGTCTTTTGACTTTTTTGGGGTGTTTCTTTCCATGTGGAGACTTTAAGAAATATTTTTTATATTTGAGTGACAAGGAGGAAGTCTTTCTATATCAAAGTTAAAAGAGGAATTCACTCTTAATTTCTTCTAGATCTTGTGTTTTTATTTTTATGTTTAAATTCTTGATCTGTTTGGAGTATACTTTTACAAGGTGTGAATTATGGATACAATTTTATTCTTCTCTAATGTTTAATTAGCATTTATTTAAAAGTACAGCTTTGCCCCTGTGATTTGAGATGCTGCTTTTATCAAATAAATGTCTATATGTACTTGTGGTCTATTTGCAGACTTTCTCTTCGGTTCCACTGGTTCAGTTCTCTCTAGTAATCCTCCAGTACTCTCCTGTTTTAATAATCAAGGCCTTGTTTTTGTCTGGTGGAACTGGTGTTCCCTGAGCCTTGGATTTTCTATTTTAAGACTTTGTAATTTTCTTTTCAGTGGTGTGAACTGAACCCAGGGCTTTGGGCATGCTAGGCAAGTGCTCTACCACTGAGCTAACTCTAGCTTCTAAAATTGTTCTAGAGATAAGAAAATCTGCTTAGGTACTAAATATTTGGTATTACTAAGTGTATGTATGTATGTATGTATGTAGTACTGGGAATTGATCCCAGGGAGCACTGAGCTACATCCCTAACTTGTGATCTTCCTGCCTCAGCCTTCTGAGTAGGTGGGATTACAGACTTGTGCTACCATGCCTAATTTACTAAATGATGTTATTTTTGCATATCTATTGGTTAATTTCTTGCTCCAAAGTAAGATTAAAGCCTCTGAAATTTTTAAAGATGGCCAAATTTACAGTTAGTAATAATATAATATACCTAAATAGGAAAAGAAAATCATCTGATCAAATAACTTTTTCCCTTTATACTGATTTTTTTTGGGGGGAGTATAGGGGCTTCATTATCCTCTCACAAAATCCTCTTCTGAATTATATGTCTACTGGCTGCTGATGCTTCTTGGATTGACTGTGATTTAAAATGTTAGACATAACAGTGTTGTCCTGTTCTGCTTCTCTGTTGAGAGGTCATTGGGACAGAGCTGTGTGTATTGAGTAACTGCTGGGATTCTGCCTGTATGTTTGTGTACTTGTAGGATGAGAGTAGGTAGTCTGCAGGGAGTCTGGAGAATACTGTCTCAAATTCTGAAATGCCAGTAATATAAATTAAATCTTTTAGTTTACTGGCCACAAGTGATTTTGTTAGCTGTGCAGTTTCTATGATGATTTTCTAAATGTAGCAGTATGTGAAAATTAATACAGTATTTTTTATTTAGAATCATTGTCATTATCGGGGCTATGTGGAAGGAGTTTATAGTTCAGCTGTTGCTCTTAGTGACTGTTTTGGCCTCAGGTAAGGAATTTTCTGTGTCTGTTTTTTTTTGTTCTTTCTTTTTCCTATTTCTCACCTCTTATCTCTGTCTCCAAGCCAAGTCATTTTGAAAGTTTAACAAATTGAATTTTACTTTGATGTTACTGAAGTTCTTCATAGCTATGCTTCAGATATTCTTGGTATGTTTATTTAGAAAAATTTAGATGAATTTTAATATTTATAAAGCATATGTCGCTTTTGAGATCATTAAATAATTTTTGTTATTTAAAATAAAATACTTTAAACTTCTGTAGCATTTTATTTATAACATTTTCATCTGTATTATCTCATTTAAGTCCCATAATGCCTGAGGAATGGCTCGTTATCACCATATTTAGGTGAGCAAACTAAGGTTCAGAAAAAATATCATGTATGAAATGAAGTCATACTAATGTTAGTTCCTTTTATTGAAGGCTTGACAGTGTAGTACTCTGCTGGTTGATTGAGTAATTGAACAAGTAAGAATCACTTTTTGGTTTTTTTTTTTCAAGGTCATTGACAGGCTGTTGTTTTTGTTTCATTTTGTTTTTGTTTTTCTTTTTATTTTATGAAAAAATAAAACAAATTTTCATGACTAAGTTATAAGAGAATAACAACAGTTATTACACTATGTATATCATTACCTTCAAAGTAATTACTTACTACAAGACATAAACCAATCACTTTTAATTAAAGCAACTGTTTCTCTTCATTTAAGTAATTGTATTCACTGAATAGTTAATTGTGCTAGGGAATGTTCTAAGTATTTTATGCATATTAAATAATTTAGTTGTCAGAGCAGTCCTATGCCGAATATAAACTAAGGCAGAGGTTAAATGACTTGCTAGTAGAAAGCATGTTTGGGATTCAGAACGCTGATCCTTTGGTTGCAGACTTCACACTCTTAGGCATTTTTCTGCAGGACCTTCCATTTATAGCAGTTACTCAGAGAGGTTAAATAACTTTTCAGGCAGTGATGAATGTAAATAACTTTTCAAACAGCAGTTTTGAATGTAAATTTAGGTCTGCCTGACTCTAAAACCTTTTTTTTTTGGTAAAGCCTTTTTTTCCCTTTCTATCGTTTACACCTTCTTACATGTGTTAAGAAACTAGAACTTGAATTCAGGTTTTCTGATTCATTTTGCTATGTATTTTTTTTTGAAAAATGACGTATGTGTAATGCAATATTTAGAGGATTGCTGCATTTAGAGAACGCCAGTTATGGGATCGAACCCCTGCACAACAGCTCCCGCTTTGAGCACATCTTTTATCGAATGGATGATGTCCACAACAAAGAGCCTCTGAAATGTGGAGTTTCTAACATGGATATAGAGAAAGAAACCAGAAAGTGGGGAGAGGAAGAGCATCGAAGCATGACTCAGCTACTTCGAGTAAGGAAAAATACACTTTTTCATTGCTGACTTTGATGAAAACTTTAAAAAAATCATGTATTTATTCATTTAGCCAATATTTACTATTATTTCTCCCAGCTGCATGCCAGATACTGTGATAGGAACTAAGGGCATAAAAACACTAGCAATATGTATTTTGAGCTGTCAAGCTGAGAACAGTTTAGGTTCTGTGGGCTTTGGGAACTAGAGCTTAATGTTATGAACAGCACAAGAGAGGGCACTCAGAAGCAGACTTCATGAGAGAAAAGGTTGAATTTATTCTGTCTGCATCATAAGTGAAATCAGCTATCTGGGAGAAAAAACTTAAGTTTATACAGGGTTTGGGAAGGGGCTATGATCATAAGGAATGTTTATGACCAAGAGTACAAGGACGGTCAGCGCAGATGTGTAATCACTGGACTTCTCAGTGCCAAGGAGATTGCTTATCTGGTCCCAAATTTTCTTTATGACCATTTGTTCTGTTTACTGAAAGTAGCATGGGCCTTTTCCTGTTGTTTGCTAAGAATGGCATGTTTGCTGTGATGGTCTCCTTCAGGCCAGGCATGATGCTTAAACTTTAGACAGTAAGCATATTGAGAATTGCAACCTAATTGTCCAGTTCACTTTCAGAGCAATGGAGTTTGTATTCAGATACTTTATACATAAACCACAATGGTAATTTGTGAGCTCTGGATCAGGGAAGCAGAGAGAGATTTGGCTTTAGGATATTAATGACTTAAATTGTCTTCCAAGGACATTCATGTCTCTGATTTGAAATTTCTTTAGAACTCAATGATTTACCTTTGACTATAGTTCTTTAGACAGAAATGGGGCTGGGACTGGATTAATTTTAGCTGCCAGAAATAAAGCTTTTTACATGTGAGATGGTGTTGCTGTGTGGGAAGAGTTTTTTTTTTCTCCCCAGGCTGGCCCTGAAATCCTGGGCTCCTGGGACTAAAGGTATGCACCACTGTACCTAGTTTAAGGCATATTTTTAATTAACTAAGACTAATTTATGGCATTATTTTCATTGCATCTCCTACTGTTTATTCTTTTGGACTGTTCAGTTTATTATTTTTTGAAATTAAAAAAATTTATTACACTACATTTGCAGTACATAGTGATTACATCCATGATGGCAAGTTGGTATATGTACATAATACATTTTAATTCTTTTTACTGCCTCTTCCCCTCTCCCTCCTTCCTCCTTGTTTTAAGTTTAAACATTGGAGAGCTGGGGATTTACCTCAGTGGTTCTGCCGCCTGCCTCAAAAGCGCAAGGACCTGAGTTTGATCCCCAGTACCAAAAAAAAAAACAAAAAAAACGATAAATAAATAAATTTAAACATTGGAAAACATTTAAATTTTTGCTTATCCTATTTGTATAAATTTCTGTAAAATGACATAATTAGTCATTTTTAAAAGTGGCAACCTTCTCCCAACTTCTGCTTTTGAATATTAGTCGATATTCTTTATTCAGTATTAGTGGATGTTATTCTTTGAATCCTGTTTCAACCTGGTAATGAGGTCTTTCATTAAAATATGTGTGTGTTGAGGGAGGTGTGTGTGTGTAGCTTTGATTTAAAAATAAATAATTTGAGTGCTTTGAAAACATGAATAGCCCATTTTATCGTTAACTAGAAGTTTTTTCTGATTAGTACACATAGCAGCTACCACTCATAATTGACATGGTTTTGGCTTTATTGATCAAGGTAAGATAGATAGGCGTTAGTAGACATGAGATATTGGTTAGAGATTAAGGTATGATCATTTGGGGCCTTATAATTTATTTTTGCTTTTCTGTGGTTGTGTATTTGACAGAGAAGAAGAGCTATCCTGCCGCAGACCCGATACGTGGAACTGTTCATTGTTGTAGACAAAGAACAGGTATGAATGGTGACAGTTTTCTTTTTTTTCATGAAAACCCATTGAGAAGTGAGCATCCCATGAAGGAAATAAAAATATGATAGATATTTGTACTAATTTTCCTTAACTGATAATTTTAGAACAAAAATATTTTTTTCCTTTAAACTTTAATACCACAATATAGCACCAAAAGCTGAATGTAGTAAATGAGACTACTTTTTACGAGTGATTTGCCCCATTTTTTCTAGCAGTTTAATTAAGCTAGATCTTTTGAGTAAGACTGTGTCTTATTAATTGGGCTTTTAAACTTTTCAGATTATATTACCTTAATGGGCTATTAATCATTATTGCCAATGAAATTGCTTTGCTTTATAAAAGTATAAACCAATACTTTAAGGGAGAAAACTTCCAAATCTTACCATGCTTTAGAAGGGAATAGTATTAATTTCAGGGTATAGGATAATATCAGGTCATTTTTCTTATTTTTGATTAAGAAATTGAACCAACTGCTTTGCTAAACTAAGAGAAGCAATATGTCTTTTTCACCATGTACAGAATTATCAGTTTTAGATATAGGTGCTATATAATTTAAAATACAGATTATTTGAAATGTTTTGACTTAAAAATTTTTTATTTTATTTTATTAGTACATGTTTGCAGTTTATGCAGTTTATAGTCATCTTGGGGAGTGGTTAAGTGTACATATTACAGCTTGGTTTTTTTAAAATCTCCTTCCTCTTCCTTCTACTTACCCATTTTGACTTTTTTTATTTTGTGTTAAAAGGCTTAACGTGATTGAGAGTTGTTTTTTTATAAGCTGCAGAAACAGGTGTGAGGATTTTTATTGTGTGTAGGTTGGAAATACCAAGCCCTGGTTATTAAGAGATAGAAACCGACTCAGATTTGTTCATTACAGATTCGTTACCTTCTAGCAGTAGAAGGAAAAGCATAGGGAATCTACTGTGTGAACTCTGCCCCAAATTATGGGTAAAATGTTTCCTCTTTTATTACTGCATGTTTGCGGTATATAATGTTTGCATTCCTCCTGTGGAGTTGGTACGTGTACATAACATACTCTTTTTTCACCCCCTAACTCTCCTCCTCTTCCCTCTCTCTCTCTACTATTAAAGTCTCCATATTTTGATCTCCTTTCCATTTGAGAAAGATCTATCTCCTTATTTCCTATTATCTGTCTTTTATTTTGCTTTTTATTTATTTATTTATTTATTTTTGTATTAAATTTTTTTATTGGTACATTGTAGGTATACAACACAATTACATTTCTCATTGGGAATTGTACCTTTATGTAACGCATCTTGGTTCTTATTTTTTCCCCATTCCTAGCCCTCCCTTCACGCCCTCCACCCTTGCCTATTTACAGAGACTTTATTTCCATTTTTTCCATTTCTCATCATTTTTTCCTTTCCCTTCTTTCCTTTCCCCTGTGCCTCCCACTACCCCTACCCCTACCCCTTTGGACCTTTTATTCCTATTTTACATTATCGATTATTCATTCTAATAATTGGTACATTTTAGGTATACGATATAATGACATTCATCATTGGAAATTTGAACCTTTACATAGTCTCTCTTGGTTCTTGTTTTTCACCCTTGCCCAGCCCTCCCTTCAACCCCTCCAGCCCTCCCTATTTACAAAAATTTTGTTCCTATTTTTCCATTTTCTCATATTAATCCCATTCCCTTCTATCCTTTCCTCTAGCCCTCCCACTTCCTTCCCCTTTGCCCCTTTTCTTCCTATTTCACATGACCTATTATACATTTAGTCCTTATTTACACTTTCAGTTTCTCACACCAGAGAAACTATTTGGTATTTACACATGTGTGTCCTATTTATTTCACTTAAGAGTATTGCCTCAATGTGCATCCACTTAGCTGTAAATGTCTCTAATTTCTCATTTTTTATGGCTGAGTAGTACTCCATTTTATAAAAAAACCACATTTTCTTTATCCAGTCACCAGTTGATGGGCATTTGGGCTGTTTCCAAGTTTTAGCTATTACAAACTGTGCTGCAGTGAACATGGGTGCACATATATCACTGTGGTATGATTCTTTTAATTCTTTGGGGAAGATCCCCAGCAGTGGAATAGCAGGGTCAAATGGGATTTCCAGTCCTAGTTCTTTGAGGTATCTCCATACTGATTTCCACAGTGCTTGCACCAGTCTACACTCCCACCAGCAGTGGAGCAGGGTTCCTCTTTCCCCACAGCCCCTCCAGCATTTGTTATTGGTTGATTTCATGATAGCAGCCATTCTTTCTGGAGTGAAGTGGAATCTCAGCGTTGTTTTCATTTGCATCTCTCGAATGACCAGTGATGTTGAACATTTTTTCATGTATTTTTTTGCTATTTCTACTTCTTTGTGTGAGAAATGTCTGTTCATTTCAGATGCCCATTTTTGGATTGGGTCTTTAAATTTGGGAGGTCTGATCTTTTTAAGTTCTTTATAGATTCGAGATAGTAGACCGTTGTCTGAGGAAGAGCAGGTGAAGATTTTTTCCCACATTGTGGATTGTCTCTTCACACTGCTGATGGTTTCTCTTGCTGTGCAGAAGCTTTTTAATAAGAAGAGATCCCATTTGTTGATTGTTTGTGCTAGTTCACGGGCAACTGAGGTTTTGTTCATAAAATCTTTTCCTACACCGCTGTCTTCAAGGGTTCTACCTAACCTCTATTCCAACTGGTTCAGAGTTTCTATTTTAATATTTAGATCTTTAATCCATTTTGATTTTAGTTTAGTGCATGGTGAGAGATACAGGTCTAGTTTTAATCTTTGGCAAGTTGAAGCCCAATTTTTCCAGCACCATTTCTTAAAGAGCCTATCTTTCCTCCAGTGAGGGTGTTTGACTCCTTTATCAAAGATGAGATGACTGAGTGTGTCTGGCGTTGTTTCTGCATCTTCTAATCTGTTCCACTGGTCCTCAAGCCTGTTTCTTTGCCAGTACCATGCTGTTTTTATCATAGTAGCTTTGTAGTATAGTTGCAGGTTGGGGATTGTGATACCCCCTGCCATGTCTCTGTTACCTAGAATTGCTTTTGCTATTCTGGGTCTCTTCTTGCTCCAAATGACTTTTTGGATTTTTTTCTCAAGGTCTATGAAGTATGCTGCTGGGATCTCAATTGGAATTGCATTAAATCTATATAGCAGTTTTGGAAGTATGGCCATTTTCACTATATTAATCCTTCCTACTCAGGAGCAGGGGATGTCTGTCCATTTTCTGATATCATCTTCGATCTCTCTTTTCAGAGTGCCATAGTTTTCAGAGAAGAGGTCTTTGATTTCTTTCGTTAGGATGATTCCTAGGTATTTCAGTTTTTTGGATGCTATTGTGAAAGGAATTATTTGCCCTATTTCTCTCTCAGTGAGTCTGTCATTCGTGTAGAGGAAAGCTATTGATTTTTGTGTGTTGACCTTGCAACCAGCTACTTGACTGAATTTGGTTATTAAGTGTAGAAGACTTTTGGTGGAGTTCTTGGGGTCTTCTATATAGAGTATCATGTCATCTGCAAATAATGACAGTTTGACTTCTTCATTTCCTATCTTTATTCCTTTTATTTTTTTCTCTTGTCTAATTGCTGTGGCTAATGTTTCCAGAACTATGTTGAACAAGAGTGGTGATAGTGGACATCCTTGTCTTGTTCCTGATTTGAGTGTGAAGGATTTCAGTTTTTGACCATTTAGTATGATATTGGCTGTTGGTTTTTCATAGATGGCTTCTATCAGTTTGAGGTAGAGACCATCTATTCCAATTTTTTGCAGGGTTTTTTCATAAATGCATGTTGGATTTTGTCAAATGCTTTTTCTGCATCTATGGAGATAAGCATACAGTTTTTGTCCTTGGCTCTATTGATATAGTGTATTACATTAATTGATTTTTGTATATTGAACCATCCCTGCATCCCTGGGATGAATCCCACCTGATCAGGGTGTATGATCTTCTTGATGATCTTCTGCATTCTATTTGCCAGTATCTTATTAAGGATTTTTGCATCTATGTTCATTAGTGAGATTGACCTATAGTTCTCTTTTTCAGTTAGGTCTTTCTCTGCTTTGGGGATCAAGGTGATGCTTGCTTCCAGGAATGAATTTGGGAGTATTGCTTCCCTTTGAATTTCGTTGAAGAGTTTAAACATAAGTGGCAGCAGTTCCTCTCTAAATGTCTTGTAGAATTCAGCAGTGAAGCCATTAGGGCCCGGGCTTTCTTTAGTTGATAAGTTTTTAATTACATTTTCAATTTCATTGGTTGATATTGGGTTGGTCAGAATTTTTAGGTCTTCTTCATTCAACTTTGGTAATTCATATGTATCTAGGAATGTGTCCCTTTCTTCTGTGTTGTCCATCTTATTGGCGTATAGGTTCTGGAAGTAGGTATTGATGATCCTCTGTATTTCTGCTGGGTCTGTTGTAATTTCACCCTTTTCATTCCTAATTGCATGGATTTGGGCCTTTTCTTTCCTTTTTCTGACAAGGTTGGCTAAGGCTTTGCCAATTTTGTTGATTCTTTCAAAGAACCAACTCTTGGCTTCATTGATTTTTTGTATTATTCTCTTAGTCTCCATTGCATTGATTTCTCCTCTGATCTTTATAATTTCTTCCCTTGTATGAGCTTTGGGTTTGTCCTGCTCTTCTTTTTCTAGAAGCTTGAGGTTCAGCATCAGGTTGTTTAATTGGGCTCGTTCTGTTTTCCTAATAATGCGTATTCACTGCTATGAATTTCCCTCGTAAGACTGCTTTCATTGTGTCCCGTAGATTCCGATATGTTGTATTGTCATTGTCATTGAATTGAAGGAACTGTCTGATTTCTTCTTTAATTTCCTCTGTGACCCATTGGTTATTCAAAAGTGTGTTGTTCAATTTCCACCTGTTTATGAAAGTTTTTGAGTTTCTTTTGCTATGGATCTCCAATTTCATCGCACTATGGTCTGATAATATACAGGGGATAACTTCAATTCCTTTGCACTTACTTAAACATGTTCTATGTGTGAGTATGTGGTCTGTTTTTGAGAATGACCCATGTGCAGCTGAGAAGAATGTGTATTCTGATTTTGTGGGGTGGAAGACTCTGTAAACATCTGTTAAGTTCATTTGTTCAAGAGTTCGATTGAGTTCTAGTATTTCATTACTTATTTTTAGTCTAGTGGATCTATCTATTTGTGACAGTGGGGTGTTGAGGTCCCCCACTACAATTGTATTGGGGCATGTATGGCTTTTCATGTCCGTTAGTATTTGTTTTATATAGTTGGGTGCACTAGTGTTTGTTGCATAGATATTTATGATTGTCATCTCTTCCTCTTGGATTGTTCCCTTTACAAGGATGTAGTGTCCTTCTTCATCTCTCTTAATTAGTGTTGGTTTGAAATATACTTGACCTGCCAAGAGGATAGCTACTCCTTCTTTGTTTTGGGTTCCCGTCGCATGGAGTATTGTTTTCCACCCTTTAACTTTCAGTCTGTGAGTTTCCTTTTGAATTAAGTGTGTTTCTTTGTGTGCAGCATATTGTTGGATTTTGCTTCTTGACCCATTCTGCCAGTCTATTTCTTTTGATTGGTGAATTGAGACCATTAATGTTGATGGTTATAACTGAAACGTATTGACTTGTCATTGCCATGACTTTTTCTTTTTGTTAGGTTCTCCCCCTTTACATTTAATTTCTTGTCATGCCAGATGGGTTCATTCTGCTTTGCTTCCTGGGGTTGTGATCCTCAATGTCTGTTCCTAGGCTCTTGTGTCAAATTCTTTGGAGTGCTGGTTTGGTATTCACGAAGTTCCTAAGGTGCTCTTTGTCATGAAAGTATCTTATTTCTCCATCCATTTTGAAAGATAGTTTTGCAGGGTACATCAATCTGGGTTGGAGGCTGTTTTCTTTTAGGGCTTGGAATATGTCCCTCCAAGCTCTTCTTGCCTGGATGGTTCGTGTTGAGAAGTGTGCTGTAATTCTAATGGGCTTTCCTTTGTATGTGATTTGTTTCTTTTCTCTGACTGCTTGGAGAACTTTGTTCTTCTGTTGTGTTTCTGGAATCTTAACAATTATATGCCTATGTGTAGTTTTTTTTGATCAAGGCTATTTGGAGTCCTATATGCCTCACTTATCTGTATGTCAAGCTCTTTTCCCCTGCTTGGGAAGTTTTCTGCCATTATTTCTGTGAAGAGATTTTTTATGTCATCTCCACTCTCTCCTGTTTCTTCATTGAGCCCAATCAGTCTTATGTTATTCTTCTTTGCATCATCTAGCAGCTGCTGGATTCATTTCTCACGTTCCCTTATAATTTTGAAGCAATTTTTCTTTTGCTGGTCACTAATTGCAATCTTATCTTCTATATCTGAAATTCTGTCCTCACATTGGCTCATTCTGCTGTGTAGACTTTCAGTGGAGTTTTTCATGTCCTGGAAATCTATTTGCATCTGTTTTATGGAATCCATTTTTTTCTCATGTTGGGATTCCATCATGTTCCTGAGCTCCTCTCTCGATTTATTAATCATGTCTTGCACTAAGGGCACAATTTCTCCTGTTATCTGAGAAATTATTTCTGATTTCATTTTTTCCAGATCCCCTTTTGTTGCCAGTTCAGTGGGTCCAGGTGGTTGAGTATCAGAGTATTCCATTTTATTTCCCTTTGGGGTTCCTGTAGGTGATCTGGAAGTCTGGCTTTGAGACTTATTTATGTGTTTTCTCATTTCGACTGGGGCGGGGGGCTGTTAGCACCTGCACGGATTACCTCCTCTGAGCTGGGTGAGGTGGGACAGGGGCCTGGAGCAGCGGTAGGGATGGTGACCCAAAAGCCCTTCCCTGTGGGCTAGGAGCAGCCGGAGGGATGGTGGCTGGGAAACCCCTTCCTCTGGACTAGGAGCAGTGGGATGGTGGCTCAGAAACCCCTTCCTCTGGGCCAGGAATGTGGGAGGGATGGTGGCCCGGAAGCCCCTTCCTCTGGGCCAGGAGCAGCGGGACAGAAGGTGGCCCAAAAGCCCTTTCCTCTGGGCTGGGAGCAGTGGGAGGGATGGTGGCCAGGAAGCCCCTTCCTCTGGACCAGGAGCAGTGGGAGGATGGCTCAGAAGCCCCTACCTCTGGGCTGGGAGCAGTGGGACTCAGTACCTTGGTTCTGGTGGTCTGGTGTCCTCTGCGCCTTGGTAATGTGGAATCAGGTGGCTGCCTGTCTGCACTGGGGTGATTCGGTGTCTTCCGCGTGACTCAGGACCTCTGTATGGTGTGCACAGACCTGCCTGTCTGCAGCGGGCTGAATCGGCCTGTGTTCCCTGCGACTGGGGACCTTGGCAGGGTGTGGGCAATTTTGCTTTTTTATTTATACTTTTGATTTCTCATATAAGAGAAACCATGTGGTATTTAAGCTTGTATGTCTTATTTCAGTTAACGTTATGGTGTTAGGGTATTGTCTTAGTTACTTTTCTTAATGTTTGAGAGAAAATACCCAACACCCAAAATTAAAAGGGGAAAGATTTATTGTAGCTCACTCTTTGTAGAGGTTTTAGTCCATAGGTGGCTGGCTCTAAGGCAGGGTGGCATTGCACAGGGGCTTTGCAGAGCAGGCAGGAGGCAGCAAAGCGGCAAGTAGCAATAAAAAACCTAACCTTTTATATTTCATCCAGGCTGCCCACCCTTTGGGTGGTGCGACCTATATCCAAGGTGGGGCACCTTTAATCCCAATTTCATACCTTATATCCCAGTATTGCACACCTTAGATTCAGCCATCTCTCAAAACCCTCACCTATGACCATATGAAGCTTTGGGGGGAAATGTAGATATAAGCCATAACATTCCACCCCTGGCCCCCAAAGACTTGTGCACATCCCTTTATACAAAAGACATTTAGTCCATCTTTAAGAGTCGCCAAATTCCTAACAGTTTCAGCATTGTTGAAAAGTCCAAGTATAAAGTCTCTTCTGAGATTTAAGGCAAACTCTTGGCTGTGAACCCCTGTACAAATGAAAAGAAAGTTAAACATTTACAATATACAAAGGGATAGACATTTCCATTCCAAAAGATTCAAAGAGAGAGATAGAAAGGAATGGGAACAAAGCAAGACCAAAATCCAGCAGAACAAGCATTAAATAGCATAGTTCCTATTTTATATTTTCGATTATTCATTCTAATCATTGGTACATTTTAGGTATACAATATAATGACATTCATCATTGGAAATTTGAACCTTTACATAGTCTCTCTTGGTTCTTATTTTTCACCCTTGCCCAGCCCTCCCTTCAACCCCTCCAGCCCTCCCTATTTACAAAAATTTTGTTCCTATTTTTCCATTTTCTCATATTAATCCCATTCCCTTCTGTCCTTTCCTCTAGCCCTCCCACTTCCTTCCCCTTTGCCCCTTTTCTTCCTATTTCACATTACCTATTATATATTTAGTCCTTATTTACACTTTCAGTTTCTCACACCAGAGAAACTATTCGGAATTTATTCATGTGTCGAAAATGTAAAATAGGAAGAAAAGGTCCAAAGGGGTAGGATTAGTGGGAGGGGCAGGGGAAAGGAAAGAAGGGAAAGGAAAAATGATGAGAAATGGAAAAAATGGAAATAAAGTCTTTGTAAATAGGGAAGGGTGGAGGGGGTGAAGGGAGGGCTAGGAATGGGGAAAAAATAAGAACCAAGATGCATTATGTAAAGGTACAATTCCCAATGAGAAATGTAATTGTGTTGTATACCTACAACGTACCTATATAAGAATTTAATAAAAAAAAATAAAATAAAAATAAAAGTACAGAAGAAAAATAGCATAGTTCCATGTCCATCATCCAGTGCAGTCTGTTGCAAGTTGTGAACTCCAAAGGGTTTGGGTAGCTCCACTGCTGTAGCACTGCCGATGGTTGTAGCTCCCACAGCTTCTCTCTTGGGCTGGCTTTGCTCACTTCTTATGCCTTTCCTTAGATGATCCACACTCTTGACCTCTCCGAATGTCTGGGGTCTCCACTGCACCTTCAGCTTCACATTCACAGCTTCACGTACTACCCTCTCGGGGCACACTGCCTGGCACCCCAGGCCTCCTGAAATCTGGGTGGAAGCCTTCTTGACCCCACAACTTTTACATTTTGCATGTACCTAAAGTCAGCACCACATGGATGACACCAAAGTATGCTGCCAGCTGGATCAGTAGCCAGGCTTCCTTCTTTTTTGGGTGTAGGGGTCAAATACCTGGATTAAACTCTGAACCCAGTCTTAGGAAACAGATTCCATAGGCCACTACCATTCTGGAACATGGTGCTCTGGTGCTCTATTCTCAAAGCAATGTCTTTCACCTTTGCAATTTTGAAACTGCAAAGGGTAGAGTCCTGCTGGTTCTTGTGATATCCTTAGGCCATCTTTTCTGTTGTCCTATTTCTTCTCAGCAAGTTCTCCTCTGCTCCATCTTTGCAGTCCACAACTTTACTGGAGCTTCCTTTCTGGCCAAACTCAAAACATTTAAAATTGTTCTGGGCTTTTTGCTCTTGATTTTCAACATAGATATGGCTAAAAGCCCCCAACAGCAGCCATGCCATGGCCTCAACATTAGACTGCCTTGAAATTTCTTCTGCAAGGTTAATAGTTGGCTGCCTTTAATCTCAGTCTCAAGCAAAGTCCCTGGACATGAGTGAAATCCAGACAAATTTTCTGCCAAAGGATAACACACATGCTCTGGAGTCCAACAGCCAGTGCAGTCCTTTTTCCCAGCAGAAACCTCCTGACCCTTTATTTAGTCTTTATCTGCTGCATTTCTGATCTTCTGAGCTCTGATCAGAATCTCTCATCAAGTATAGCTGAAGGCATTGCAGGGCTGCTTCTTCAGCTGGCACCTCCAAATCTTTCAAAACTCTTCCCACAAGCCAGTTCCAAAGGCTCTTGAACTGCATAGTCAGGTACAGTCACAGCAATGACCCCACTCAGTACAAAAATCTGTCTTAGTTATTTTTCTCATTGGTGAGACGAAATACCTAACATCCAAAGTTAAAGGAGAAAAGGTTTATTTCAGCTCACAGTTTGTAGAGGTTTCAGTCCATAGTAGGCTGGCTCCAAGGCAGGGTTGCATGGCAGAGGGACATCGCAGAGGAGGCAGGAGGCACCAAAATAGCAAGCAGCAATAGCATTCAAGCCTGCCTTTATATTTCATCCAGGCTACTTGCCCTTTGGGCAGTGCCACCTATACCACCTTTAATCCCAACATTATACCCTTAGTCCCACTATCACACACTTCATGCCAGCATCACCTACTTAATTCTAGCATCATATACCCTAGATCTAGCCACCTCTGAAAAACCCCACCTATGTCCACATGAGGCTTCGGGTGTGTGGGGGGGTCATCTAGATACAAACTATAATAGGGGTGCATCTCTTTTCCTAGAAATGATTCATTGTTTATCATTCTTGTGTGTAAATACCACATTTTCTTTATCCCTTCATCTGTTGATGGACAGATAGGCTGCTTCCTTGATTTAGCTATTATGAATTGTGCTGCTATAAACATGAGTATGCATATATGACAGTAATATGATGTCTTTAACTCTTTTGGGAAGATTCTCTGAAAGGGAATGGCTGGGTCAAATGGAATTTCTAGTTTTAGCTTTTTGAGGAAAGGAGTCTCTGTACTGTTTTCCAAAGTGATTGTACTAGTTTACATTCCCACCAAAAATGCAGAAGGGTTCCGTTTTCCCTGCAGCCTTGCCAGTATTTGTTATTATTTGACTTTTTTGATAATGGCCATTCTTTCTGGGGTAATATCTGAGTGTTGCTTTAATTTGCATTTCTCCAATGGCCAGCAGTGTTGAGCATTTCTTCATGTATTTATTGGCCATTTGTTCTTCTTCTATGAAGTGTCTATTCATTTCGCTTGCCCCTTTTTTGATTCTTTTATTTGGGGGAGTGTCTAATTTTTTTGAGTTCTTTATATAGTCCAGATATAAGTCCTCCAAGGAATACCTGGCAAAAACATTTTCCCCATTCTGTAGATTGTCTTTTCACTTTGTTGGTTGTTTCTTTTGCTGTGCAGAAGCTTTTTAATTTGACATAATCTCATTTGTTGATTCTCAGTCCTATTTTCTGTGCAACTGGGGCTCTGTTAAAAAAAAATCCTTGCCTACACCTATGACTTCAAGGGTGGTAAAATATATCTGTAGAATATTTTGGACAAGTCACAAAAAGTAGAGATAGATTGATTTGTTTGTTTGTTTGAGAAAAGCTTTACTTAGAAAAGAAAGTAAGAGAAAATGGTAAGGGACTTTAGCTTGAGGGAGCTGACAAAGATCACGCCAGGGCTGGGGGTTTAGCTCAGTGGTTTCGCTGCCTGCTGCGCAAGCGCAAGGACCCGAATTCGATCCCTGGTTCCAAAAAAAAAAAAAGATCACTCCAGACTGCAACACAGGAAAGTAAGAAAAATAGGAAAGAACTCCAGATTGAATAGTAACTGCAGTAACTCTGATGAAGGGCACTGGGCTGGTGCACCGGCATGGGTCAGAGGCCATCTTCTAAGGATTAGCTGGTGGGCTGGGGTCTGGCTGATGATTATCTCCATCCTGGTTTATAGCTCTGGAATCCTTAAGGTTGCAGAGTGTTTCTGTTCTCATGAAAGGATGGTCTCTGTGGAGGTTTCAGTTATGTCAGGTTCCAGTTTTCCTGGAATCCAGATAATCACAGGTTCGGGACAATGACTGGAGACTTCTGAGTTAGCTGAGTGTCCCTATAAATCTGTTTGTCTGGTATTTTCATTCTTGAAGGGTTGTAAGATAGGCTAAGTAAATTTTAGGGCCAATAAACCTTGCCTTGTCACTTTTAGACAGACATTCCCTGAATGACTAACATGCCTATCTGCAGAGCTCAGAAAGTTTTGACCCAGAGCTTTACAAAATTAAAGTCGAACTTTGTTCTACTTTTTGTTACCTATTGGACATTTGCAGACCCAAGTGAAGTCATAGTTTTTAGCAAAACATAACTTTTAAGTCTCTGATTTCCTTAGGAGTAAGAGTAGTGGATCTTAATTCTAACACCTGTAATTTCCTCTGGATATTGGGTGTCAGTGTCTCATCCTGTTTGTCTTGTATGTGATGGTCCGTCATCAAAACATTGCTCAGATTGTCTGCTAGAAGTCACATTCCTGCAGGATGTTAACAGATAATGGTTACAGACATTTACAAGGAAAATGTAAAGAGAAAAACATATCCAGTTAGCATATTAGTATAAGAAACATAATGACCTAGTTTTGTTGGAATTATAGAGTCCTTTTGAGTGGAGTGTGCTTGTTTACACATATACCATCTAGGTGACTACTTTGGAATGCACCCTATTTAGGCATATCCAATTATCAAAAATAGAGATTTAAAATGCTTTTCTCTATTGCTGTCTCCAAATAGATTTGTAATATACAGGTAGAAAATGGTTCAAGATAAAAACGGTTCCATTTCTTTCCATCAAGCCCTGTCAAATATATTACTTTTTTTTGTTGTGTAGGAGAATTATGGTAACATGCCTAATTGATGAAGTTATATATTCTGATACTAACATTTTATCATAGAGCAAAGTTATAAAATGTTTTTTAAAATTTTCTTTTGGTTAGTATGTTGCTTGTATAAAATAATGTTTAAATAGAATTTAACTGGGACTCACAGAAAAGAATTAGCCATATCAATTATTTTGCTTAAATATGGTCAAACTTTTATATATGTTTCTATCCACGTATAACTTTTCAATGCACGATCATTAGCTAGTTTCTCATAGTTATTTTAGCGTAGGGTTTAGGAATGGTTTATTGGTAATGTCATTTGCCTAGGAGGTGAAAGGGTCAGGAAATCTATTAGGTTGCTTTTTATTTCATTATTTTTGCATTTTGATTATTTAAAGCAATACATTTGGGAAATGCTGGAAAATATATTTGCATTACAATGAATTAAAAGAACATTAATAGGAAATAGTTACACTAATTTGAAGAAAATGAAGACTTCATTGTGTTCATTTGACACATGGGCCTGTTTTTCTTTCATTTCTATTTATTACTAGACTATCATTTAGATTTATTAATTTGAAATTTTGGTAAATATCTGAATGCCTCAATTTTTAGTTTAGAGGAAATACTTAGATTCTTATCTTCATTATAATAGATTATAGATATTCTTAAATTACATTAATGATAATGATTTACCTTCTTTGCTTTTACAGTATGAGATGATGGGAAGAAATCAGACTGCTGTGAGAGAAGAAATGATTCATTTAGCAAACTACTTGGATAGTGTAAGTTGTATTTTCTGTCAAGTAGGATTATTCTGCCCAATCATTCATAGTCTCAGAACAGAATTTAAAAATTGTCTCATTTTGAGTTCTAATTATCATAGGCTCATGTGACTCAGTCTTTCAAAGATGTTTTTCCAGTTCTTCTTGTAATTTTTTTAGTGTTTGAAAGGAATGTACAAGTATAAAAAAGACCGAGAAATACAGTGTTTCATATTAGGCTCAGGTACTTTGTTGTTCATGAAAAGATCTTTAAATTTTTATTGAGAGAATCTTATTTTGCGTAAGGCTGTCTCCTCCCCTGAAACTGATGTCAGTCTTAATTATGTAATTAATTAGTATATATGTGATTTAGTTTTAGATACTAGATTTTATCTCATGGGTGATATTAAAGAGTTAAATACTTGTTTTATGAAATAATTTTACCTATAAGGCATTTGTTTCCCTGATAAGAACATCAGGAATGATGATGGCAGTGACAGTGATAACAATGGTAACATTCTACTAAGTAGTAGAAATGGAGCTTAGGCTTGTATCACTAACTCATTTGTTCCTCATGGCACCTCTGTGAAATAGATATGAGTTCCATAATCCTTTATCTGAAATCTTTGTATTGTGATTAGAATTTTATATAAAATTTAGAAAGGTTTTATGGTTTATTATATATTGTATAACACCTCCAAGAGGATCATAGGATAGCACTTTATGATCACAATTGTTGGTATTTCTGCAGTGCAGGGTATGAATAGTTACCTTAAATGTGTTCCATCACAGTAACAAAATACCTGAGATAATTAACCTTTACTGAGAAAAGATTTATTTTGGTTTACAGTTTTGAAAGTTTCAGTCTATGTTCCATTAGCCCCGTTGTTTCCGACCTGTGATGAGACAGCACATTATGGCAGGAGTGTGAGTTGGAGCAGAACCACTCATTTCATTCATTGCCAGGAAGCAAAAGTGAGGAAGAAGAAGGGATGGGTCTTACAGTCCCTTCAAGGCTTCCCATTAGGCCTCGAGTCTTAGGTTCCACAGCTTCCCCATAGTCTTACCCCTGAGACCAAGATTCCAACACATCAGCTTCTGGGGAACATTCCAGATCCAAACTGTAGCAGTGGGATAAGAACAGCATCTGAATAGACTTGCATTATTCTAGGGTGATTTTGGAACAAAATTCACCAAAAAGTTAATTTTCAGAGTTGTCAGGTTTTTTTTTTTTTTTTTTGGTACCAGGGATTGAACTCAGGTCCTTATGCTTGCGAGGCAGGTGGTGCAACCACAGAGTTGTCAGGTTTTAGAATGGGCAATAAAAAGGATTTTGAATCTCAGTTACTTACCATTTATAAATCTCTGTTACTTATCATTTTTGAGACTTCTGAGAAGTTAGAGTGCATTGAAAAGATTTTGTTTTGGAAAGAGGGAGTTCTTAATTTAAGTAGTTGTGTTACTTCATATGGATAAAAGGTTTTTCTCATATTTTAAAATGTATTTTATGTACTTTTCTCTTTTCTTCCCAGATGTATATTATGTTAAATATTCGAGTTGTGCTAGTTGGACTGGAGATTTGGACAAACAGAAACCTGATCATTATAGCTGGGGGTGCTGGTGATGTGCTGGGGAACTTTGTGCAGTGGCGGGAAAAGTTTCTTATAACACGTCGGAGACATGACAGTGCACAGTTAGTTCTGTAAGTGTTGTTTAGAAAAAGTACTGTGAATGAAATGATGAGAAAAATACTTCTGCTTATTTATTGTACTAGACATATATATATATGTATATGTATTCATTCTCAAGGTTTTTTTGGATTTATTTAAATGAGGAAAGCTTAGTTGTTTGATAACATAGGATATGACATTATGATAACGAGACTTCTGTGTTAGATTCCCCCTCCCCTTTATCCCATGTCCTTCTCTATTCTTGAGTTTATGTCCTTATTTTGGCATAGCATATTTTCTAGTTGCTTTTTGTGAAAGGATATATGGAAAGAAAAAATTTTGACCTACTGCATATCTGAAAGTGTGTTTTCACAGTCTCATAAAAATTTAAAGATGCTCTCAATTTGAGTTCTGGTTAATCCTCAGTCTTTCAGAGGTGGTGCTGGAGATCTAACCCAGTGCCTCTTGCACACTGGGCAAGTGCCATAGCACTGAGCTACATTCCTACCTCTAGGCAATTTTGAAGGCACTGTGCTATTGTCTTCTGAACTCTAGTGACCACTCCCCAATCAAACTGAGGATTTTGCATCTGCTAGACAAGTACTCTGCCATTAAGCTACACTTGCAGACCCTGTTATTACTCTCAGAAGCCTAAAACCATTCTTATTCTTGGTCCTTTGTATGTGACCTGTAGTGTTTCATTGTCAGTGATAATTTGTAGGATCTTCTGTTGTCTCTCAGGCTTCTGAGTTTTCTTGATGATATTTTTGGGTAGGTCTTTTGTCACTTACTATGTTCTTGGTGAGTGATTTCAATCTGGAAACTGATGTTCTTCAGTTTTAGAAGTTTTTATTGAATTCTTTTATAGGTGATTTCATCTTCTATTTTATTTTTATTCTTCAGGGATTACCTTTACTAGGCTATTGGGTGACTTGTCTTGGTCCTCTGACTTTTCCCATTATTATTATTTTTTTACTTGTTTTTGTTTTCTCTTGTGAATTTGGCTTGATTTAAACCAAGACACTGAAAATGCCTAAATAGGCTTTTATAATCTCATAATCCTGAGTTTTAAAATTAATTTTCAGTAAAACTGCTCCATGCCTTGCAGCCTCCCTTGTAAATTTAGGGAATAAATTCCCTGAGCTTGTTATCTTTCCTCATCAAAATTTGTTGAACAAACAAATGCAACACATTTTCAGAAAGTTTTTCATCTAGAAGTTTAAAAACAAAGAACTTGTCTTAGTGTATATAAACGTATCATGTGTCTGAAAAAACTTTGAGATGCATTTCTGATATTAGTCTCATTTTCTGATAATGGGAAGGAGAAAAGACAGAGCTATATTCTCATTTGAAAATTGTTACTTTTCTTTGCAGTTTTTTTGCCCAGTTTTTGTAGGTTTTGGCAATCCATTTGACATTACCTGGTAGAAATAGGATATGTATTCCTTTTTCCAGAAGTACGTTTTATAACTTTTACCTTTTCATTTAGAAAGAAAGGCTTTGGTGGAACTGCAGGAATGGCATTTGTGGGAACAGTGTGTTCAAGGAGCCATGCAGGCGGGATCAATGTGGTATGTTGTTCTTAATGTTCAGCTTTGGATATCTGCATTAGGGCAGGATTTATTGACTGTATGCTTTCCCTAACCCTTAAAACAATATTTTGGATATTATGAGGGACACAGTAGAAACAAAAAATGTGTTCTTTTCATAGATACTGGATCACCTTTCCAAATTTTTATTATGCTTATAAGTATCTTTTAATGATTGAGAAAACAATCTATTCAAAAGAAGTGTTAGAATCACCTGCTTGTTTTCCCATAAACTATTTTGAATAATCAATCTGTTTGGGCTAATGTGATTGATCTATTGCTTAATGTCTGTCTCCACTATCAGTATGTGAGTCATACTGTTTTCTTACTAGACTGAGATGTTTAGAATTATTGGATGCTCAATTCATACAGGCTGTCAACATTTAGTGCATAAATTTCCTTTTGTGGAAAAAAAATCTGAGGAACGAAACGCTTCCTTTTTATTCAGAAACCTAATTACTACCTTCCTGTGTTTGGACAGTTTGGGCAAATCACTGTGGAGACCTTTGCGTCCATTGTTGCTCATGAGCTGGGTCATAACCTTGGAATGAATCACGATGATGGGAGAGATTGTGTATGTGGAGCAAAGAGCTGCATCATGAATTCAGGAGCATCGTGAGTGACTGAGTTCTTCCTTCTTACTGTGGTATTGTAGACCAGGATTTCTTAAGTTCTGAGGACTACATAAGTCTATGATGAAAAAATAGGAAAAAAGATTCCTGATTCCCTGAAATTCATCAATGACAAACCCATTCTTTAATTAAATAATTCCAGAGAGCTTTTAGAAGGAAGCATTTTTTTTAGGCCTAAATATGTAACTATACTCTTTTGTAAGCCTATAGATAGGCCAAAAGAATATAGTAGTGTGGAAAGATTTACTGCTACATTTAGTGTAGATTATATTAGATTGTATTGGACTGTATAAAAAGTTTACCCACAAACCTGTTTGAGAAAGTACATCATACTCACTTTAAGCAAAAGCAAATCTTGACATATTTCTAGTAACAACCTCTATTTTATAGAGATAAAAAGTAGGTTATGTAGAGATGGGGAGAAAAATAGTAAGCATTTATTAAACTCTTTTTTTACATATAGACACTGTTCAGGGCACTTCAAGGGTATCCACACGGTTATTGCTCAGCAATCTAATGAGATGTAAGTACCTTGTCCACTTGTGGATGTGGAAAGTGGACCACACACCTAAATTCCTGACCGAGATTTGAAATCAAGTCTGGGTGGAAACCTATGATCTGGTTTTAGCAGTCCATCACCTTAACCACTTAGCCACCTTGTCCCCTGTGATCTGATTCTAGACGGGCATTCAAAAATAATTACAATAGAGGGCCTAAGGCTGGATCTTCTCTCTGATGCAGATTCATCATAGTGTAACAAGTCTCTTTTCTAACTTAGTAGCATCACCTTGAGCAGAATGTTGAATTTATGTAGAGTAGAAGCTGAGCCTAATTGAAAATTAGATATGAGAGGCGGAAATCTAAGAACAATGAAGAACTATGCAGATGAAGATTTGGTCCTCCCCAGGGCGTCTCCCGCAGGTGTGGTCTTGTCCTGGAGCATTACAGCATCACGGGATCATTGAGATCTCCCTTGTGACCTGAGGCCAAAATGGAATTATGTCTTGGAGTGTTATAGCTGGCCTGTAGGCCGGAGAACCAGGCCTACTCAAATGATTTTTCCCTAGAATTATGTAGCATTTCTCCCAACATATCTCCCTTTCTTTTTGTTTTATGTGAAGGTGTTTTTAGGAAAAGTGAGCACACCCAACAATAACTTGACCCTATATATTGTGAGGATCTATAGTGTGTCTGACTGGCTTAGCTGTCTATAAGCATAATTTCTATTAATTGGGGCTGTAAAAGGATGAAAAATAATAAATTTATTTTTTTAAACAATGTTGACTAAAAAAAACTTAAAACTTTCGCTGGACTCAAATAGCTATTGTCTTATATAGTTATACTTTTCTACTGGATGTTCAAGACCAAGTTACAGTGAGATCTATATTAAATAAAGTCAATCTCTTGTTATCTAACAAGGTCAATTAAGTCTCCACAGGCACTGTCTTGGAACCATGCATAGAGCCTCTTAGCTCCTCTGTCAGTGTCAGCCATCAGGATATGTTATGGCCTTGCTTGACCATGTTGCTTCCTGCAAAAGCATGGGAGATGTTTTCCTCCAGGTGACATTCCTTTGGCACACTTTTTGTTGGATCTTTACTGTTTTGGTGTTCAGCAACCTCCCTGCTCAGGAGGTTGGGTGACTCACCAAAAATGTAGGATCTTGGAGATGGTTCCCTCATGTCCTGGATCTTACTGTTGTAGTTGACCTTGGAGGGCCAGGGCCAAAATATTGGCTGCCTTTTTAGCCCAGATACCTCTTCAGTTTTGGTCTCTAAACTTTGGTTGTTGAACACCCAGAAGAGAAGATCAATAACACTAGCATTGTAAGAGGAGTAGTGAACTCAACTATTATAATTTTACCTGGATATAAGCATTTTGGAATAAAATATAGTTAAACTGTTATTATTGCCAATGATAGTTGGTGTTGTGGTTGGATCCCTGAGTAGCTATCTTTTTATAGGACGTCATCTAAGGAAAATAAATCAGCATACAAGTGTGCCTATTATCATAGGTGGCTGGAGCATAAGAGAAGGGCAAATACCTGAATCAAAAGGTTATTACCATAAACAATATGTTGGAAGACCCATACAATTAGAGGGCATGAATACATTTTGAACACCAGAAAAGGAGCAGTAATAAATATCACAGTTAAATAAAACCTTATGTTCTTCACTGTAGTTTGGTACAAAAACCATCTTTCTAATAACACTCTCTTTTTTATGACACAGAAATTAAGCTTTTGAAGATGACCAATGTGGACATATTACAATAACATATTTAGAACTTAACCAATGTAAACATTTTACAATAACATATTTAGCGCTTAAACATCAATGATAACCAGTGTAATCAATTTATAACATATTTAGCGCTTAAACATCAATGATAACCAATGTAATCAATTTATAACATTTAGAATTTAAACGTCAATGATAACCAATGTAATCAATTTATAACATATTGAGACAATATTTGTTGTGGTGTGTCTCCCATAAGATTATAAAAATTACTAGGGGGTCCCTTTAGTGAATTAAGACCAGATTAATTATTTTCTGGGTGGCCACTTCTTTATTCACCAGAGGGAGTACCCACAGTCTCTATTTATTTTGACAAACAAGGAATAAGAATATATATATTTTCTTATTTTACAACTGTTTATTGCAATTTGATTATTATATGTAGGTGACAATACACATTACTTTTATAAAATAAATCTCGGTGGCACTTTGATCAATTAGCAACCTGGGAAGGAAGGCATGCCTTTAATTTAATAACATTTATCTGTAAGCCAATTTAATAATAGGTGAATATCTTTTAAGAAAAAAAAATTTTTTTTTTTAAAAGGTGAAAAGGAAAAGAGAAAAAAAAATTGAGCTCAACTGTACAAACACAGACAACAGACAAACATATAAGACAATTTATAAAATTAAAGTGCACTCAAATGTATTTGACCAAATTGAATTATAATATCCTTTTTATGATTATTAGATTTATAATCGTATGACTGGTCAAAAAGTTTGGAATAGTCAATTAACAGAGATCTCTTGAGATTAGAATCAGAAGGAATGAAAGCGCTTTTATACCTGTAAATATAAAAAGAGCATTTTGAAGTTGTCCCCCACCTTTATAAATTTTTTACCATAAATCTATAATTATCATTCCTCTGGGGGCATCATCTCAGTCCTGGACCCTGCCATGGATTTGTTGGTTGTCGCTGGTGAGGTGGGTCCCTGAGGTGCAGCTGGCTCATTGCTTTCAGCCACGGTGCTGTCACTCATTTTGTGAGATGTTGGCGGTTCCACCAGCGTGACCCACGGTCTCACGTTCCGGGAAGGCAGCCACAAGGTTTTCTCATTATCTGTTAGGACACAGGCAAAACCTCTCCCCCAAGTTATTAAGGCAGCAGGGCCATTCCACTTACCTGTTTGGACATCTTTCCAAAGGACTTGTGGTTTTTGAGTCTTAACCAAGGTCATCTTTTTTTTTAATTCATTAAGTTTATTGGTACATTTTAGGTATATAATATGATGACATTCATCTTTGGGAATTTGTACCTTTACATGATTTATCTTGGTTCTTTTTTTTTCTGTATTCCCCTACCCTCCCTTCAGCCCCTCCCCCCTTCCCTATTAGACTTTGTTTCCATTTTTTCCTTTTCTCCTATTTATTCCTTTCCCTTCCTCTACCCCTTCCACTTCCTCTTAACCCTTGGGCCTTATCTTCCTATTTCACATTGTCTATTGTACATTTTGATCCTTATTCACACTTCCAGTTTTTCACACCAGAAAAACTATTGGGTATTTACACGTGTGTCCTATTTATTTCACTTAAGAGTATGGCTTCAGTGTGCATCCATTTAGCTATAAATGACCCTAGTTTCTTATTTTTTATGGCTGAGAAGTACTCCATTTTATAAAAACACCACATCTTCTTTATCCAGTTACCAGTTGATGGGCAAGTGGGCTGTTTCCAAGTTTCAGCTATTACAAACTTCTGCTATAAACATGAGTGCACATATATCACTGTGGTATGATTCTTTTAATTCTTTTGGGAAGATACCCAGCAGGGGAATAGCTTTGTCCAATGAGACCTCTAATCCTAGTTTTTTGAGAGATGGTCATCTTTAACAAATACACGTGGAGATTCCATACGAGAATATCCATGACCCAAATGTTCACCCTCTTTCTTTCCCCTCTCAGGCTTCTGAAGCACAGATGAAGGAATAAAACTTCTACTTGACCCCTTAACTGAAGATATAAAGATAGTTTTCAGCATATGCTGGTGTAAAGGGAAGACCTAGGCAGGATTTACACTCTTTTTGAGCAACTGCTAGGGTCAGAAACAGATATGGAAGAATTAAACAGTGCTAATGCAAAACTATCCTTCATAAAAAATTATATGCTTAAGAAAAGTCTTATATTTGTAAAGAATTCCTGTAGGAAAAGCAAGTAAATTTGGCATTTGTTTTGATTGGCATTGTATTTGAAAAAGATGTGAATTCAGGGAAACAAATGAATAGTGAACAATGCGATAGGACAAGAGATTAAAGTGAAATAAAAGAGCATTCAGAGATGAGGAAGGAATGTTATGAAAGATTGCTGTAGTAAAATTTAAAGTGGTATAAGAAGCAATGAGGAATGGACCCAGACTTTGTCCATTTACCTATCAGACATTTACTGCATACTTGGAATCCTCAGTAAGTTGAAGACTTGCCTGTCAAGGAATTAGCAGCTGGTGGGGGAAGACAAACTATTACTTACAAATCACTTAATAATACAGAATGCTAGAAGGTGGTAAGGGCTATGGGAATGAAAGAGCAGGATGCAGAGAGCTGGGAGGGGTGGTGGTGGTGAAAAATACAGCAGGCCTCATTGTCTCAGCATGGTGAGGTATAATGGAAAGCTTTAAATGAGTAAGTGGTCTCCTAAGTACATAAATCCTATGTTAAAGAGACGAAAGAATAATTAAAGTATTTGGAAGAGAAGGGTGTTACTAACATTATATTTAAAACTTATTGCATGTTTTACCTTAAACATTAATGTAAGATGATCTCATATATGTATAAGGTGATTCATCATTTCCCCCAAGAGAAGAGCCAAAAAAGGGAGTTTGGGTTTTTTGGTGTTTGTGTTGCTCACTGGAATATAGTTGCTCTGGGGATATAGCAGATGTAAAAGGAGAGTTCTGTTCCTGGATCTTGGAGAAGGTAGTTGTGGTTGTAGGAGAGACAGTTCTTAGAGGAGTTGAGGTACTGCCAGTGTGAGGTGACCTGATAGAATGAACCCTAGGAAATTAGTTAACCTTATTCTCCTCCCAATTTATCTTTTGTCAGTGCCTCTTTTTGGCTACTTTTAATTGGATGCAGTCCATTTAGGCCAATCTTAAGCATGGGACTTGGGAGAAGTTTGGGATTTGGATTTGGGGGAGAAAACAAAATATCCAGCACACACAATACCTAGTACCAGTACTATTACAAGTTAGGTGTCCCTCATCTGAAAATCCAAAGTCCAAAATACTCTGAAATCCAAAACTTCTTGAGCACCAGAAAGTGTTTGATTCCATAAATCAGCCATAACCATTTTGAAAAATGAGGGGGAGAAAGCTATCTGCCAAAAATTTTAGCTATCTTGGAATCAGCTTAACAGGAAGTATTTGGGACTCGTTTAGAGAAGATCCAGCTTACTGAAAGTTGTAATGGATAAATTGAGTAAAAGGAGTGCTATTTTATGAGAATTCTAAATGTTGAAAATGTATCTATTCATCAAATTAAGTCACAAATTTAATGCACTTCCTATCAAGTTCCAAACATTCATGTATTACTCTCATTTTGGGATGCAGCAAAATAAATTCAAAATCAATTTGAGAGAATAATTTTGTGATCATAGTGAAGAAAATTTTGAGAAAGAAGGTTCCTGAGGAAGGCTGTCAGTATAAGATTATTGATATGTTTTGGGAAAGTACAGTATTCAAATGCATAATAAATGTATCAGTAAATTCATAGTAAAAACCTCATAAAATTGACATTTAAAAATTTTGTTGTGGAAAGAACATTTAATGTGAGTTCTACCCTCTTAAAGATTTTTAGTTGTATAGTACAGTATGGTTTTCTGTAGGCACAGTGTTCCACAGCAGATCTTTAGATTTATGAATATCTTCCATGACTGAAATTTTATATCTACTGATCAGCAGTTCCCTGATGTTCTCTTCCCCAGTTGCTGGCCACCACCATTTCATTCTTTGCTTCTGTGAGTTTGATTATTTTAGATACCTCTTTTGAGAATTATGCCACATACTTATCCTTTTAAGATTGGCTCAAGTTCATCCATATTGTTGTAAATGGTATGATTTTGTTTGTTTTTAAAGGGTGAATAGTATTTCATTGCATATGTACCCGTGTGTATATGTCCATCATACAATAGAATATAGAGTCTGCCAAAAAAATGTATATACACTTTAGGAAAAGAAAAACTTGTATAGGTATTTTAATGCTAAATTTGTTGAGACTTTATGAGATTAATACAAGTTCTACAATTTGGGTTCTACAATTACAAGAGGTGCTCAAAGTGGTAACCATTAGCTTCTAGACATTTATTAGTATGATGTACTGCTGCTTGGTCATTGAGATTGCTGCACATGCATTTTCAATTTCTTCTCTAAGGGTCAGAGTGTAGTAGGATTTCTGCGATATATGACATCCTCTAGGGTCCCCCAGGTGAGCGCAGAACTATCTGTTGAAATAACATCATATTATTTTTCTTTTCCTGAAGTATGCATACATTTTTTTGGGTGGACTCTGTAGTTTAATATTAATATTTTAGACAAGTTTTTCTTTTCCTGATGTATACATTTTTCGGCAGATTCTGTATATATGCCACATTATCTTTATCGCTTGTGGATGGGTATTGGGATTGTTTTCATATCTTGACTATTACGAATACTGCTACAGTAAATATGGGGGTGGAGATATCTCTTCAAGATTTGGATTTCAATTCTTTTGGGTTTATATACCAAAAAGCAAGATTGCAAGTTTATAAGGTAGTTCTTTTAATTTTGTAAATGAACATCCATGTTATTTTCCACAGTTCTACATTGTTCTACATCCCTACCAACAATTTAAGGGAATATATAAGGATTCTAATTTCTTCACATCCTCACCAATGCTCATTATCTTTTGGTTTTTGATAATAGTATTCCTTATGTGTGAGCTAATATTTCATTGTAGCTTTGATCTGCCTTTCCTCAGTGATTGGTGATGTAAAGCAGCCTTTCATATACCTAGTAGCCTTTCGTATTGTCTACTCAAGTTCTTTGCTAATTTTTTTAGTGAGCAATTATTATTATTACTATTCTTATTATGCTCTTGAGTTGTAGGAGTTTCTTACACATTTTGGATTTTAACCTATTTCCAGATATGTGGTCTGCAATTTTCCTTTATTCCCTTTTCATGCTATTGATTGTTTCCTTTGCTTTGAAGATACTTTGTTTGATGTAGCCTCTTTTGTCTCTTTGCCTTTGTTGTCTGCTCTTGTGGTGTTAGATCCATGAAGTCATTGCCAATTCAGTTTCTTAGAGTTTTTTCTTTCTTTCTAGAAGTTTTACAATTTCAGATCTTATGATCTCAATATCTTTAAAACAGTTAATTTTTGTGTATGGTTTGAGGGTCCAGTTGCATTTTTTGCTTGTGGATATGCAGTTGTCTCAGCAGCATTATATTGATTTGAGTATCTTTTTCTAATGTATTTTTGGTTCCCTTGTCAAAGATCAGTCAGTCATTTACACACACACACACACACACACACACACACACACACACATTGTATTAGCTTTCCATTGCTGTGATAAAATACTTGAGAAAATAAACTTAAAGGTGGAAAGATTTTGGTATTCTGTTCAAAGGTTTCAGGAGGTTTTAGTTCATGGTAACCAGCTGTATTGCTTTTAGGCCTGGGAGAAGGGAGAAATACAGTAGAAGAATGTTACTCAACTTCATGGAGGCCAGGAAACAGAGCAGGAGAGACAGAGTACAAGGAAGGGGGTGGGGACAAGGTACCTTCTCCCAGGGCATGACCCCAGTAACCTACATCTTTCAGTTTCTACCACCACGGCAGTTTCCACTACCTCCTGATAGTCCACTCAATTATGAACTCAGTGGATTATACCATTTATGAGGTCAATGCCCTAATGATCCAGTTTTTTCTTTGTACCGGGACTTGAACTCAGGGACTCGCACTTGCCCCAGGACATTGGTATTTTTTTCATTGTCTTTGGCTCTTAGGTTATTTTTGAGATGTCACACACTAGGCTGTTATGTCACTAAAGTGAATCTATCTATTTAGCTCTGGCTATTTTCTTTTCATTTTTTATTTTGCTATTTAATTTTTATTAGTACATATTCATGATACATCATGAATACATTCACTATAGGTAGTTGGTAATGTACATGATGCATCTTAATTCTTTTTATATCCCCTTCCCCTCCTCCTGTTCTCCCTCCATCTCTTAGTTCCTTTCCCATTTGCCAAAGTTTCACTATCATGTTCAAGCTGAGAAATGGAAATGTATATAAAATGTGCACATGCACATACATGTGCATTCATATTCTGCTTAGGAGTTTTTGATGTTTTAATGTTTATGGCTTGATATTTTTCATCCTTTGTGAAAAATTCTAAGTAATTATATCTTCACATATTGCCTCTTCACATATTTGCCTCTGTACATAATGCTTTGGTGTATTTCTTCTATGATTCTTTTTTTTTTGGTACCAGGGATTGAACTTGGGTCCTTGTGCTTGCGAGGCAGGCAACGGAACCACTGAGCTAAATTCCTGGCCCTCTTCTATGATTCTAATAACCTGTGTTTAAGATTTCACTGTGTCTCCTTTGACTTTTATCCTTAGTTACGTATTGCCGATCATTTTCTGTTTCTTTCTAGGTAATTTCTTCTGACTTCTTTCAGTTCATTGATCATATATCTTATTTAGTCTGCTGTTAAACCTATCCATTGAATTCTTAATTTTACTTACTGTAGTTCATTTGTCTAATTTCTGATCAAATCTTATACATTAGTTTTGTGGATTTTATTTTTTTGCCAAAATTTTCAAGATTGTCATTTTTCTTTCTAAGCAAACAAGCATAAATCTTTTACGGTTATTGTATGATGATCTTAATGTCAGAAGACTTCATTGGGCTAAAGCTGCTCTTTTTTCTATTTTTTCTTATAGTATCTTTTGTCTTCATATTATGTTTTGATAGTGTGTATGTCATTGTATTTAAAGAATGTTTTTGTAGGAATAATTTCCAAAGGAAGGTGACATTACCTTTAATTTGGACAGTATTAAATCCTTTTTTTGAGTGCAAATTTCATACCCTCCCTATCATACAGTTTAATAAATATTAATTTCATGTTCCTTATTAGATCCTTCTTAGATACAAGTGATAGAGATGTTTGATTTTCTTCCCAATAACTCAGTCTAAATCAGCCAGTTCTGTTTGATGAAATGAAGGATCTAACTTTGTGATATGATTTTATTATTTATGATACTTCAGGGGGCCCAGTAGAATTTTTCCTCAAGCGCCACTCTTGGATTCCCGAGAGTGTGAAGTGCTCTTCCTGGGAGGTACCTTTCTAGAGAAATGGCTTTCTTCACACTGCCCCTAAGTACCACCATCAGAAAGCCTTTCATAGTCAGGTGTGCTTTTCTCACCTCCCATTGCACTTCCTCATTCCAGGTTGTCAGGGTCAGGATAGTAGTGGTGGAAATATGTTCTAGTTATTCCCAGATTACTCACAGAAGTAATGAATAATAATATAAGTAATGCGTTCTCTATTGTGGTTTTAAAAATCATTTCCTGGTAGATGATTTCTGTCATTGTCAATCTCCTTTTGAAGGAGGTTTGGAAAGCTAACCTACATGTGAGAAAAGAGGAAGAGTTGTTTTAAATCATGCAGTTTGTAGAGTCTAGAGGTGATAAGTAGAAAGTAAGAGTACTGAAGTTGCTTGTCAGTCACATGTCAGGAGAAAGACCCTTCTTTTTACTGCAGGTGCCAGCCAGGGGTGCTGGTGGAACAATATCTTTACTGCTGCCTTCAAAGCCTTGCAAAGCATTGCAGAAGTCCAATATCAGGAAATATTTGCTCATATCTCCATCTGCTGAAGAGAACCAGAAGTGCTTATGTTTTCTAATTTTTGGTACTATTGTATATATATATAGATTGTTTTGGTGGGTTGTTCTAGGATCAAACATTTAAGGCATTGTTGATGAGAAAATTATTTTAACTAAGTAACATGCTCATTTCAGAAGTTACTGTTCAAAAGTAGTAGATTTGGTGCAGGTTATAATCAAGGACTTAAGTGTAGGAATATATATATACACCTACACAACTCCTGTGGTTATTGTCTAATTAATGCATTTTTATAGGGAACATTATTGCGTATGTACTGTGTGGCAGGCACTATACTTACCAAGGTCAGCAATAGGAAATGAATGTTTACAAGCCCCTGTTCGGGAACCTCATTGTTTATCAAATGGTGATTATATACCATGTGTTCAACACTTTTACTCGATGTCTAATAGTCTCAGATTTCTATTGCCCCTTATAAACTTGACCTAGTCTATCTTCCCCATATTAGTTAAAAGTAACTCCTTCCTTCTACTGTCTCAGCACATCCTTGGGGTCAGCCTTCTCTCTTTTTTTCCTTCTGCATAATGGCTATTCCTGTAAATCATAAGTAATTAACCACTTCTTCCTGCTTCCACTGTTATTTCTGATTCATCATGATGAGTAGATTTCCCTAAGAGCTGTCTTGCAATCTTCATGCTTAACATAGTAATCCTACTGAAATGTGTCTCCTCTTCCATACTTTCCATTGTTTACCCACCCTACCCCGGTGTCCCCAATTCACTCACAGTAAAAAGAGACATTTTTATAGTCCTCTGTTCTTCCCTTTGCTGAATGTATCTCTCTTTACTCAGTCCCTTACTGGCTCACTCTGCTGCAAGCTCTCTGGCTTTCTTATTGTTCAACACACGTGCCACATGGGCTTCTACTTTAAGTTCTTTGCACCTCTCATTCCTTCTCTCTGTAATATTCTTTTCCTATATATTATTGAAAGCTCTTTATAGAAAAAGATAGCAGAGACTGACTAGCCTGTCAAGGAAGTTAGCAGAAAAATGAAGACTTCAGAATTGTGGCTGGAGGTGAATCTGAAGAAGGCCAGGCCTCAAGATAAAAATGCAGTGGCCAGGCCCACATGCTTCCCTGGGAGATAAACAATAACTTAAGATTATATAATTAGCACTACCTGGTCCAGTAAGTCCAAATAGGCATCAGATGCCGTAGTGGGTGACCAGACCATCTGGACCTATCCCTCCCCCAAAATGCCTTTGTTCTTTCCATGTACCCTTGTTATGTGACTTGTTTCCCTATTGGCTCAATATTAGCTAAGCAGCTATACTTGTTATTCTGTAGGTCGATTGTAGTTTGACCCATGTTGTGACTTTGCTGTATAAATTACCCCTGACAAGGTGCCTTGGTGGCCACCCCATTCAGGACCCCTTCTGGAAATTCAGGAGCTGTTCCTCTCTCCTTATTTCCAATAAAACGCTCCTAATTTCTCCCTTTGGTTTGTGACTTTATTTCATGATGTTGTAGGACTGTGAACTTGGCACATTTGACATCTAACATGTGGGAGTTATATTTTTCCTCTATCACATATATTCAGTTTTGATTAAAAATGTCACAGACTTAAGTGCCTCCCCGATTGCTTTTTTTTTTTTTTTTTGGTATCAGGAATCGAACTCGGACCCGATTGCTTTTTAAAATCATCACTCCTTCCCTGAACAGCCCATTGCCCTCGCTCCCTCCCTTGTTCCCCATAGCACTCCTCACTTTCTCATATTCTCATTTTCTTGTTTAGAGTCTGCTTCTCTCCCTAGAATGTAGCCTTCACAGGGGAGGGGTTTTTGGCTTTATGTTCACAGTTATATCCCTTGGATCAATAGGCGTGCCTTGTATAAACAGATGATGAACACATATGTTTGGAATGAACAGATGATTGATAGTACACAAAAAGACTTCTCTTCACAATATTCTTTTCTTTCTTCACAATATTCTTAAGTGTGGCAAGAAAAAGATTACAGAAAACAAGCCTCTCTGTTATTGTCATAAGCCTTGTGCTAGATCTTTTTTTCCATGAATCAAAATTTGCCTTTGCATGTTCTTTCACAGTGAGTCAATTGTTCATGTTTCTCTCTTTTTCTGCCAATGTATTAAAAATCTTTCAACATCTCATATCCAAAGACATGTCAAACAGTAGTTGGCAGTATCAAAATGTTTTAGGCAGATTGCTAATTCCAAGAGCCAGAAGCCAGAACAATTTACTTCCCTGGAAACTTGTTGGGAAAGAAGAGTGTATCATGTCTATTCAGGGCAAAATATCTTGCAAAAACGAATTGTTTCTTAGAGTTCTTTGGGTGTACAAAAGAGCAGCCAGAGATAGAGGTGGCTGCCTCAATGACTGTACTGCAGCATAATTTTCACTCCTTGGCGCCATCGCTCAACTGAAGGAAAAGAGATTCTTCCAGGTGTCACGTCCGGGAATGTGTGTAGCAGTTATACTTTGATCAAGCAGGAACTGTAACCTTACATTAATAAAGAATTAGAAATATAAACTTAGAAGGAAGAACAAAATCACTTTATTTGAAAGAAGGAAGAGAAATGGGAGAGAGGCAGCTACCTTGCAGGAGTTTTAAGGCAGGGAGTCTATAGCTGGTATCCTCGAGATGTTGTTCTCAGTCCCTTTTATTATGCAGCAACAAGGAGCCCCCCCAAAATTTGTTATAATTTGGTTGACTATTTCAGGCCTTCAGACCCCTGATATGACCGTAGACACTCTCCATTGCCCGTGGGCAGTTTCTTGCGTAAGCCCATTTGGCCTTCCTTTGTTCTGCCAAGGTGCTATCTCTAAGATTTATGGTGGGCCTCACATACAAGGGCTAGCTAGCAATTAGTAAAGGGATACGTGTACTTTCTAGTGCAGTAACATGGTGAGAGAGTGTGTATTGTACGCTATTTCATACACACACCAATTAAATTTTTCATTAATTGATACTTAGGTTGTTTCCATGTCTTGGCTATTGTGAATAATGCTGAACATGGGTGTGTAGATATCTTTGTGGAGCACTGATTTTGTTTCCTTTGTGTATGTGTCTGGAAGAGAGATTGCTGAGTCATATGCTAGTTTTGTTTTTAATTTCTCTAGGAATCTCATAATGATTTCCATAATAGGTGCACCAATCTACATTCCCACCAGCAGGGGACAAGGGTTTCCTTTTCTTCACACCCTTCCCCACACTTACCTTAGGTTTTGTTTAAAACCCATCCTAACAGTATAAGGTGAGATCTCATTGTGGTTTTGGTTTGCATTTCCCTGATGATTAGTGATACTGAGCATTGTTTCATATACCTGTTGGTCATTTGTTCATCTTTGTTTGAGACATGTATATTCAAGTCCTTTGCTCTTATTTTGAACCCAGGGGCTTGTGCATGCTGGAAAAGCATTCTACCACTAAGCCATATCCTCAGCCCTTTCATTTTTATTTTTATTTTTTTTTGAGACAAGGTCTCTCAGAGTTGCTCCTGTTGAAGTTGAAGTGGTTGTCCTCCTGCCTCAGCCTACCAAGTAGCTGGGATTATGGGCATGTCCCAATGTGCTCAGCTCCTTTGCTCATTTTTAAATTGTATTCTCTGTTTTTCTGCTATTGAATTTTGTGAGTTTACAAGTTTTTGATACTAGCCTCTTACCGTATATGGTTTGCTAATATTATCTCCCAGTCTGTAGGCTGCCTTTGCATTTTGCTATTTCCTTTGCTGTGCAGAAGCTTTTTGGTACTATAGCTGTAGTAGTCAAAACAATATGGTACTGGCTTAAAAACAGACACATAGATAAGTGGAACAGAAAAGAGAGCTCAAAAATAAACCCAAACATGCACAGTGAACTAATTTTCAACAAGGGCATCAAGGGGGCACAATGGAGAAAATATTGTCTCTTCAGTAAAAGGTGCTGGGGAAACTAAATTGCCACATGCAAAAGAATGAAACTGGACCCATATTTTTCACAGTTCTCACACGCACAAAATCAACTCAAAATGGATAACAGATGTAAGACATGAAACCATGAAACTCCTACAAGAAAACATTGAGGGTAAAGCTCCTTGATATCAGCCTTAGCATTTATTTTGTTCTTCTTTTCCTTATTAAAATTAACACATTGACTATATAAATTAATGGGTTTCACTGTGACATTTTTTTTTTTAATATTGTACCAAATGCTCAAGCCACAAAAGAAGAAATAAATAAAAGAGAATACCCTTCAAACTTTTTTCCCCTTGTAGTATTGGGAATTGAACCCAGGGCTTTTGTACCAAGCTACATCCCCAGCCTTTTTAGTTTTGAGACCAGCTCTCACTGAATTGTCTAGGTAGGACTGGAACTTGGAATCCTGCTGGCTCAGACTCAAGAGTGCTGGAAGAGTATACTGCCACACCCAGCCCTCTGATGAAAGTTTAATGTGATTTGGGTTTTCCAAAACAAGGGCATACAGGTGTGTGTGCATCTTAATGGCCATGATGCATCTGTACTGGAATTGCCCATACATGTTTTCTGTAGCTCCCAATGAATGATAGTGGGGGTGGGGAACATAAGAATGTTATCCTGCAGAGTGGGAAAAGATTAGGAACAAGTTATAGCTAGTTTTTAATATTTGTCCCTTTATTATGTTAGATAAATAAAATTTAATTCTGTGTAGAACTAGATAATTTTTGTGGTTTCTTCCTGAAAATTACAATTTTGTGTTTCAGTGTAAGTGATATGTTTGGAAGATATTTTCATGGAGGTACAATATAATGTAACCAAAATTGTGAACCATTATATAGTAGCTTTAATGTTCTATATTAGGAATAGTTATTCTAATTTCCATCAACTTTTGTTAGCTTATTTTTGAGCATTTGCAGTATTTAATTCTTTTTGGTTAAAGACATGACTTAAGCATTTAAAAATGAACAGTCATTATGATGTAAGATCTTTTTTTTTAATATTTATTATAGAGGTTCCAGAAACTTCAGCAGTTGTAGTGCAGAGGATTTTGAAAAGTTAACTTTAAATAAAGGAGGAAATTGCCTCCTTAATATTCCAAAGCCCGATGAAGCCTATAGTGCGCCCTCCTGTGGTAATAAATTGGTGGACCCTGGAGAAGAATGTGACTGTGGAACTCCAAAGGTCAGTTTAATTTTTGATTTTTGCTTTGTAAAATTATTGTGAGATTTAGAAAAAAAAATTACTGGTTTTGTGCAACTCTGGCATAGGAGCTAAAATAATCTGTAGTGGCAAAATGAGAATTATTTTGTCTGTGTGACTGTGTTTCTGGAATTAGTCATTTCCTTCTGCTCAGAATATAACTGAAGTCAAGGAATGAACCACATATGCTCTCTCTTCTGTTTTCTTTTTTCCCCGTCTTCTACCATTTTTGTTACGGTTATTAACTTATTTATTTATTTTAAAAAATGAATTAATTTTTCACTTGGCTCTTTATTTGTAAGCATTAAATATTTTGGCAAATGCCACTGCAGAAGTATTTATGCAGTTGCACTCATTTGAAAAATAAATCAAGGCTGGCCCATCCTTTGGGGTTCTTCAGTATAAAAATTCTTACTACTCAAAATGTTGTTCTCCCTTTATTAATCTCTAGTTTACCTACTCACCACTGACTTTATCAGACCTCTTACTGACACTGCCCTAAACCCATGCACATCTCTCGTCCTCTCAGAATGGCCTCCTGAAGTTCGCTCTCCTAGGCATTATGTTTGGAAATGTGTTTAACTGCATGTAAATCCTACTGTACTCTCAGTCTTTTCCAGAAGGGCATCTTCTTCCTTACCTGACCACACCTAGCCTTCACTAGATGCCTTTACTTTAAAGAAGGGCAGTATGTATGTGTCTTGCTGAAGCGGTGTTGGCCTGTTATTACACAATTGATGCATGTCAGGGAATTCTGCTAAATATTTTAGAGTGTAATTCCTATGATAACCCAAGTGATTGGTATTTTTAATATTTTCATTTTCAAATGACAATACCTCTTAGTAGTGTATTACTCACCTCTTCTTGTTCCCCCATTTTCCTCAGGCAAGCATTGATTGTCTTTTATTAGTATTCATTTCCTAGAATTTTATATAGAAGGAAAACCTTTTTTTTTGGTTTGCTTCTTTTATTATGTATTTTGATTTTGAGATTCATCCATGCAGTTGTAGTTATGCCAATAGTTCTTTCTCTTACTGTTGTTTATTGTTGAGTACTATGGATATGCTGAAGTTTATGTATTTGTCTCTTGGTGGGTATTTGAGCTGTTTTTAGTTTTGAGCTATTACAAATAAAGCTCTTTGTGTACAGTCTTTATGTGGACATAGGTTTTCACTTCTCTTAGGTGAATAATTTGGTGTGGAGTGACTTGATCGTATGATAGTTGTATGAGAAACTTTCAAATTACAGCAATACCTCAGTTGTCGAACTCAGTTCATTCTAAATTTGTGTTTGAACACAGAAAAGTTCAAGAACTGAATATATTTTTCCCATAAGAAATAATGGAAAACCAAATAATGGGTTCTGAGGCCTAGAAATTACACTTACAAATTCATTTTTCCAGGACTTTAACAAATTTTACAATGATTTCTTTGACTTTATCACTTTACTGCTGGTATTGCTAACTTTCTTTGAAGCTATGGTTACGATATTTTACACAAATAAAGTGCAAAAAAAAAAAAATAAGCACAATGAGGAATGTTTTACAAACTAACACAAGCACTGTGTGTTGTCTGGGCAAGAGCAGTGCTTAGACTGAGGTGTCACCCCTTTGTGTCAGCAGCAAGCCGCGAAGCGGGACCTACTCACTACCCATACACATTTTTTCAAGTCGGATATTCAATTTGACTAGAGCAAAGTTAAGAACACCGAGCAGGTATTTTTTCAAACTCCGATCTTGAGTAGTGGAAAGTTTGAGCTTGGAGCCATTTGACAACCAAGATATCACTGTCTTTTCCAAAGTGCTTATGCCATTTTCATTTCCACTGTCCATGTGTGAGAGGCCCAGTTCTTTCATATCCTCACTGGTACTTCACATGCAGTCTTTTTCATTTTAACCATTCTGCTAGATGGGAAGTAATGCCTCATTAAGGTATTGATTTGCATTTTCCTAAGGCCCGAGTATGCTGAGCATGTTTTCATGTGTTCATTTGCTATCTGTGTATATTGTGATGTGTCTGTTTGACTCCTTTCTCTGTTTTTCAAATTGGGTTTTAAATGATTTTTGAGATTACTTTGTATATTCCAGGAATAAGCACTTTGTCAGATATTTTATTTTGTAAGTATTTTCTCCACATGGTAGCTTGCCTTTAACTTAAGAGTATCGTCTAAAGAGTTAGAGTATTTCCATTTTGACGAAATCCATTTTATCATTTTGTGCTTTTATGGATTGTGCTTTTGTTGTTATATTTAAAAACTACCTACTCTAAAGTTACAAAGTTTTCTTTTAGAAGTTTCATAGTTTTAACTTTTACATTTTGGTCCATTGATCCATTTTTGACTTCCTGTTTTTGATATGTTGCAAGGTAGTATAGATTGTAAGTCATTTATTTTAAAATTTTTATTGTGAGATGGAAATGTTAATCACCCTTATTTGATTAGTATACATTGAATTTGTGTTGAAAATCACACTGTATCCAATAAATATATATATAATTATTATGTTAATAAGAAAACATAAAATTAAAAACACTTTAAAAATGAAATAATTATATGCTGACAGAAACTTACACAGTACAGTCCCATGTACTCTTGTTCAAGTTTTTTCCCAATTGTGTCAAGCTACAGCACAATATAAAAACCAGATTATTAATATTGCTGTATTAACCCAGGGGAGATGGTATTTGTGCAGGTGGGATATTGGAGACAAAGTGGAATCATTATGGCCTGAAGTGTGGTAAGAGAAGCCATATGTAGCTTAATGATAGAGTTATGTGCTTTAGCATGCACAGGGCTGGGATAGATCCCCAGCACTACCTCCCTAGGTAGACACTAGGATGAAAAACCACCCAACAGAAAAACTGGATTCTGAACATGAAGAGAAATGCTTTCATGAATGCTTAATTGTTTGTGATCATTAAATATACTGCTATGGACTGAATATTTATGTATCCCCAAAATTCATGGCTGAGAAGATAACTAAGGTAAATAAGAACAGAAGGTGGGACTGTGAACTGACAGGATTGGTGTCTTTAATAGGAGGGACACTAGGTACCTTACACCGTGAGAAGGTAGCCTTCTACAGGCCAGGAAGAGAGATCTTACCAGAATCCAAATTTGGGAGAACCTTGTTCTTGGACTTCAGCCTCCACAACTGTGAGAAAATAAATTTTTGTCATGTAGACCATCCAGTCTGTGGTATTTTATTATGGTGGACTGAGGCACATGCTCTGATTCCAGTCTCTTGAAATATGTTGAGACCTAAATACTTGTAACTAATAAATCCTTAAGTTCAGTTATTGATGGTAAAGAGTAATTGTGATAGCCAAGTTAGAATAAAGCAGATTTTAGGTATAAGAAAAGAGTTTGATTAATGTATATTAATGTCACATTCACAGTCATTTTCTGTTTGCAGGAATGTGAATTGGACCCTTGCTGTGAAGGAAGTACTTGTAAGCTTAAATCATTTGCTGAGTGTGCATATGGCGACTGTTGTAAAGACTGCCAAGTAAGAATTCTTCCTTATTTAGGAACAAAAAAGTAGAAAAAGAAAAATGTATATATCAAAATTTGTTTCCTGAAAACGCTAAGAAAAGACTATTTTCACTATATGATTATAGGAACAAATTTTATGGCACTTATTTGCAATTTCAAAGCATATTCTTTTATGATAAATGGTCTATTCACTTTTTCCCAAGTTGAAACAATTTTTTAAAGAATTTAAAGTAATTTATGATTGTTAAAAATAATTCAACAATGCCAAAGTATAGAAAACGAAAGACTATCATTTTATACTCATCAAGTAGCCAGTGTTGATAATTTGCTAGTCACTTTTTTTCATACAAATATAAGGGTACAAGTGTATGATTCTTTGTAAATGGATACAGATACAGTACGAATATTTTCATTACTTATTCTCTTCCGTAAGATTCAGACTTTTCTCGAGTCTTGTAGTTCTACATGGTTATATAATTACTATTCCTTTGGGTGGCTGTACCATAATGTATCTAGCTAACTGCTAGTGGACATTTAGTTTGTTTCCAGTTATTGCTTATAAGAGAAATCATTGAGTAAGAATATGCATATTCAAATTTTTGGTACACATTTTGTAAATCTTCTGCAAACGTACCAGTCTATACTTCTGTCAAATATTTTTCTTTATGCTAATGTTGGTTAGTAGCAAGTCCTGTAATTCTAGTTAGTACAATAGTGTAAAATGTTCTTGCATTTTTATTCAATTTGCATTTCTTTTGGTTACCAATGAAGTTACAGTTTTTCATTTTCTATGTTTATGAATTGCTTATTATTGGCCTTTGTTCATTTTTATATGCCTTATTTAATTTTTTGTTGTTGGCAAAACCCTTTATTGTTATAAAAATGCTGTGGTCTCAAATTTGTGAAATTTGTAGAAATTGTCCATATATTCCTATTTAATTTGAATTTTTTTGCCCTAGTTCCTTCCAGGAGGTTCTTTATGCCGAGGAAAAACTAATGAATGTGATGTTCCAGAGTATTGCAATGGTTCTTCTCAGTTCTGCCAGCCAGATGTTTTTATTCAGAATGGATATCCTTGCCAGAATAACAAGGCATATTGTTACAATGGCATGTGCCAGTACTATGATGCTCAATGTCAAGTCATCTTTGGTTCAAGTAAGATATTTATAATTGACTGCTTTGATTTCATTTTCCTTAAACTTTTAAAGAAGGGAAATACAACATTACTGATAACAAGTTCTTATTTCTATTTTCTTATAATATCTTCCTTCTTTTTCTAGTGGCAATCGTTATGAATTTTAATAAGACCCAAATTTAATTAATTGTTTTTACTTTTGCTTTCTATAATTATCTCTGTCTTTGTGTGTAAAATACACAGAGCATTGTTTGCTAGGGTTTTTTTGTTTTTTTTTTTAATGGTGCTGGGGATCAAATCCAGGACCTTGTGCATGCTAGGCCAGTGATGTATCACTGAACTACACCCTAGCCCTCATTTTCTAGTTTTAATAATATGAAGTTGTATACTTGGGTTTGCTATTTGCATCATTCCTTCAGAATGTTCTTGAGGTCCATGTATTTTAATCATTTTTATCATAGTATTTAGGGTATTCCATTAGCTAAATGGACCATGGCTTAACCATTTTCCTACTGATGCATAGTTAGAATCTGTTTTTATTTTTTCATGTTTTTTTCTTTAAAAGTTTTTATTTTTTTCAGAGGTACACCAGAGATTTAAAAAACTGAATTATTCTATAAGGTTTATTATGAAAATTAAAGCCTGTTTCTACCCATCATCTTCATCCTTTGAGGTAACAACTTTTACCTTTTGTAGCTGAGTTTCTGTGACTTTCTCCAGGTCCTTAGATAATCTCTTCATTTGGTAATGGTGCTTTTTTATTTTTATGAAAGAGGAGATTTCATTTTTGGTCTTCCTTCAACCCTTGACAACTCCCATTATACCTATGTTCATTTCCCATTCTCCATCCTTCTAATATGGATTAATTTTAGTTTTAGCTAAGCAGTGTTGTCTGTTTATTGTATAGTAGCCATGTTCACACTGTTCACAATGGAAGTATGTAGTAAGTTACAATTGCTTTTCTACCTTTTGTTTTTTTCTAGAATTTGTGCCTCTCTCTCTTTCTCTCTCTTTCTCTCTTTCTCTCTTTCTCTCCCCCTCTCTCCCTCTCCCTCTCTCCCCTTCTCCCCCTCTTAGCACTAATTGAACTGCAAATTGTTTTGCCTTGGGGTAGTTAGAGGCTTCAGTTTCTACTAATTACACTGTGTCTGAAGAAGTCTAAATATTTCCTGTTTCTCTTCAGTTTTAGCCAGTGGTGCACTACACTAGTCAGGGTTCTCCAGAGAAGCAGAATCAATATCTGTGTGTACACACACACACACACACGCACGCGCGCACACACACTCACAGTATGAATTGGTTCATGCAATTGTGGAGGCTAAGTACCAGTACTGCAGAGTGAGTTGGCAAGCTTGAGGCCAAAGAGAAGCAATGGTTTAGTTTGAATCTGAATCTGAATCTGAACCTGAATTCCTTAGAACCATTAAGGCTAATTGTGTAGTTCCATTGGGAAGGCTGGCAGGTTCATGTGCCAGGAGGAGCTGGTGTTTCAGTTTAATTTCAGTGTCAGGAAGAGTGCTGACGTCTTAGTCTGCAGAAGAATTTCTTCCTACTGGAAGGAGGTTAGCTTTTTTCTTCTTTAGGCTTAAAACTGATTGAATGAGGCCTGCACATTAGGACAATCTGCTTTACTTATTCTACTGAATTAAATCCAAAATTGCCCTGACAGATATACGATCAGTGGATCTATTATTACATGATAAAGGGACAAGAGGGGAGACAAAGATGCATTTTATCATGATTATATTCCTGACAAAATAAAAATGTACTAATGTAATGTCACTCCCCATTTCTGTAATGGCTTATATGGTCATGCCTCTCATTTACTTTGGTCCTTTCTGTATTCTTTTACCTTCACTAAGTACCTCAGCTGGTCATGATTCTTGACCTAAAAGGGTGACCAGACCTTCCATTTCTAAAGGATCTGGGCCATTAGTAGCTTGCATTTGTTGTTGAAGTTTTCATTGACCTTAATGGCAGAATGTGGTAATTATGAGTTGCCATAAGGGATGTCTTAGTCACTTTCTCATTCCTGGGACTTAATACTTGACACAGCAAGTTAAAGGAAGAGAGGTTTATTTTGGCTTATGTTTCACTCCAAGGTCAATGGTTCCAAAGGAGAAACAGCATGACAGAGGGGCCATGGTGAATGAAAAGCTGCTAACCTTATGGCAGCCAGAATCTGAGAGGGAGAAGGGTGGATCAGGGGAGGAAAATATGCCCTTTCAGGTCCCATCCCCAGTGATCTGGCTCTTCTATCCAGGCCCCAGCTCCTAACAGCACATTTAGTTATTAACTTGTTAATGGACTAACCCAATGAGTACAGTGCCCACATGATCTTATCACTTCCAAAAAGCCCCAGCTGTGATTGGATGAGGGTTCAGGGAGACATCTAGATATAAACTGTAACTGTACTCCTGATGTGCTCTTCTTTATCTCCATTGTCGAGCAGTGGTCCAGTTTTGCTTTGGTAGTCAGATTAGGCATCCCAGCCAGCACAGTAATTGCCTTCTTTGCCTATTGATTCAGAAGCATGAGTCCAGTGTGGCTGTGTGACTGGCTTAACTTCAATTCAATGCAATCATTGTTGTGGCTTCTGGTGGTGAATTCTTCTCTTTCAAACTAAAACCTCTAAGCTAGCAGAATGTAGAGTCATGGGAATAGGAAACACAGTTTTTCTGGTGGGTCACTAGGAGTAACGATGAGAGATGCCACTCTCACTTCCACCCCTTGCTGACTTTACCCTGAATCCTCATTATGTGAAAATCAGCATCATTTGTTGGAAGAGATTCAGAGAATATGTAGCCTTCTGGGGAACCTTGTCCCAGCCCTTCAAGGTATAACCATCTAGCTGGTGCTGTAACTGAGTCTGCCAAAGGCATTTCCAGTGGTCCAACAAGGCAGCTGTTTCAGGATAGTGAGGAGCATGGTGAGAACCGTGCATTCCATGCACGTAGGCCCATTGCCACTCTTCATTTGCTGTGGAGTGAGTTCTTTGATCAGAAGCAAGGGTGTGTGGAAGAACACGTGGTGAATTAGGAATTCCAAAGGACCAGATAGTTTTGGCAGAAGCATTGTATGTAGGGACAGCAAATCTGTAACCAGAGTAATACAGTAATCTCTGTTGCTCATTCCCTTTTTTTCCCCTTCTGCTTAACTGCTTCCCCTGCATGGTGTGTTCATCCATTAAACATTTTAGTATTGTTGGCTTCATTGTCTCTTTCTAGGATAGGCTTGGGAATTTTTTGGAGGGTTGGTTTGATGGTCCTGAATTTCTTAAGGTCCTCTTTGTCATGGAAATACCTTATTTCTCTATCATTGTTGAAAGATACTTTGGAAGTATATACCAGTCTGGGTTGGAAGGTATTTTCTTTCAGGGCCTGAAATACTTCACTCCAAGCTCTCCTGGACTTTAAGGTTTGTGTTGAGAAATCTACTGTAATTCCAATGGGTTTACCTTTATAAGTGGTTTATTGCTTTTCTCTAACAGTTTTTAACCTGTTTATGCCAAATATTGAATTTTTCGTATTTTTGTATAAAATTCATATATGTTACCAAAAAGACTGAAGGAACAAGAATTTGAAGAGAACACATTTCATTACGTTCCACTATTATGGACATTCCAAAAATGGATCACTAGGCATTAAAAGGTTAAGATTTTCTTATTGTTTTGGACTTCTGGGATTTTTGACTGTAATGTTTCCTGGAGAAGTTCCTTTCTGATCATGGTTATTTGGGATTCTGTATGCCTCACGTATTCTGTGTGAGATTTTCCCTGTATTTGGAAAGTTTTCTGCTATTATTTCTGTAAACAGGTTTTTTTTTTTTCTCCTGTGCTGTCTTCTGATTTTTCACTGATTCTTACTTAGGCTCAGATTGCATCATCTTAGTCTTCTTTGCATCATCTAGCAGCTGTTGGATCCATTTTTCATGTTCTCTTGTTTTTAAGCCATCTCTGAGTATATGGTCAATGGCTTCATCTCTATTTTCTAACTGTGACACTTTTTATATTGGTCACTTCTGCTGCCCATACTTTCAATAGAATTTTTAATAGCTTCGTGTTTTTCATGGACTCTAATTCTTTGCCAGACTGGTCATTCATGTTTTGTATTATTTTTTTAAGCTCAGATAGCTTTTTATTAGTGTCTTTTGTAAACTCACTGATTGTTTTATTAAATCCATTATCTGTTTAGTTAGGTTCTTTGAGCTCACTGAACACCTTATTGATCTTTTAAAATCTCCTTTCATCATTTGGAATAATTCAACTTTGTGGCTTTTGATTTCCTTCCCCTCAGTGCCCCAAGGGTCAGTTTTGGGGGGTTTGGAAGTTTTTGGAGGCACTTTGTTGCCTTGTCTTCTCATGTGTCTATTGTTGTTGGTTTGTTTTGTGCGTGTGTGTGTGTGTGCGCGCGCGCGCGTGCGCGTGCACATGCTGAGGTTTGAAGGTTGATTATAGTGGAAAGAGTTCGTTGCTAGTGTGGAGATTTTTTTAGTTACTGTCTGCTTTTCCTGGCTAACAATAGGCTTTTGGCTCTGTCTCAAGATCTGCCTACCTCTGTTAATTTGGGAGTGGAAGATGAAGTGTAATTCCCACAACACCCAGTACTACGGAATGGCTAGAAGTATTGTTACATTTATTTATTTATTTTTTTATTTTGCGTACTGGGGATTGAACTCAGGACCTTGTGCTTGCGAGGCAGGCATGGTACCACTGAGCTAAATCCCTGGCCAGGCCAGAAGTATTGTTTTTTTTTTTTGGTACCAGGGATTGAACTTGGCCCCTTGCGCTTGCGCATCAGGCGGCAGAACCACTGAACTAAATCCCCAGCCCCCAAAAGTATTGTTAAATGACACAAAGGCAATTCAGATATTGGCATGCAGAGAAAAGCAGTTAACAGCAACAACTATGCCACCTTGGCAATAGTAACAAAATCAGCAACAGTAATAGTGCCAAGACAAACTGGATTATTGACATACCATAAGAACCAGTAATAGGGCCGGGGATTTAGCTCAGTGGTTTCGCTGCCTGCTGCGCAAGCGCAAGGACCCAAGTTCAAACCCCGGTACCACACACACACAAAAAAGAAGAACCAGTAATATACCCCTCTTAACTATAGAAAAGAGATCTACAATTTAGTATAAACACTAAGACAAACCAAAATCTGACATATAGTAAATATCTACTAAATGCAGCAACTATACCCCCACTAGCAATAGAAAAGTCTTCAATAGTAATACCATAGAGTTAACTATCTAAAGATAAATAAAGCTTAATGTTTATACTAGTAAAGATGGAGGGGGTGGGGAACAGGAGAATGGAAGTAAAATTTGAGAAATTAAGCAATGGAAGATGAACAGGAGGAGAGAAAAGTGAGATAAAGCATCTCATTAAGGAATAAAAGGAAATTAATAGAATAATGACAGAAAAGAACTAATGAGAAAAAACCAGCAAAATAAAAAAAGAGAAAAAATTTTAAAGGAAAGGAGAGAAAAATATGAAATGAAGGAGGGGGGCGGGGACAAGCCCCCCAGAACCAATGAAGGAACAAAAAAAGTTGAGGCCAAAAATAATTCCTCTCTGTTTTTGAAGTAGTGTTTTTTTCTCCAGGGTCTGTAGTCTTAGAATCCAACAAATCTAGGGGAAGGATAGTGAGTCACTGAGAAGACCTGTTTTGTTTTCACACTCATGTTTTCATGTGCCAATGCTGATTCCTGCCCTGCTGGGAGGTGACATAGTTTCATAGTTTTTCTGTGGCCCAGATTTAAGTAATTAACCCTGTCTCAAAATGCCTCTTGATTAAAATCTCTCAAATATGGTAGGTGCTGCACTGGATTTCTTTTCCAACTCTTCCCTGCCATGCAGAAGGAGCCACTTTCAGAGTAAAACCCCACACTGTTTTTACAGTTTACAATAACCATCAGCTTTTCTTGCTGCTAGTGCTGCTGGTTCAGCTTGTTTTTCCCTAGAATTGAGGTCTCCCTGCTTACCCTGTGTTTTCTAAAACAGGTCCCCTCCCCAGGAGCTAGGGTACACTTTCCAGATTGCTTTGGTCTTTTTTTTTGCATTGTTCTCTGTTTCTCCAGTTCTCTGTTGTTTCTAGTTTTCTCATCAGCTCCTTCTTGATATTCCCGGAGATCTTTTTTGCTCTTCCCCAGGTTGTTTTTTAGGTACGGTATCTCAATTCCAGATACTATAGAAGCTGTATTTTGCTGTTTGATCGCTATTCTGCGATTTTGTCGTAGTCTGTTTTGTGTTGCTCTCAGAATACACCACAGTGTGGGTAAATTATAATGAACAGAACTTATTGGCTTACAGTTTGGGAGGCTGGCAAGTCCTAGACTGAGGTGCTAGCATTTGGTGAGGGCTTTCATTTTGTGTCATCACATGGTGAAAGGAGGAAGGAAAAGAGACTAATGGGCCAAACTCACCCTTGTGCAGTGGCATTAACCCCATCAGGAGGGCTGTGCCAGTCAGTGCTCACTAGAGAAACAGATTTAATATAAGATATATATTTACAAGGTAGGAATAAAAGGAAATTAATAGAATAATAATAATAGACACAAAGGCAATTCAGATATTGGCATGCAGAGAAAAGCAGTTAACAGCAACAACTATGCCACCTTGGCAATAGTAACAAAATCAGCAACATTAATAGTGCCAAGACAAACTGGATTATTGCCATTTAAAAGATCTTGCTCCCACTGGTGGACTCATGGATTTCAGATTAAGATTTTTCTGCCCCAGATAGTGGACAAACATAGGTTTTAAGTGTGTAAATGCCATGATCAGATTTGCTTTGGAATTTCTCTAGCTACATTGTGGAGAATAGGTGTTTTTTTTTGGTACTGGGGATCGAACTCAGGACCTCGTGCTTATGAAGCAGGTGGTGGAACCACCGAACTTAATCCTCGGCCCCATTGTGGAGAATAGCTTTGAGGTTCAGAGAAAGGATTCAGGCAGCTGGTTGTTGTCCTTCTGATAAGAACCTTGGAGTTGTATTGAGGCACAGCATCACCTTTCACAAGCTATATGTTGATCACACACTGAGCTGGCTGTGATGCTAACAGGGGTGCTCTGCATGGTGCGGCTGCTTTTCAGGTTAAGGCAAATGCTGTGTTTGATAATTGGCTCTTGGTGGTTTGTGCCAGAACTATTCCAGAGTTCTATCTCCCCATCTTCAAGGCCTTTTAAAAAAAATCTTGGGTCATTAGGAACAGCCGCAACAACATGTTCAACTTTATGAAATATATGGGTGCTGCATGTTTGTCAATGCTTATCTTTAATTGAGAAAAACCCCATACAGTTAGTAATAAAAGGGATTTTCCTCCAGAAAGCTAATGGGAAACTATTACCTTATTGAGGTGTGAAATGCTTCGAAGGTGGTTAATATATATTTAATGAATGAAGAGTGGGAGGAAGGTAGGTAAGTAGGTAGCTAGGTTGGGTCAACCCATACTTCTTCTGTTATTATTTCTTTTGTTTAGGTAAGATGATTAGTCATGCTTACAATGTTGGGTTTCTATGAAGCTGAAGTTGATTTTCATACCATATTTCTACTGTCTCTATTTTCTGTTGTACCCCTTATCTTATGGGGAACTGAAGAAAGGCCAACTAAGAAGTAAATGAGACTTATGTAAGTCAGGTCATGAGATAGAGTGGGGAGATCTGTGAGCTTTTGAAGTGTTTATGGAGGAATAGGGAAGTTATTCCAGAATAAAAGAGTAATTATAGGTAGGGTTTTAAATAAGGCACATACTATTATTTGACAAAGATATTACCTTCATAAATGTTTGCAGAAAAAACCCCAGGACTACGTTAACTGTAGGTACTTTGTATATCATCTGAAGTTTTTAATCACTATTTCTGATCTTATAAGGGTTTGGCTGGGGATATTGCCATGTGTCATTTATCCTGTGCAGGTCTTCTGTATTCATTTTCATCTTATTTGATCTTCTGCCTCTTTTTAATTTTTTAATTTTTAATTTTTTTGCTGTATCTCTTCACCCCACATTCATTTTCCTTAAAACTAAGCAGCACAGTGTTGGATGTGTAAGTAGGCAAGTGAGTTTCCTTTATTAAAGAGAAACTATTGGCATTTTGGCTTGAAAATATTTCCAATAAAATATTTTTAGGCATTTACACTTAGGTGAAAAAATTAAGTTATACATAATTTGTTTTTTGAGGTACTGGGGATTGAACCAAGGGCCTTCACACTGAGGTACATCTGGAGCCCATTATTTTACTTACTGGTTTGAGATAGGGTCTTGCTAAATTGTCCAACCTGGGCTCAAACTTGAGGTCTCTTGCCTTAGCCTCCCAGAGTGCTGGGATTACAGGTGTGCACCAACAAACCTGGCTTATTTTTACATTTTTTGTTTCATATGAAATATGGAACAAAAATGTTTTATATTTAAGATCTGAAACCTTTTCAGAGTTGTGGAGGCACTTCATCTAGGTTTAGGGACTATGGTAGGTGTACTTTAGTTTCTCAGTTAAATTGCCATAACTTTTTTCTCTTTTAAATGTTCAACGTTACAGAAGCCAAGGCTGCCCCAAGAGATTGCTTCATTGAAGTGAATTCTAAAGGTGACAGATTTGGCAATTGTGGTTTCTCTGGGAATGAATACAAGAAGTGTGCCACTGGGTAAGTGGAGGTGAGGTCATAGAGGATTGTGAAAGATTATAAGACCAGTCATCTCTAAGGTCTTTTGTGACTGCTGGCTTTTTATTCCTTTAATTACCTAAGTTTTCAAACTTAGATTTTACAACAAAAGTTTAGGAATGAAACCAAAATATTTCATCCCTTTAGTCATCAACTTTCTCAAATTTAGTGAGTTTTAGAATCTTACTTTGTTTCTCCTTAATCTACAGTAAGAACCCCAACTAAATACTCTTCCTTTCAATAAAATATATTACTAAGTCCCAAGGTAAAGGTACTTGTAGAATTACTTCTGGACTTCACTGTTTTGTCTGACTCTGTGTAACTTAGAAATGATGAAGTAAAACATTTTTTATTTCTATAACTAATATTTCCTTATTGTTAAAACTATAATAATACTAAAAATTATAAATGAGAAAAAAGTCATCTGTTATCTCAGTCCGTATGTAGTCAGTGATTTCAGTGTATTTGTCCCTTTTTTTTCCTGTGTACTACAGGTACTTGTGCTGACATTTTAAGTAATTGGAATTCTTTGTAATACTGTGTATTGTTTCTCCCATCTCTGCCTCCTAAGCTACCAGTTAGCCTAAGCAACTGTAGTGAGACAGTGTTTGCTAAGAAATAGCAACAGTGACTTCCAGGTCACAAATCCAACAGGCATTTTAAAATCTATGCTGCTTGACCTTTCAATATCATTCAGAAATGTTGACTGTTTGTGTAGAATGCCCTTTACCCCCCCGACCCCCCACACACATAATTTTACTTACTTTTGTACTTGCCGCCTCTGTGTAGTACGTCAGCCATTCCGGCCTACATGGATCTTTCAGCCATAGCCTCTGCACTGCTGTTGCTTCTTAGCCTGGTTAATTCTGTTCACCTTCCAGATTTCAGTTCATGTATGGCTTCTTGAAGGATCAGAGATCCTTCTCTTGCGGCAGAGCAGAGCAGCTCAGTGCTATAGCCAAGTGTTACAGCTCAGTATTGCAGCCAAGTGCCACAGCTCTGGGTCACAGCTCTCGTAATTTGAAGACTTGAAAATCCGATGGTCAGTTGAAGAGGTGGAGAAAAAAAACTATTACATCAGTGAGCCCTGGCGGTCTCAGAGCAGTCTGAGTGCTCTACCAGAAATGAGAGCCTCCTTATATAGGGATCTACAGGGTAGGTGAGCATGCTCACTGAAGCAAAGGGGGAGAGTTACAGAACATTCCTGAAACACATGTTGCTTGAGCCTGCTCAGTGAAGCAGAGGGGTTGAGTTACAGAAAGAATGGCTACTATCAGGAAATCAATAACAAATGTTGGTGGGGTTGTGGGGAAAAGGGAACCCTTCTCCATTGTTGGTGAGAGTGAAGTCTGGTGCAACCACTGTGGAAATCAGTATGGAGATGCCTCAAGGGACTAGGATTGGAGGTCCCCTTTGACCCAGCTGTTCCTCTGCTGGGTATCTTCCCAAAGGAATTGGAAGAATCATACCACAGTGATACATGTTTATAGCGGCACAGTTTGTAATGGCTGAAGCTTGGAAATGGCCCAGGTGCCCATTGGCTGGAGACTGGATGAAGAAGATATGGTTTTTTTGTAAAGTGGAGTACTGCTCAGCCATAAAGAATGACAAACTAGAGACATTTGTAGCTGGGTGGATGCATATTGAGGCCATACTCTTAAGTGAAATAAACGGAACACCTGTGTGTAAAATACCAAATGGTTTCTCTGGTGTGAGAAACCGAAAGTGTGGATGAGGATTGGAATGAATAATTGATGGTGTCAAGTGGGAACAGAACCTTCTTGTGAGGGGGCAGAGCTTAACAGAACATTCGTGAAAGATCACACAGTTCAAGCAGTCACAAACTATTTTAATACATTGGGTAGGACCCCAGCAACACAAACTGACATTTCCAAAACAAAACATTCTGTGAACAAAAAATGGAGGCAAGGCAAGGGCCGGTCTTATTGTATAGCACTTCTCTATCATTTCTCACAGTTGTTTTTTTTTTTTTTTTGCCACTGGGATCGAACTTGGCACCTTGCGCTTGTGAGGCAGGCACAGGCACCACTGAGCTAAATCCCCAGCCCTCTCATGGGTGTTTTTAAGCTGCGTGCCTGTTTCTCACAGAATTTGATAAGTTGTATTTTCATTATTGTTCATTTCCAAATACAGTGTTTTCTAATTTACATTGTGATTTCTTCTTTGACTGGATTATTGAAAATGTATTGCTTATTTTTCAAATAGTTGGGAATGTTCTTATTATCTGTTTGATTTTGTTTTCTAGTTTAATACTATTGAGAACATACTGTATGTGATTTTAGCTCTTTGGGATTTATTGAGATATGCGTTGTTGCCCAGCGTTTGGTTTATCCAGGTGAATGTTCCATATGCAGTTGAAATCAAAGTACATCCTGAAGTTGTTGAATGTGTTATTTTATAAGTGTTACATTAATTGTCACTTTTTCTTCTTTAAGAAGGGGTGTGTTTTATCTGTTCCTTCCATTTATGAGAGGTATATTAGACTCTCTAGTTATGATTGTGACTTTGATGTTTTCTTTGTAGTTCTCTTTTTTTGCTGCAGATTTTGAATTTGTTATTATTTACTTACACATTTAGGATTATGTCTTGATGAATTGACCCTTTTATTATTACTAGATTTTCCTCATCTCTGGAAAATTCTTCTGCAGGCTTTGCCAGTTTTATGTGACTATCTTTGTGTGATTATCACCTTTCCTAACAACTATAAATTCCATTGACACATTTATTTTTTTTTTATTTTTATTTTTTTCCCCATTAACTTTATTGGTACATTTTAAGTATACAGTACAGTTACATTCATCATTGGGATCTTGTACCATTACATGAGTCTCTTGGTTCTTATTTTTTTTCCCCTTCCCTTGCCCTCCCTTCACCGCCTCCACCTTCCCTATTTGCAAAGACCTTGTTTGCATTTTTCTCCTCTTCTCATATTTTTTCCTTTCCCTTTTTTTCTTTCCCCTACCCCTCCCAATTCCCCTGCTCTTTTAGACCTTTTCTTCCTGTTACACAGTATCAGTTATACATTCTTTAAATTACAATATCAAGATCTAGGAGACATTACCACAGTTTTTACAGAATTTAAAAGGATATAGAAAGCATATTACAAAAATCTTTTTTGAAATAAATTTGACAACTTCTAAGAAGTAACTTAGACAAATTAATGAAACTAACTCTGGAGGAAATATAAAATTTGAATAGCACCTATTAAAGAAAGTATATTCCTAGCTTGAAAACCTACCTAGAGGACAACAGCAGGCTCATAAACATTTTAACTGATAGATTATATCAAACAATTAAAGCAGAAAAAAGAAGGAACACTTCTCCCCTCATTTTAGGAAATCAACATTGTGCTAATCCTAAAACTGGATAAAGATAATAGAAGAAAAAAATATGAACATAGATAGAAATTTGTTTAACAAAACAAACCATTAGATGTCAGATCTGGCAGTATGTAGAAAGTGGTTTTATTATAGGGATGGCAGTGTTGGTTCAGCATTGGAAGATCCACCCCCTAAAGTCATCATTTTAACAGAGGAAAGGAAAAAGCCATATGATCCTGTCACTAGTTGGAAAAAAGTATTAGACCAAATTCTACAGCTGTTCATGGTAAAAGCTATCAGGATACTAGAAGTAGAACAGAAACTTCTCAACAAATTAAAGACATGTACTCCATACTTCCAGCGAGAATGCTTTGTATGAATGGAGAAGATACAATGCTTTCTCCTTAAGGTGGGGAACAAGGGCAGATATGCTTACTCTTTATCTGTCCATTAAACTTGGAAACCTAGTCCCCATCAAAATAGTCTGGCAATAAAATGACACAATTAGGATAGGATTGGCATGGCAGAAGCAAAATCTTTATATGTAGATGAAATGATCATCTACAGAGAAAATACTAAGAAATCTCTAGGAGCCCCTAGAGCTTGTACTTGAATTTAGCAGGATTAGAAAACACAAGATATATATAAAAATTCAGGTCTGTGTATACTTGCTATAAATGAAGAACTGGATATTGAAATTTTAAAGTTATGTAGGAGTACAAAGTTCCCAGAAAAGCCAAAAACAAAAACAAAAACAGTGTTGGAAGACATTTAGCACCCAATTTTAAGACTTCTTCTAAAGCTACAGTAATCAAGGCAGTGTTGGTGTAAGGAAAGACATATAGATCATTTGAATAAAACAGAATCTAGAAATAGAACCACACATATATGGTCCACTGAGTTTTGAAAGATTATTTAACATTAGCATTTTATAGAATATAAACTCGATTCAAGAGCCGAGGAAGAGATAGTGTCTTCAGCAAACGGCACTAGAACACCTGCTATCCGTATATAAAAAATTAACCTCAACCCTTTTCTTCTATACATGAAAATAACTTGAAGGGATCTATGAACCTAAATAAGAAAGCCTAAAAGTATAAAACTTTAAGAAGAAATTATAAGGGAAAATATTTATGAATTCAGGGTAGGCAAGAACTACCTAGGATACAAAAAACATGATGTATAAAGGAAAAAAATTGATAAATGAGATTCCATCAAAATTTAGAACTTTAAATGACATCATTAAAATGAAAAGTAGTCCTTAAACAGACCATATTTACAATGCATATAACCTATGAGCAGAATATATAAAGAATTCTTATAGCTCATTAATAGACAACCCAATTAAAATATAGACATAAGAAGATGATAAATAGCCAGTATAGCACAAGGAATGGTGTGCAGCTCTAGAATCAGAAAAATACTAATCAGTACAATAATAAGATTGAATTATACACTCATTAGGGAGATGAAGTTAAAAGTTTTAAAAGCCTTGTCAAGACTTTTTCTTTTTGGATTCTCCCTTTGCGTTTAATTTGTCACGCTCAGTGGATTCATTCTGCTGGGTTTCCTGGGGTTGTGATCCTCATTGTCTTTTCCTAGGATATTGTCTAAACTTTTTGGAGTGCTGGTTTGGTGTTCATGAAGTTCCTAAGGTGCTCTTTGTCATGAAAGTATCTTATTTCTCCATCAATTTTGAAAGATAGTTTTGCAGGGTACATCAATCTGGGTTGGTGGCTGTTTTCCTTCAGGGCTTGAAATACCTCACTCCAAGCTCTTCTTGCCTTGAAGGTTTGCATTGAGAAGTCTGCTGTGATTCTGATGGGCTTTCCTTTGTATGTGATTTGTTTCTTTTCTCTCACTGCTTGTAGAATTTTGTTCTTCTGTTGGATTTCTGGAATCCTAACTATTATATGCCTATGTGTAGATTTTTTTTGGTTAAGGTTAGCTGGAGTCCTATATGCCTCACTTCTCTGTATGTCAAGTTCTTTTCCCCTCCTTGGGAAGTTTTCTGCCATCACTTCTGTGAACAGTTTTTTTTATATCATCTGCACTCTCTCCTCTTTCTTCATTGACTCCAGTCAGTCTTATGTTATTCTTCTTTGCATCGTCTAGCAGCTGCTGGATTGATTTCTCCTGTTCCCTTACAATTTTAAAGCAATTTTTCTTTTCCTGGTCACTAATTGCAGTCTTATCTTCTATATGTGAAATTCTGTCCTCACATTGGTTCATTCTGCTGCACAGACTTTTGATGGAGTTTTTAATCTCTTGGAAATCTGTTTGTGTTTTATGTATTCCATTTGTTTCCTATGTTGGAATTCCATGATATTCCTCAGATCCTCTATTTTTTTATCTGTGTCCTCTCTAGATTTTATTAATCATGTCTTGCACCATGAGCAAAATCTTTGCTGTTATCTGAGTAATTATTTCTGATTTCATTTTTCCCAGATCCTCTTTTGTTGCCAGTTCAGAGAGTCCAGCTGGTTGAGTATCAGAGTGTTCCATCTCGTTTCCCTTTGGGGTTGCTGTAGGTGATACAGAAGTCTGTTTTTGAGGCTTGTTTATGTGTTTTGTCATTTCCCCAGGGTTGGGGGTGTGCTTCTGGTGCCTACGAGGCTCACCTTCTGTGCCCTAGGAGCTTGGGATGGCAGCGGGGGAGCTTCCTTCTGGGTTCTGGGACCGGCTCACCCTCTCTGCCCTAGCAGCCTGGGATGGAGGCGGGGAGCTTCCTTCCGGGCGCTGGGACCGGCTGAGCTTCAATCTCCATTGACACATTTAATCTTTACATGTAACATAATTTCTGAAACATAGTGTCTGTTAAGTCTTTGTTGGATGAGTAAATAAAGGTACAGATGTTGAGTGAAAAAAGAATAGGTGGAAAATAGTATAATGGTTGAAATAAACAGAGGTAAAACAAAAGGGTAAGTGGATTAATGCAGACTTGAAGGCACCTTGGTAGACAGACCATATCTTTGTTTTTAGCATTGTTTTACTTCTTTAGTTTTATGAGTAGGTTGTTAAAAATATTGAAATTGTACTTGTATAATTTATAAATTACTGGGTAGCTCATTTGAGAATATTTTATAGTAATACAAAGATAATATTTTATAATAGTAATATAAGAATAATAGTAATGTAAAGGTAATGTAAGGAAATACTTTACAATCATATGAGAATAATAAATATTTGATAACGGTAATACAACGATAACATAGTAATATAAAGATAATGTAAAGTTAAGAATAATATTTGAACCCCTTGGGTTGAAATTTTAGTTCATCCACTTAGCATTCAGAGACTATGGTCCAATTACTTCACTTTCCCATCTCCTATGTAAAATGGAAATAATATTGGCATCCATTTCCAAGTGTAGTTTTGAAGGTAAAAGAAGTTGATGAATGTTAGTATCTTAATTACTTTTTTCTTGTTGCTGAAACAAAAATACCCTATACCGGAAGTTAAAAGAGGTAAGGTTTATTTAGCTCACAGTTGATAGAGGTTTCAGTCCATAATTGGCAGCTCCAAGGCAGAGTGCACATAGCAGAGGGGCAACAGGTCATGACAGTGGGAGGCAACAAAAGCAACAAGAGACCTTAACAGTGTCTTCCTGTCCCTTTCATCTTATCCAGACTACTTTGGGCTGGTAGCATTCACACCCACAATCCTAGTGCTCTTGACTCTAGCATTGCACCCTGAATCAATTCCAACATCACACACTCTAGATCCAGCCATCTCTGAAAAAGCACCACCTCATTTGCATAAGGCTTTGGGGCAACATCTAAACACAAGCCATAACAGTATTAAGAACAAACATTTGCTGTTCTCTGTTGATGTCAGCTCATGAGATTAAGTCTACCATGATATTGTGAGTAATTATAAATGATCTCTTGGCCTTACATTCAGATTACAGAACATCCCCTGGTAAGGAAAAAAAAAATAGTAGTAAAGAACTGACAAACTTGAAAGAAGAAAAACAAAAATGTAATGCCTATAATGCCATAGTGTCACACTGGTAGCATCTAACTTTAAAATATGAATGCCTGGCTGAAGCCTACTTAGTAGGTATTTCTTTTTTTTTTTTTTTTTGTTAAATTCTTTTATTGGTACGTTGTAGGTATACAACACAATTACATTTCTCATTGGGAATTGTACCTTTACATAATGCATCTTGGTTCTTATTTTTTCCCCATTCCTAGCCCTCCCTTCACCCCCTCCATCCTTCCCTATTTACAAAGACTTTATTTCCATTTTTTCCATTTCTCATCATTTTTCCTTTCCCTTCTTTCCTTTCCCCCTGCCCCTCCCACTACCTCTACCCCTTTGGACCTTTTCTTCCTATTTTACATTATCGATTATTCATTCTAATCATCGGTACATTTTAGGTTTACAATATAATGACATTCATCATTGGAAATTTGCACCTTTACATAGTCTCTCTTGGTTCTTATTTTTCACCCTTGCCCAGCCCTCCCTTCAACCCCTCCATTCCTCCCTATTTACAAAGATTATGTTCCTATTTTTCCATTTTCTCATATTAATCCCATTCCCTTCTATCCTTTCCCCTAGCCCTCGCACTTCTTTCCCCTTTGCCCCTTTTCTTCCTATTTCACATTACCTATTATACATTTTAGTCCTTATTTACACTTTCAGTTTCTCACACCAGAGAAACTATTTGGTATTTGTACATGTGTGTCCTATTTATTTCACTTAAGAGTATCACCTCAATGTGCATCCACTTAGCTATAAATGTCTCTAATTTCTCATTTTTGATGGCTGAGTAGTACTCCATTTTATTAAAAAAACCACATTTTCTTTATCCAGTCACCAGTTGATGGGCATTTGGGCTGTTTCCAAGTTTTAGCTATTACACACTGTGCTGCTATGAACATGGGCGCACATATATCACTGTGGTATGATTCTTTTAATTCTTTGGGGAAGATCCCCAGCAGTGGAATAGCGGGATCAAATGGGACTTCCAGTCCTAATTCTTTGAGGTATCTCCACACTGATTTCCACAGTGGTTGCACCAGTCTACACTCCCATCAGCAATGGAGCAGGGTTCCTCTTTCCCCACAGCCCGGCCAGCATTTGTTATTGGTTGATTTCATGATAGCAGCCATTCTTTCTGGAGTGAAGTGGAATCTCAGCATTGTTTTCATTTGCATCTCTCGAATCACCAGTGACGTTGAACATTTTTTCATGTATTTTTTTGCTATTTCTACTTCTTTGTGTGAGAAATGTCTGTTCATTTCAGATGCCCATTTTTGGATTGGGTCTTTAAATTTGGGAGGTCTGATCTTTTTAAGTTCTTTATAGATTTGAGATAGTAGACCTTTGTTTGAGGAAGAGCAGGTGAAGATTTTTTCCCACATTGTGTGTTGTCTCTTCACACTGCTGGTGGTTTCTCTTGCTGTGCAGAAGCCTTTTAATAAGAAGAGATCCCATTTGTTGATTTTTTGTGCTAGTTCACGGGCAACTGAGGTTTTGTTCATAAAATCTTTTCCTACACTGATGCCTTCAAGGGTTCTACCTAACCTCTGTTCCCACTGGTTCAGAATTTCTATTTTAATATTTAGATCTTTAATCCATTTTGATTTTAGTTTAGTGCATGGTGAGAGAAACAAGTCTAGTTTTAATCTTTGGCAAGTAGAAGCCCAATTTTTCCATCACCATATATTAAAGAGGCTATCTTTCCTCCAGTGAGGGTGTTTGGCTCCTTTGTCAAAGATGAGATGACTGAGTGTGTCTGCCATTGTTTCTGCATCTTCTAATCTGTTCCACTGGTCCTGAAGTCTGTTTCTTTGCCAGTACCATGCTGTTTTTATCACAGTAGCTTTGTAGTATAATTGCAGGTTGGGGATTGTGATAGCCCCTGCCATGTCTCTATTACCTAGAATTGCTTTTGTTATTCTGGGTCTCTTCTTGTTCCACATGAATTTTTGGATTGTTTTCTTGGGGTCTATGAAGTATGCTGCTGGGATCTCAATTGGAATTGCATTAAATCTATATAGCAGTTTTGGAAGTATGGCCATTTTCACTATATTAATCCTTCCTACTCAGGAGCAGGGCATGTCTGTCCATTTTCTGATATCATCTTCAATCTCTCTTTTCAGAGTGCCATAGTTTTCAGAGAAGAGGTCTTTGATTTCTTTCGTTAGGATGATTCCTAGGTATTTCAGTTTTTTGGATGCTATTGTGAAAGGAATTATTTGCCCTATTTCTCTCTCAGTGAGTCTGTCATTTGTGTCGAGGAAAGCTATTGATTTTTGTGTGTTGACCTTGTAACCAGCTACTTGACTGAATTTGGTTATTAAGTGTAGAAGACTTTTGGTGGAGTTCTTGGGGTCTTCTATATAGAGTATCATGTCACCTGCAAATAATGACAGTTTGACTTCTTCATTTCCTATCTTTATTCCTTTTATTTCTTTCTCTTGTCTAATTGCCATGGCTAATGTTTCCAGAACTATATTGAACAAGAGTGGTGATAGTGGACATCCTTGTCTTGTTCCTGATTTTAGTGTGAAGGATTTCAGTTTTTGACCATTTAGTATGATATTGGCTGTTGATTTTTCATAGATGGCTTTTATCAGTTTGAGGTAGAGAGCATCTATTCCAATTTTTTGTAGGGTTTTTATCATAAATGCATGTTGGATTTTATCAAATGCTTTTTCTACATCTATGGAGATAATCATATGGTTTTTGTCCTTGGCTCTATTGATATAGTGTATTACATTAATTGATTTTCGTATATTGAACCATCCCTGCATCCCTGGGATGAATCCCACTTGATCAGGGTGTATGATCTTCTTGATGATCTTCTGCATTCTGTTTGCCAGTATCTTATTAAGGATATTTGCATCTATGTTCATTAGTGAGATTGGCCTATAGTTCTCCTTTTCGGTTGAGTCTTTCTCTGCTTTGGGGATCAAGGTGATGCTTGCTTCCAGGAATGAATTTGGGAGTATTGCTTCCCTTTGAATTTCATTGAAGAGTTTAAACAGTAGTGGCAGCAGTTCCTCTCTAAATGTCTTGTAGAATTCAGCAGTGAAGCCATCAGGGCCCGGGGGTTTCTTAGTTGATAAGTTTTTAATTACATTTTCCATTTCATTGGTTGATGTTGGATTGTTCAGAATTTTTAGGTCTTCTTCATTCAACTTTGGTAATTCATATATATCTAGGAATCTGTCCATTTCTTCTGTGTTTTCCATCTTATTGGCATGTAGGTTCTGGAAGTAAGCATTGATGATCTTGTGGATTTCTGCTGGGTCTGTTGTAATTTCACCCTTTTCATTCCTAATTGCATGGATTTGGGCCATTTCTTTCCTTTTTCTGATAAGGTTGGGTAAGGGTTTGTGAATTTTGTTGATTCTTTTGAAGAACCAACTCCTGGCTTCATTGATTTTTTTGTATCATTCTCTTAGTCTCCATTGCATTGATTTCTGGTTTTATCTTTATAATTTCCTCCCTTGTATGAGCTCTGGGGTTGTCCTGCTCTTCTTTTTCTAGAAGCTTGAGGTGCAGCATCAGGTTGTTTAATTGGGCTCGTTCTGTTTTCCTAATATGCGTATTCACTGCTATGAATTTCCCTCGCAAGACTACTTTCATTGTGTCCCATAGATTCCAATATTGGTGTATTGTCATTGTCATTTAATTGAAGCAACTGTCTGATTTCTTCTTAATTTCCTCTGTGACCCACTGGTTATTCAGAAGTGTGTTGTTCAATTTCCACATGTTCATGAAATTTTTTGAGTTTCTTTTGCTATGGATCTCCAATTTCATTGCACTATGGTCTGATAATATACAGGGGATAGCTTCAGTTCCTTTGCACTTACTTAAACATGTTCTATGTGTGAGTATGTGGTCTATTTTTGAGAATGACCCATGTGCAGCTGAGAAGAATGTGTATCCTGATTTTGTGGGATGGAAGACTGTAAACATCTGTTAAGTTCATTTGTTCAAGAGTTCGATTGAGTTCTAGCATTTCATTACTTATTTTTAGTCTACCTGAGCTATCTATTTGTGACAGTGGGGTGTTGAGGTCCCCCACTACAATTGTATTAGTGCATATGTGACTTTTCATGTCTGTTAGTATTTGTTTTATATAGTTGGGTGCACTAGTGTTTGGTGCATAGATATTTATGATTGTCATCTCTTCCTCTTGGATTGTTCCCTTTACAAGGATGTAGTATCCTTCTTCATCTCTCTTAATCAGTGTTGGTTTGAAATCTACTTGATCTGCCAAGAGGATAGCTACTCCTGCTTTCTTTTGGGTTCCTGTCACATGGAGTATTGTTTTCCACCCTTTAACTTTCAGTCTGTGAGTTTCCTTTTGAATTAAGTGTGTTTCTTGTGTGCAGCATATTGTTGGATTTTGCTTCTTGACCCATTCTGCCAGTCTATTTCTTTTGATTGGTGAATTGCGACCATTAACCTTGATGGTTATACCTGAAACATACTGAGTTATCATTGTCATGACTTTTTCTTTTTGTTGGGTTCTCCCTTTTACATTTAATTTCTTGTCGTGCCAGATGGGTTCATTCTCCTTTGCTTCCTGTGGTTGTGATCGTCAATGTCTGTTCCCTAGGCTATTGTGTCAAATTCTTTGGAGTGCTGGTTTGGTATTCACGAAGTTCCTAAGGTGCTCTTTGTCATGAAAGTATCTTATTTCTCCATCCATTTTGAAAGATAGTTTTGCAGGGTACATCAATCTGGGTTGGTGGCTGTTTTCTTTTAGGGCTTGGAGTATGTCCCTCCAAGCTCTTCTTGCCTTGATGGTTTGTGTTGAGAAGTGTGCTGTGATTCTGATGGGCTCTCCTTTGTATGTGATTTGTTTCTTTTCTCTGACTGCTTGGAGAACTTTGTTCTTCTGTTGTGTTTCTGGAATCTTAACAATTATATGCCTATGTGTAGATTTTTTTTGATCAAGGCTATTTGGAGTCCTATATGCCTCACTTATCTGTATGTCAAGCTCTTTTCCCCTGCTTGGGAAGTTTTCTGCCATTATTTCTGTGAAGAATTTTTTTTATGTCATCTGCACTCTCCTGTTTCTTCCTTGACTCCAGTCAGTCTTATGTTATTCTTTTTTGCATCATCTAGCAGCTGCTGGATTGATTTCTTATGTTCTCTTATAATTTTGCAGCTATTTTTCTTTTCCTGGTCACTAATTGCAATCTTACCTTCCATATCTGAAATTCTGTCCTCACATTGGCTCATTCTGCTGTGTAGACTTTCAATGGAGTTTTTCATGTCCTGGAAATCTATTTGCATCTGTTTTATGGATTCCATTTGTTTCTTATGTTGGGATTCCATCATGCTCCTGAGCTCCTCTCTCGATTTATTAATCATGTCTTGCACTAGGGGCACAATTTCTCCTGTTATCTGAGAAATTATTTCTGATTTCATTTTTTCCAGATCCCCTTTTGTTGCCAGTTCAGTGGGTCCAGGTGGTTGAGTATCAGAGTGTTGTATCTCATTTCCCTTTGAGGTTGCTGTAGGTGATCTGGAAGCCTGGTTTTGAGACTTATTTATGTGTTTTCTCATTTTGACTGGGGAGGGGTGCTGTTGGCGCCCGCATGGATTACCGCCTCTGAGCTGAGTGACGTGGGACAGGGGCCGGGCACAACGGTAGGGTTGGTGGCCCCAACACCCTTTCCTGTGGGCTGGGAGCAGTGGGAGGGATGGTGGCTGGGAAGCCCCTTCCTCTGGACCAGGAGCAGTGGGATGGTGGCTCAGAAGCCCCTGCCTCTGGGCTGGGAGCAGGAGCGGTGGGACTCCGTACTGTGGTCTCTTGATCCAGTGTCCTCTGCGTCTTTGTAGTGTGGAACCAGATGGCCATATAGAGGAGCGGGGAGGGGGGTGTCCAGTGGATTGCTGCTGGGGGCGGACTGATTCGGTGTGTTCTGCGTGACTCAGGTATTTCTTTATATTGCCTTTTGTGAACTATAAAAATGCCACTGTCATACTGGAGGAAACAAAAGACCCAAATTACTGCTTATACAGAAAGCCAGCATTGGTTAATCTTTCTGGCATCTAGCCAGAAAAAAAGAACTCTGGTGAAGGTAAAATTAAAAAAAAAAAAAATATATATATATATACATATGCATATAAACATATATATGGTGTTTTGGGGTAGGTAAGAGCTAATTACATCGATGCAATACTTCATTAAAGCTCTAAAATACTTGGCAAAAAAAAGGAACAAACAGTACCTGGTTTAATGTAATCTTTGTTGTTGTTGTTATCATCATTGTCATCTTTATCATCCTTGTCATAGAAAATGCATAAAATGTAAGAAAGTCTAGAGAAAGAAATCATATATAGTTTTACCTTCCAGAGATATTTCCTTAAATTTTTGTTTTATTTCCTTCTTGCTGATTTCTGGGATGCCCTCAAGGCATCTTTCTTGTCCCCGTACACAATACTTGGTTCCTTTTTTAAAAAAAAAAAAAAATGGTGCTGATTTCTTAAGTAGTCATACCTCTTTTGCCCCCCAATTTTATACATGATTTCTTCTTGGTTGAAATTTAAGTTTTCAAAATTTTCTACTCTGTCTTTTGACCCCAGTGAGGCAAAACGCATCTAGCAGTACCTGTACCACAGTGGCCTGTTGGGGCACCTTAAAATTTTCCTTGCCAGATTAATTAGTCCACTACTCTTAATCTTGGTCTCCTCAAAGTCTCAGGACATGGGTAAAATGTAGATAAATTTTCTGCCAGAGTGTAACACACATAGTTCCTCGTGCAACTGCCAGTGGAGTCTTTGTTTCCACTGGAAACTTCCTGACCCTGGCCTTTACTGTCCACATTCTGATCAGCATTCTGGTCTCTGAGCTTCAACTAGAATCTTCTATTAAGCTCGGTTTATAACATTGTAGGGCTTCTCTAACCTGTGTCTTCAAAACTTTCTGAACCCTTTCCACAAACCAGTTCCAAAGGCTTCCACACCTTATGGTTAGGAAGTCATACCAATGATCCCACTTCTCTGGTACCAATTTTTGTGGTAGTTATCTTTCTAGTTACTGAGACATACTATTTCACACACACACACACACACACACACACACATTAAAAGAGGAGAGATTTAATTTGGCGTACAATTTAGGGGATTCAGTTTACGGTCAGCTGGCTCTAAGGCAAAAACATGATGGAAGGGCATAGTGGAGGAAAGCTATGCACTTCTTGGCAGCTAGGAAGCAGAAAGAGATGCCTCTAGTGACACACCTCTTCCAACCAGACCCTTCCTCTTAACAGTACAGTTAGCTATAAACTCATCAATAGATCAGTCCACTGATGAGTATAGCACTCCCTGATCCAATCACCTTCTAAAAGCCCCATCTCTAAATACGTGAGATTTTGGGGAGACATTGTAGATCTAAACAATAACACAGATGATGTAGAAAAGGCATTTATCTCACGTGACCTTAGAGACATTTCAGTCAGGAAGCCTTTATAGAGTCCTAATGTTTAATTAGTGAATTAATGAGTTAATGCATTGAGTCTCTAGGTAACAAACTAAGAGCTAGCCAGGCAATGAGGGCTAGGGTCCTTTCTTACTTATATTACAAAATATAATCCTTACTGTAACTCTTTAAGAAGCTATGATTGAATTTTGATATTGCTTCAAGTGGCAGTGAGGCAAACTGGAATATGTGTGTATGTTTTAATGCCGGGGATTGAACCCGTGGCCTTGAACATGCTAGGCAAGTGCCTTACCTCTGAGACATATTCCTAACCCTTAGAACATGTTTAGAAGGGAGCTTCCTTGTTTCATGAAAAATGATTGTATTTTGTATTGCTATATTTCCTGTGTAGTAGCATTTATAAAATCATATTTGTAAACAACTTTAGTAGACAATTTTAAGCTCTAGGTAGATAGTGAAAAGGGTTTAGGAATGGGAAAAGAAGGTGCATTAGTACCAGCTGGTTCCCTAATAATTTGCATCCATTTAGCTCTTCATTTCTTCACTATAAAGAGCTGTTTTGACCTCTATTGCTCTCATATATTTTCTTTTTTCAGATTCCCTTCAGCCAAATAGCAGCAAACATTTTGCACATACAATGTAACATGTGATTTTTCTTTTTTATATATATGGTTTTATTTTATATTCATATTATTTATTTCATTTTATAGGAATGCTTTGTGTGGAAAGCTTCAGTGTGAGAATGTGCAAGAAATGCCTGTATTTGGAATTGTGCCTGCTATTATTCAGACACCTAGCCGAGGCACAAAATGTTGGGGTGTGGATTTCCAGCTAGGATCAGATGTTCCAGATCCAGGAATGGTAAATGAAGGCACAAAATGTGATGTTGGAAAGGTAATCAAAATATTTTCTTATAAAGTAAAATGAAAAAAAATTAAAAATCATTATGCAAAGTAAGTGGCCACTAATTTCTAATTATCAGAGAAATCTATGTTTGTTATAAACATTTTAGAAAATACAAAGTCACCAAGAAGATAATTAAGAACAACTATAATTAACCGTTTGTATTTTTTTCCATTGGGATCATATAACTATTTTCCATTTTGCAGTATACTGTGCATGTTTCTTTCCCCTACCTAAATTTATTAGCCAGTTTGCTATTATTGGGACAACTAAGTGATTTCCAGGATTTTGAGTGTGTATGTGACTGTTTGTGTGTCCCTCTGTACCAGAAATGTCACCCTTTCTGCCCTTCCCCTGCTGCTTGCCATGCTGACCCAGCTGTTTGGATCAGATGTGAGCCTAGAGTTAGCCAGCCCATGATTTATACCAGTGATTACATATGAGAAAATAACCTGGGCCAAATTCCTCTTGAGGAGAATATATAGTTAATATAATTAAGAAAGTTAATTAATGAATAAGGTGCTACACTGAAAGGCTGTGGCAAGCTTAAGCCATATATAAGAGATGAGGCAGCAGAATCCTAGAGTAAGTTGAAGACAATTTACATAGAATATTATAGAGGGAGGGGGAGAGGGAGAGAGACTGAGAGAACAAACTGTAGCCTGTTACATACAGATGAGTGAACTCTCAAGTTATTTCAGTATCTACTAAGTCTCCATTTCTAGTTCTGTTCTTCACTTCTTAAAAACCCCCCCATATATTTTTGTGTCTGTCATTGCAAGTAAACTTGATTATTGCAGCTATTATAAACAATGCTGCATTTATAAATAAAAATTTCAGGACATTCTAATTGTATTCTAAGGTTAAACTACTGTAATAGTGTATATACTTTTAAGGTTTTAGGTAAAGTTTTGCCAGATTTCTCTTTGGAAAGGTTTTTTTTGGCGGGGGGGGGGGAGGTACCGGGGGTTGAACTTGGGACCTTGCGCTTGCGAGGCATGCGGCGGAACCACTGAGCTAAATCCCTGGCCCTGGAAAGGTTTTTGATTAGTTTCCCTACCAACAGTTATATATAAAGTATTTTAAGTTCTCCATACCATAGTTAAAATTTAGCCATTTTAAAGCTTTCAGTGGTGATTTTTAAAATTTTACTTTCTTAATTATTAGTGGTATTGAATTTCTTTGCCTTATAATATAAATTCATTTCTCGTGATTTGCCTTGTGATGTTTTTGTTGATTTAAAAATTGCCTGGTTATGCCATGTGTAATGTACACACACACACACACACACACACACACTTGCCCAGTTTATTGCTTGCGTCTTACACTTTTTGCCATGTTTGCATTTTTATGCACTCAGATCCTTTATTCCTTTCTTTTATGATTTTCACCTTCATATTACATATACATAAACTACATGTTTGATAGACTTTCTTCAGAATAGTATAAGATCATTATTCTTATATCCATTGAGTTGTCTGACTGCTTATGTGTCAGTTCTGCCTTCGTTTTAGTTTGAATGATTTTATAATATATTTTTAATATCCAGTGATACAAATGCCCCCGTATTCTTTTTTCATAGCTTTCTTGGCTATTTTCATTTATTTATCATTTCAGATGAACTTGAGATCATTTTGTCAAGGTGCAAAACAATTTTAAAAGGCGCTTTGGAATTTTGGTTGGGATGACATTAAATTTACACATTTATTATGGGGAAAAATGACATCTTTACATTATTGAGTCACCCATAGAAGAACATGGTATGTCTCTCCATTTTTTGGGGTCTTGTTTTAAAAGTGCAGTTAATAAAGGTCCATTTTAATTTTTGATTAGTTTTATGCCTAGTTATTTTACATTTTTACTTGTTATGAATAGGCACCCTTCCTCTTATTTTTCTAATTTGTTAGTGTTTTCTACTTTTTTATTTATAAGAAAAGCTATTTTGTTTATATTTCTGATGGGTTACTGTTGGTATTTTTAAAAAGTTATTTGTGTGTATATATATTTATTTTTTGTTACTGGCTATGTGTTTAGTGATAGATATTTTTGTGTTGATTATATTAGCATTTTCTGGTAAATATTCATCATCTGTAAATGAAGAGAGTTAATTTCCTTTCTGATATTTACTATTTGGACTTATTGTATTTGTATAATTGCAATGATAGAATTTTCAGAATAGTATTGAATAATAAAGATAGTAGTGTATGTATTTGTCATGCCCTTAACACAACTGAAAATATACATAGCTTTCCAAGATTATATGTAATTTTGGCTGTTGCCATGAGATGCATAATATTTATTATTTAAATCGAATATCTTTTTAATTCTGATTAAAAAGAATGAAAGAAGAATGGATTTGAAATTTTGTCAGTAGTGTTTTGATAGCAATTGAGACAATTACTATTTTCTTTTGATCTTTTGATGTCTTAGTTTATTTCAATAAGTTCCCTAACATTACATTTATATTTTAAAAATATTTTTTACTCAATTTATATATACATATACAGTATTTCCCTTTTTGTAGTTTATATTATAATCTTACATTGTTGGCTTGAATATTGTTTGGTAATGCTGTATTTTTCTTTAGGCATAGTCCTTAATTCTGTTTGCTTGATGAGTATACTTTCGTACTTCTGAAGCTGTAGTATGTGATTATATGATTTTTTTGAATATGTAAAATTTTGCTCTGTTGTTTGAGTTAGTACTTTTAAATCTGTCAAAAACTCAACCAAGACTAGATTAAAGAATAAAGAGAAATTTATTGTTTCCAATCCTAGGAGATCAGATAAAACAAAAACCTTTGGAATCTGGAATCTCAGATAATGGTCCTTTGTGTCTTCTCCCTTCTCTTCCCTTGGTGCTTCTCTCTTGGCTTTATTTCCTTCTGTTCACAGACCTTTACACTTATAGCAGAGGAGGACAAACCTCCCATTTTCTCAGTGCATTCAAAGTTGGTAGGATTGTTGTTCTTCTAGCGAGAAATTCAGATGTCTTAGAAAAAGACTGAAAGGCAGAACTTGAAGGGCCAGTTGTGATATGCCAAGGAATGATGCAGTATGAGTGGTAGGATCGGAGCTGTGTGCTCCACTCTACCTGCCTGCCCTCTGCTTAACCATGGCTGTGAGGGAAGCTGATGACTCAGGTGAACTTACCAGAAAAGAAAGACATCAGAAAGTGTATTGGGTAGATGGAAAAAATGTCGGTGAAACAACAAACAAAATAATAAAACAGACATCACTGCAGTCAAGTCTTGGTATAGTCCGTCTTTGTTTATGCAGCTTCACAAACCAGAAGTTAGATGTTAGTGGGAGTGTTTTAAACTGCTTGGCTGCTATAACAGAAATACTACAAATGGATGGTTCTGAGAAGTCCAAGATCAAGGCACTGGCTACATAGGTTTTCTTTTGGGACATCTTGGCCTGTGGCAGATGGTAACTCTTTGAGTGCTCAAATGGTTCATTCTTTCTTTTTCTTTCTTTTTTTTTTTTTTTCGTGGTCCTGGGGATTGAACTCAGGACCTTGTACTTGCAAGGCAGGTATAGCACCACTGAGCTAAATCACTGAACCTCAAGTGGTTCATTCTTTGTGTGTGTAGAGAGAGAGAGAGAGCACAAGAACACAAGTGAGTAAGCTTTCTGGCATCTCTAATTGTAACGACACTAATCCCATCAGAATGGGGCTCCACCTTCATAACTTCATTTGTCTCTGTGTACCTCTCAAGGGCCACATCTCCAAATATCATCATATTGGGGGTTAGAGTTTCAACATCTGGATTTTGGAGAGACACAAACATTGAAACCATAATAGGGAGCCTGTAGAAGAGACTGCAATTAGTAGAAAAAGCATAGTGTTTAGTTCTTCCTCATACCATTGTAGCTTTTATCCTTGAGTTATACATCCTGACCAGTGTACTTTTTCCTCAATATTTGTACATTTTAGTTGGGGGCCATATTTATTTGTTTTAGCCTGGGCTTAACGTGAGAAATATTGGTCAATGAGAAATTGTTCTGAGAAACAGAACCCCTGGGATACACACACACACACACACACACACAGAGAAATATGTTTATATGTGTATGTAGGAAACATATATAAAATCTATTGTAAGGGATTACTTCACACAATTATGGTAACTGACAAATTCTGAAAGCTGGAGATCCAGGACCAGTGGTGTTACCCCAGTCCACATTCCAGTTAAAAGTCCTGAGAACCAGGAGAGCTGATAGGGTTGTTCTGAAGGTCAGTAGGCTTGAAATCTACCGGGAGCCAAAGTTTTAGCTCAAATCTAAAGGCAGGGAAAAAAATCTGATGTCCTAGCTTAAAAGCAGGCTGGTAGGAGGAATTCCAGTTTATTTCGCGACTTCAACTGATTAGATGAGGTTATGTCACATTAGGAAGGCTGTTTTACTCAATCCACTGATTGAAATATCACATTTCTCCAGAAACACCCTCACAAAAACACCTAGAATAATGTTTAACTGACTATCTGGGCTCCCCAGTGGCCCAGTCAAATTGACATTAGAAGCAACCATCACAGTTGTACAATAAAGTTAAGAAAAATATGGGGGTCGGGGATTTAGCTCGGTGGTTTTGCCGCCTGCTGCGCAAGCGCAAGGACTGGAGTTCGATCCCCGGTACCAAAAAAAAAAAAAAAAAGAATAAAAATATGAATTGGAAAAAAGTTTGCAAATTTTGCTAGATTGCCATATTCGTTTATCTACTTCTTTGCCAAAACTGCTCAGAAAATAAAGGAATAAATTGGAAACACACTTCAAAACATGAAATAAAGACCTCATTAGTAAATAAAAATTTGGACAACATTTTGAAAAACTGAGATTATTTCAACAGAGCATTGGGCCTACAATTTACAATAGAATCCGAAAAGACGTGAACAAGGAGCCCCACCTCTTGGCTCCACTGAACCCTGGACAGACTTGACTTGGAAGTATTGGTTATGAGAGTAAGATAAAACTCAGGACTGCAAATACAACTGCTTTTAGTTTACACTTAGAGAGGTTAGCCCCTTGGCTGCCTTTCCTGTCTGCCCAAGAAGCATTGACAGTTGGCAGTCCATTCTTCTAGGCAGGAGAACAGAAGGTAGGATTTTTGACAGTACTTTCGCTGTCTTGCTGTGAGACGACTGTGTCCCTGTCCTCGCCATAGTACCTGGTTCTAGTTCATGCACCCAGCACTGAACCTGAGGTGGATTATTAAACAAAGTTGGAGAATTCTTGCTCAAAATGAGTAAAAGGTAGAAACCAGAGTGGATATATTAAAGAATTTTAGATCCAACAAATTTAAATCTCTAAAGAATGGACACAGAAAATGGATGTGAAATTTTAGTTTACTGCTGAAGAGAAACCCTCAAAATATCCAGAAGCAAAAACCAAAATACATCAAGAATAGATCACATACAAAGAAATGAGATTCAGAGCTGAATTCTGGAAGATGGGAGCATTACTTTCATGTTTAGAGGACATAGTAAAAACATCTCACACATTCCAGTACCCAGAACATTCACCTCTTATTCATCCTTTCTTAGACAATCATCTAAAGCAGGGATGGCAAACCTTTTAGAGCTTTCAGTGATAACAAACAGCTTGGTAAGTTCACCACTGCTGATCTAAAGTAATGTTCCAACAAGGAAGTAAAATGGAAAGAGAAAGAATTGTAGTCAAGGGAACAGAACAGTATTGAAGAGAAATTCCAAGACATCAGCTCTGTACAGGGCCAGGAAAGCAGTCGTTTTCTGATTGCAGCAAGTTTCTAGAGAAAGAAGACATTTTAAAGAGGAAATGACAACAGTAACTTCTTTGAGGGGAAGGAAAATAATAAGGCTATGACAAAGCCCAATCCTGTAACAAGAAAGGCCAGTTCTACTTGTAGTATAAACAAAAACTGTATGAAAAGAGAACTAGAGTTCCTAGTTTTGAAATCATCAGTGTTTCTGTCTGCAGGGTTGGAATGGGATGCTTACTCTGAACTTTGCATGTTTCTGTGTGCAAGAACTTACATTAAGGTAACACTGCTGACCTCAGTGCGGTCCTTCTTCACTCCCCTCCAAGGGAGACAAAAGTGACTGATCATATTGATGACTTTCAGAAGAGACTCTGGGCATGAGTGGCTCAGCCACTTCTGTCTTCTCTTTTCCAATCTGCCTGCCTGCAGAGAGGGTGCCTTGTGGTTTGCTCTCTCAGCCATGCAGTAAATTTAGCAAGGCAGGCTCTGCTTCTATGCGGGGAGGCTGGTGGCTGGCCGGAGCAGTCTGTGACTGGGCACGTAAGTGATTCTGGGGTGCAGTGTACCTAAGGCATGTGGAATGCTATGTTGGAAAGAAAGATGACCCTTTAATTGCCTATTTTTAGCCTCTCACCAGGTCCTGAACTTGGTCAGTGAATAGTGAAGTACTGTGTACTGACTCAATTATACCTCAATATTAATGATGCAAATATTAAATAGTACGTACTTGGAGAAGGTAGAGGAGTGGCATTATGTGGTTGTGTAAAAAGTTAAACTTTTGGTATCATGAAAGACATTGGTTGATTAGATATAAGTGGGTGAAAAAGTTTTTTTGTCATAAATCTTTCAGCACTATTTGATTTTTCAAACCCTGTTAATATATTATTTTGATTTTAAAAATTAAATATAAAAACAAAGGGCAACTGGTACCCCATTCTTAAGAAGCAGTATTGGAAGTTCTGTCGACTTTATTGAAAATAGTACAGCCTTGATCTTCAGAGACTTTCATTGACACTCACAGGCAGAATGAGTCTACTGTGCCATAAACTTAGAAGTATGGTGGAACAGTGTAGTGGATGTTTGATTACTTAACAAACCTCTGTGTTACCAGAGTTGTAAGATTTTTCTCTGAAGTAATGTAACAGAAAAAAAGTTTGGTTATCTGGTTTGAAAATAATAACCAATACATTCCTTTTTCTTTTCTCAAAATGTTAGCACAGAAGGCAAAAATTTTGTGAAGATGTACTGACTCTCTGCTGTGGAAGTCATCACGTATTTGCTTTGAGTTTGGAGTGACGCACCCTTGAGCTGACCACATATCATTTTTTATGAATGTTATGAGTGCGTTTTAGAAGTGTGTACTCTTGTTTATAGGATCTTGTGTTTGATAATTACATACTCAGATCTTTCACATTCTTACATTCTTATTTACTGTTCTTCTTAAGGTGTTGAAGATTTAGAGGAAGAAATGTTTTAAGTCCTTGGTAGCTTCCCATTTTCATTTTTTTTTTTTTTGGTACCGGGGATCAAACTCGGGTCTTTGTGCTTGCGAGGCACATGGTGGAACCACTGAGCTAAATCCCCAGCCCTTCATTTTTTTATTATAAAAATTTTTGCACTAAGAATGTTGATGTTGTATTTGTGGCAGTTTCTTGACTATTCTATTCAAGTTGTGGATTATATATTTTATTAGTTTAACTGTCCCTATAATTTATTTTAATGTTTTTATCTTAAATTTGACTTTAATCCATATTATTACTACACTTCAAGTTTGCCTGTAGATTTTTTTGTCTGATTTTTCAGTATCATTTTATTTTTAAATTTATACATAGTTTTAATGCTTCTATTACCCAAATTCCAACAAGCTTTTTTTGTAGATGTAGATAAGACCATTCTAAAATGTATATGAAAAAACAAAGGAATTAGAATAGCTAAGATAATTTTGAAAAAGAACGCAGTGGAAGAAATCACAATACCTGATTTTAAGACTCTTTATATATCCCCCCCTTCTTTTTGTTTGTTTGTTTTGTTGTTGTTTTTATTTTGAGACAGGGTCTCGCCATGCAGTTTAGGTTGGCCTCAAACTCACTATGTAGCCCATGTTGGCCTCAAACTTGCAGTGATCCTCCTGTCCCATTCTACTGAGTGCTGGCATTACAGATGTGCACCACCACACCCAGATAAGACTTATATGGCTACTATAATTACACTGTTGGCATTAAGGAGGAGGGGAGATATTGAGGTATCAATGGAACCGAACCTAGAAATAGAGCCACAGAAATGTGTCCAGCTGTGTTTTTTTTTTTTCTGTCATTTTGTTTTAAGTATGTGCCTTGTGAATAGGTAGATTTTATTTTATGCCTCAATCTAAGTTTTTTCTTCCTTTGGAAAACATTTTTTATATGAGAGTCTCATGTATCATTTAAAAAATTTAAAACAAACATTGTAAAAAGCAGAAAACAAAGATTTCCTGCTGATATCCCACTCGTTTCTTTTCCAACTCTTTTCCTCGGTAAGCTACTATTAATTCTATGTTGTAAATCTGTGCAGTCCTTTCTCTGGGCATTATAAAGATATAACTCCCCCCATACACAAACTGAAAAAACAGAAATGGATTAGATTTTTAATAATGTTCTAAAATGTGTTTGCTCAACAACACAAGGCACAGATCTTTTAGGTCATTTTATGAAAATCCCATCTTATTTCATTATAGATAGTTATTTTACCCCAGTATGGAAAATTTTCTTGACTGCAGTTTATTTGGCAAGTGCTGAACACTTCTGAATTTAATCTTATCTACTTTTATGAACACTTCCATAGATAAATTTTTAAGATTTTGAGGTTTTGAGATTTTAAGATTTTAAGGTTTTGAGAGAAATTGGCAATTTACCTTTTAATTAAGGCAGTAACAATTTACATTCTCCTAATTATATATGAAGATGTCTTATTTCCCCCACTGTTGCCAGCATCACTCTTTTAATATTTGTACTTCACTGCTTGAAAATCGTTTCATGGCTTTTATTAGGTTCTGCATTTTTTCTGAGAAGTTCATATTCATATATTACTGCTTTTTATTGGGTTGCCATTTTTAGGGCTTCTAATATATAAGAATATTAAGTGTTAGTTATATCTGTAATAAATATAATCTGTAATTGGTCATTTGTCTTTTACAATAAAAACACTTTAAAATGCAGCCTTGCTGTCCTACCCCAAATAGTTTGGTTCTACTCAATCCACAAGGTAAACATTACTCATCACAACACATTCTTGTATAAAGAATTTGGAATTTTTCTGCTTATTAAAGTAAAGCTGCCAATTATTGACACATGTCATCTTATTTCTGTGATCTTATTTAATGCTTCAGGTATATGCACTTTTTTTTTAAAGAAAACAATTTTATTGAACTAAAATTTGCATACTTTACAATTTATAAACTAGGTATGCAATGCTAATCAGTTATTGAAAGTAGACTCTTTAACTGTATAGGGAAACTATTGGCGAATGTCTTCTCTAAAGACTTATGGTTGCATGAAAAAAGTATTTTCAGATCTCATCTAAAGATACTGGGCATCTAGAGGAGTGATGAGAAATGACTTTTTACTGTAGAATCTTGTGTACTTTTTGGATTTTTAATCATGAATATATTTCCTATGTTAAAATTGACTGAAAATTATTAGAGGAAACAGTATTTAGAACCCTCTGACTCCTAAGCACAATTCTTCACACCTGTATATTTTTTAGAATAGTAAAGATAACTTAATATTTCACTATATCATTATATATTTGTTCTCAAATTGTCCTTTATTTCATTAGTGCACTTAAATATTCTGGTCTTGTGTAGTTGGTTATCTAAGAAAACTTTAAATAGCACTCAACAGTCTTAAAAAAAGATTGGTCTTCTGGTTTTTTTTTTCCTAACTTACCACAGAAGAGCACCTTTCGCAAAGGTATCAGTTTCCCAGAAAACTGAAAAGCTTCTGTTAAGTTTGTTTGTCTGTTTTGTGATGGGGTCTGTTTATGCAGTTCAGGCTGGCCTCGAACTCACTATGTAGCCCAGGCTGGCCTGGAACTCGCGGCGATCCTCCCGAGTGCTGTGATTTCAGGCACAGCTGTGCACTGCCATGCTCGGCTTTCTTTTAAGTTTTTAACTGATTCCTTTAGGTCTTTGGTTTAATGTTTGCTCTGAGGTGAGACCTTTCAATTTCTTTTTCAACATTTAGGACTCATCCCTTTCATATCTCACTGCACAAACTAATTTCTAGAACCTTATAATGATTTCTTCAATGTTGCTTTTCATAGAAATGCCTGTTACTTTAATATAACACTGGATAATAGGTTTTGTTTTGCCAACAAAATGTTCTTTTTTTTTTTTGAAGAATAAATAATTGAAGTGTTTTAGAGTTTATCAGCTGTCCTCTTGATATTTGTTTAATAGTAACAACTTATGAGAGGTATATAGTAGTAGATTTCCCGATACTTTTCTATAGTCCTAAGATCAATTCTACGTGGTTACTTTTGATTAAAAAAATCAATTTGTAAATATTTTATGTATAATCTTTGCATCTATATTCTTATAGGATAGATTGTCCTTTTACCTTTGTTTTTGGCCTTTATATCATTCTTTGTCTTTTGTGATCATTAGTTCTGTGTCATTTAATTAATTTCACATTTTTTTTACATTTTCAAAACTGTAACATTGGAATTAACTATTCCTGGAAAGTTTAAAAAGAATTCTCCAATAATATAATTTGAGTAGTTCTTTATTAATGTGTTTGATTTTTCTTTTACTTAATTTTTTTTATCTCAGATTTGTAGGAATTTCCAGTGTGTAAATGCATCTGTTTTGAATTATGACTGTGATGTTCAGGAAAAGTGTCATGGACATGGGGTAGGTATATTCTCTTTTGGTTTGTTTATGAAAGTAGTGATGGAGAATGAGAATTCCCACCAAGTATTGGATGAGAATTCCAAAGATTTCTGGATTTTTTTAGATGTTGGAGAATTTGTCAATAAATTTTTCATTCTCAAAAACAGTTTAAATGATTTTGTATTTTAGTCCTTTGTCTTGGTTTACATTCTATAGTTGATGAAAGAGCAACATTCACAATTAACAAAAGTGGTATTTTGATTGTTTTGAAGGTATGTAATAGCAATAAGAATTGTCACTGTGAAAATGGCTGGGCTCCCCCAAATTGTGAGACTAAAGGATACGGAGGAAGTGTGGACAGTGGACCTACATACAATGGCAAGTAATACTGAAGAGAATCACAGCCATTTCCCAGTGGCCCAAGACAAAAATTGGGTATACTTATACCTCTCCCTTACCTCCCACATCAGCTATACACTAAATTGTCTTGATTATGCCTTCCAAATTCTTTGCAGATATTTCTGGATTTTTGTAGTGGTTTTTTTTTTTGCTTGTTTGTTTTGGTACCAGGGTTCAAATTTCAGACATTGTGCTTGCCAGGCAGGTGCTATGCTGCTGAGCTACATCCCAGGCTGTTTTCTTTGTTTTTTATGGTACTGGGATTGAACCCAAGGAGCGTTGAAGTATATCCCCAGCCCTTTCAAAAATTTTATTTTGAGACAAGTTCTCACCAAATTGTCACTCCCAAGTAACTGGGATTATAGGGCGCACCACCATGCCTAGCTTTTTCCATTTCAGTCCCCATTTCTTCCAATTTCTTGCCTTGCCTTACATAATGGCTTCATATCAAGGCCCTCCGTTTTCCATTTTGCTTTTTTTTTTCACCCCTGGTACCAGGGATTGAACTTAGAAGTTGGACTTGTGAGGCAGGTGCGACGCCACTGAGCTAAATCCCCAGCCCACCCATCTTGCTTTTTATAATCCATGTTCCACATTACATTGCAAAGTTTTAGTGTTTTCCTTCACATATTTAATTTTGATTATGTCAGTGTCCTGTTTTTAATTCAGTGCTTCTGCACTGCTGTTAGCATGAATTCCCCAAATCTTTCACATAGCTTAAATGCTCTGCATGATTTTCCTGAGCTTATCTTTCCAGCCTCTTTATGCTCAGATTGTAACTTCTTTAATTTCCTCTAATAGGCAACTCTCTTTTACTGCTGAGCCTTCAAGCCATTTTATTTCCATTTTGTTGGAGCTTAGCTAATTGTTGCCCAGGCTTCAGTTTATATCTTACTTCTTATAGACTTTTTCCTTGACTTCCTAAATTTGAACTAATCAGCCTAGAACTGTTAGTACATCACATACTATAATAATTACTTAGTTACTTGTTTTTATTCCCTGCTAGACTATAGACTTTTTGCAGCAAGTTCGGTAGTGTATGTAGTTTCAGGTATCCCTTATAGATTACTGTATATTGTTTTGCATTCTCACTGCCAAGTTATGAGGATTCCAGTTTTTTCACATGCTTGCTAACATTAGCTATGGTCAGTATTTTTAATTTTAGATATATAGTGAGTGATATTTTTTTCCCAATATTGGGGATCGAACTCAGGACCTTGCACTTGCAGGGCAGGCGCAGCACCACTGAGCTAAATCCCTGGCCCTTAAGTATAGTTTATTTTTTATTTTTAAAAAACTAATTTTATTGGTACATTTTAGGTATTCAATATAATGGCATTTATCATTGGAAATTTGCACCTCTACATAATCTCTCTTGGTTCTTATTTTTCCCCCTTCCCCTGCCCTCCCTTCAACCCCTCCAACCCTCCTTATTTACAAAGACTTTGTTTCCATTTTTTCATTTTCTCATATTAATTCCATTCCCATCTTTCCTTTCCCCTACCCCTCCCACTTCCCCTTCCCCTTTGCCCGTTTCCTTCCTATTTCACATTATCTTTCATACTTTTTAGTCCTTATTTACACTTTCAGTTTCTCACACTAGAGAAACTATTCAGTATTTACACATGTGTGTCCTATTTATTTCACTTAAGAGTATGGCCTCAATGTGCATCCATTTAGCTATAAATGTCTCTAATTTCTCATTTTTTATGGCTGAGTAGTACTCCATTTTATACAAAAACCACATTTTCTTGATCCAGTCTCCAGTTGATGGGCAATTAGGCTGCTTCCAAGTTTTAGCTATCACAAACTGTGCTGGTATGAACATAGGTGAACATATATCACTGTGGTATGATTCTTTTAATTCTTTGGGGAAGATACCCAGCAGGGGAATACTTGGGTCCTAGTTCTTCCTGAAGTATAGTTTTAATTTGCATTTCTCTAATTATTGATGATGTTGAGCATCTTTTCACATGCATATTTATCATCCCCATATTTTCTTAAGTGATGTATCTATTCAAATTTTTTCCAACTTTTTAGTTGGTTAGTTTGTCATCTTGAGATTTGGAGAGTCTTCATACATTATGAATGCAATTCTTTTAACAAATACATATTTTCTTGTCTTTTTCAAGTTTTCTAGTTTCTTAAGGTGAAAAATAAGGTCATTTATTTGAGGCCTTTCGTCTTCCTAATATAGGCATTGCAGTGCTGTCAATTTTTCTCTACCATTTTTTTATCCCATAATTTAGATATATCTTCCTTCATTTGGAAATTTCTGATAGGTTTTTATTTTTTCCTTTGACTCAACAGTTTATTTATAAATGTTTCATTTAGTTTTGCAATATTGGGGATTTTATGGTATCTTATTTTTTTAATTAAAATTTTTATTCTACTGTAGTTAAGATATTTGTATGACTTGAATCTTTTTATATTTTTTGAAATTTGTCTTAGTACCCTGAATGTGGTTTATCTTTGTAAAAGTTCTGTATACACTTGAAAAGAATGTGTACTTGGCTATTTTTGAATGTTCTAATTAATATTAACTAATAGATATTCAAATCTTATTATATGTTTACTGATTTTTTTTCCCACTTGTCTCTCAACTATTGAGAGAAGAATATTGAATTCTTTGGCTATCACTGCTAATTTACCTATTTCTTCTCAGGTTCTCAGTTTTTAAAAATATTTAAACAATTTAAATTTTTATTAGTACATGTTTGTAGTACATAATGATTACATTCATTATGAGAAGTTGCTGAATGTACATAACACACCTTAATTCCTTTTTCTATCCTCTTCCCCCTCCTCCCTCTTCCTCCCCTTCATCTCTTCATTCCCTTCCCCTTTGAGAAAGATCTGTCTCCCTGCTTCCTGTTATCTTTTATTTTGCTTTTTATTTATATTTTGGGTTTCTCATATAAGAAAAACCATATGATGATATTTAAGCTTGTGTATCTGATTTATTTCACTTAAATTTATGGTCTCAAGGTGCATCTATTTTCCTACAAATGACTCAAGTTTACCTTTCTTTATGGTAGAGTAGTACTCTTTTGTGCACAAATTCCACATTTTCTTTATCATTTGTTACCATTCATTTGTTGATGGGCATACAGGTTGCTTCCAAGATTTAGCTACTATGAGTTGTGTTGTTATAAACATGGGTATGCATACATCACTGGGGTATGATGTCTTTAACTCTTTTGAGAAGATACCTAGAAGTTCCCTAGTCCTACCTGTGTCGAATGGAATTTCTATTTTAGTTTTTAAGGAATCTCCTTACTGATTATCATGGTGCTTAGCAACAATTTAGAAAGATTCCTTTATCCTCGCAGCCTTGCCAACATGTTATTCTTTGATTTCTTGAGGTTTGCCATTCTTTGTGGAATAAGATGGAATCTCAGTGTTGTTTTAATTTATATTTCTCTAATGACCAGCATCATTTACATTTTTTCATGTGTTTATTGGCCATTTGTACTTCTGCTAAGAAGTGTTTATTCATTTAGTTGCCCATTTTTTAATTATTTCTTTTATTTGGGGGGAAGTCTAATTTTTAATTCTTTGTATATTCCAGATATTAGTTCTCTCTCCAAGGTGTAATTGGCAAAAAATTTTTTCCATTCTGTAGGTTCTTTCTTCACTCTGTCATTTGTTTCCTTTGGTATGCAAAAGCTTTTTAATTTGATATAATCTCATTTGTTCATTCTTTGTTTTTTGGGGATTTTTGGTACCGGGGAACAAACTCCAGTCCTTGTGCTTGCACAGCAGGGAGCGAAACCTCTGAGCTAAATCCCCGGCCCTCATTTGTTCATTCTTGATATTATTTCTTGTGCAATTGAAGTTCTATTCAGAAAGTCCTTGCCTATGCGTATGTGTTTAAGAGTTTTATATATTTTATCTTCCAGCAGAATGTTTCTGTTTAATATTTAGATCCTTATCTAATAGGTAACACTTCTCAGTTTTGATTGATTTTTTTTCTCCCTCATTTTGTATCACATTGCCCTCCTTCTTTGCATTCCTTGTAATATTTTCATGAATTCTAGAAATCATGAATTTTACCTTATTAGGTACTAATAAGCTTTGTTCTCGTAGGCTAAGTTTCTTGGACATAATTTGTTTCTGTGTGTCCTGTAAGCTTAGTTAGGTGTGACCTACACAGCCTTTGGCAGGTGATTTTGCCCCTTTACCAAGGCAAAACCCTTTCTTGTCTACAGTCAGTACCACATTAATTACGAGATTTTCTGATGTAAGCTGTACAAACATACACGTGGCCTCATCCTGAGAGCTGCAGAAATTTTACTCACTAATGCCCTCACTTGGTTTTTTCCTCTAGCCTTTGATAGATTCCCAAAATGGAACCATTGATCAGTGTCCAGTTGAGTTTTGAGGGGAACCCATTGCAGGTTTTCAGATTCTCTCTGTACCTCTTTTTGTTCTGTCACTTTGTCCAGTGCACTCCAGTTTCCTTAGGTTCTCCAGAATGCCTGCTCCATCTGTCCTCTCAGGGAGACCACTGGCCTTTGCTTATGTTATCCCACCCTCCTATGCTCTGTTAACTTTCTCTAGGTAGTGAACTGGGGCAGGTGTAAAGTTTCTCTCTTAGGGATCATTAATTCCTCATTGCTGGTGCCAGGATCTTGAAAACTGTTGTTTCATATATTTTGTCTGATTGTTTGAGCCATTTGGGTTAATTGACAGATCTAGTTTTAGTCCCATGATGGCTAGACATGAAAGCAGACTTGTGGATTTTAATGACCATGTAGAAGTATGCTGTAACTTGCCTTAGCTGTTTCTGATTATTTGACATTTAGGTTGTTTCTAAGTTCTTGATATGCTCTGTTAACATTATAGTATACATCTTAAGGCATATGAATTTTTTTCAGGTGAATAAATTGCAAGTAATGGAATTATTAGATTGAAGGTATAATCCTTTTTATGATTATTGATAAAAATTCTAAATTAATGATACCAAACAATATAAAAGTATCAATTTCAACATAATATTGACAGTGTTGTATGCCTTCATTTTAATTTTGTCTAGTCATTACTAAATATAAAGTGAAATATTAAGCTTGCTGTGATTTTTATGTTGCGATATTTAATTGGGGTGAATGTTTCCACATATGTTTTTATATAACTTTTTACAGAAATTTGTAGTACTTTTACAAAATTAGAATCATGAGAATTTCAGAGTTTAGCATTCCCTTTTTACATTACTGTATTGTTTCTTTAAAGAACACAGAACAAATTATTAATTAATGAAATTTTTTCAGTGCACGGGATCAAACCCAGGGCTTGTGCACTGTAGCTGAGGACTCTACCACTGAGCTATATTCCAAGCCATAATTAATGATCATTTTTGTATGTGTGGAACTGGGAATTGAATGTAGGACCTTTACACTGAGCTTGAGATGGGATCTTGCTAAATCACTAAACAGTGCAGGCTGAGGTCGAACTTGTGATCCTCCTGCTTGTGATCCTCCCGGCTCAGCCTCCCGGAGTGCTACAAGCATGAACCACTGCACCTGGCTAATGATTTTTTTAAAAAGCTATAATGAAACTCAAATTCTATAACCCATGAGAAATAACAGTGATAAATTCAGCTATACAAAAATAATAAACTTTTGCACAGAGAAAAGCATTGTACCATAAACAAATGACAAAATGGGGAAAATATTTCCATCATACATCACTGAAAAAGCTGATTTTTAAAATAGATATAAAGCACTTTTAGAAATTAAAAAGGAAAAAAAGAATTAAAAACTCTTGTAGAAAATTAGTCAAAAGACTGACCACAAAAAGGAAATAACAATATTGCCTTAAACACAAAAAGTGCACAACTCAGTATAAAAAAGAAATGTAATTTAAAATTGTGTGAGATACAATTTTTCACTAATCAGGTTGGCAAAAGTCTAAAATTTTGGCTCTGGGGGAGGCTGTGAGAAATTATTACATATTTATGGGTTGCTAAGTTGTGGTGACTGCATTTGCCCTTCGATAGAGCAAGTTGGCTTTTGGGAAATTATTCTGTAGCTATGCCTCAACCTATATAATGAGACGTTGTAACATTTTTTGCAATAGCAAAAGACTGGAAAAATCAAAGTATGAGTAGAACATCCTCACAATGGAATCTTATGCAGAAAATGAAGAGGCTCTTTATGTATGTTTTAGAATGGTATGTAGATAAATGAAAAAAGTGATCTCCTAAACAGTGTTTATTGTATGTTACTTTTTGTGTAAGAAAGGGTTAACAATTTGGCCTTGCTTGTATATGTGTGAAAATAAATACTGTAAGTTTAAATAAGATATGAATAAGAGCAGTTACATTTGGGAAGACAAAAATGAAGTGGATAGGGATGGAGTATGAGCAAGACTCCTCAATCTGTTCAGTTTATATCAATTTGATTTTTTAAAATTAATTTTATTGGCACATTTTAGATATACACAATGGTCACATTTATCATAGGGAATTTGTACCTGTACATGATATATCTTGATTATTATTCTTTTTCCCCATTCCCCTCCCATCAATCCCTCTTCTCCTCATTCACAAAAGCTTTGTTTCCATTTTTTCTTCTATTCCTGTTTTTCTTTTCCCTTCCTTCCTTTTCCCCTCCCCCCTCCCTAGTTCCCCTTCCCATTTGAATATTTTCTTCAACAGTATCTATTATTATTATTATTATTATTATTATTATTATTATTTTCCTTATTTACACTTTCGGTTTCTCGCGTCAGAGAAACAATGCAATATTTACACATGTGGGTCCAATTTATTTCACTTAAAGAGTATGGTCTCTAGGTGTGTCCATTTACCTAGAAGTGTCTCAAGTTTAATGTAAAACATTTATAACCACCTGATATGTTCTGGGTAGGATGAGTTAACACTTAGTTTAATGGCCATTAAAATACTTTTCATCTCTCTAGAAAAGAGCACTACATTGAGGGATGGACTTCTGGTGTTCTTCTTCTTGGTTGTTCCACTTATTGTGCTTGCTACTTTTCTCTTCATCAAGAGAGATGAACTACGGAAAATGTACTTCAGAAAGAAGAGATCACAAATGTATGAGTACTTAGATTTTGGCTTTTTAATTTCTATTAAGTAATTTAGAGCAATTACTGATGGTGTTAGTCCTATCATAGGAGTTGTCAGTCTTTTAAAAATTGGGTTCTAAGCTATTTCTCTGTTCCTTTGCTGTGAGAATCATGGGTTTAAAGGTATGGAAATGATTGTGCTGTATGCTGCTGACAATGCCCTTGTGGTTTCATTTGTTTAATGCTGATTTGTGAGAGTGGGGTAAGTAGAATTTCAGGATGTGATACCTGGTTTCTTTAATTAGAAATTAAAATATAGGGTAAAAAAACATGCAAATGTTAAAATTTTTCTTGTTTCAGTTCTTTTTTTTTTGGTACGGGGGATCAAACTTAGGACCTTGCACTTGTGAGGCAGGTGTGGCGCCACTGAGCTAAATCCCTGGCCCTCTTGTTTCAGTTCTTATGGAGGAAGGCTTTCAATTCTCAGTTTTTTAAATAGACTTTAAGCTATGAGTTTTGGTAGAAGATTGTTAAGCATGTCGTAACTCTGACACCTGACATTGCTAGTCTGTGTGTTGAGCTCTCATAAAACTCTTTCGGTAATCACTTCTAATGAGTTGGTGTCCAAATGTAGTTTTTTAGCATAGAGCTTGTAATCAGATCTGGATTCAAGTTTTAGGTTTCTCCTTTGGTGGAATTATGAACTGAAACTATAAATAAAGCTCTCTGAGCCTTGGTTTATTTTCTATAAAATGGGAATGTTTTTGTAAGAATTAAATGAGGAAATATTAGTAAATAAAACCCACTCATTGTAATTACTTAATAAGTAGTTATTATGATGATGATTTCCAAATGCCCATCGCTAGTCTTGATTGCTCATCTTTGCTTCATTGGTGCCTCTCATCTCTTTACATAATAATTTTCCAGAGTGTCTTGATGTTTGCTTTAATTTCTAGTGTTTTCTAAACAAATTTATCTTCCTACTCTTTCTCTTACTGCCTGTTAGAGTTCTGACTGACCAGTCTATGCAGACAGTGCCAAATTTTTCCCTAGCTGACTCACTGGCACCTCGATGTCTAACATATAGCTGATGTCTTTCTTTTTTGGTACTAGGGATCAAACTCAGGACCTTGGGCTTGCTAGGCAGGCACAGTTCCTCTGAGCTAAATCCCCGGCCCTAGCTGATGTTTTTCTAAGCAACCTTATTTTATAACCCTGTACTTCCTAATTTTTTAGTGACTACTTCAGATACTGTATGTGTAGTCTGAGAATATGTTTTTAACTCTTCTGTGATTATAGGAGATTTGAGAAGAAATATTAGGGTATACTGGCCTAATTGATCAAATTACATAATTTCTTAGTTTTCAGCTTTTTAGTTATAAAACATGGTTAGTAATACTTTTTAGTATGATAAGGATTAATCATGTGTGGAAGCTGATAAAAATCCCTAAAGACTTCAGCTCTTGTGGTTGGCATTGTCACCACCACTACCTAAATTATTATCCTGTGTTAGGAAAAAGAAAAATTCATGTGATGTGTAATTTGGAAGTATTTTAATCTTAGGTTAGCTCAAAAATAATCATATCTTTCAGGTCTGATGGCAAAAATCAAGCTAGTGTTTCTAGACAGTCGGTGAATGCTCCTCGACAGCCAATGGGTGCCCCTGGACAGCCAGTGGGTGCTCCTAGACAGCTGGTAAGTGCTCCTCGACAGCCAGTGGGTGCTCCTCAACAGCCGGTAAGTGCTCCTCGACATATTTCTCCAGTACTCCTCCTACAGAAATCATAAGCTTAAAATGAAAAATTATTTTCTTTACTGTGTTAAAGTATTGCATGTTAAAAAATTTAAAAAAGGGCTGGGTTGTAGACCAGTGGTGGAGTGCTTGCCTAACATGCACCAGGCTCTGAGTTCAACCTCTAGCACTAGAAAAAAAAAAAATTAAAAAAGAGTTACATAGGGCCAGAAATTTAGCTCATTGTTTTTGCCACCTGCCCTGCAAGCGCAAGGACCTGAGTTCGATCCCTGGTACCAAAATAAACGGGTTACATAGAACTAATGTGAACATAGATAGTTTTTTAATATTTGAGGGCATTCTAGGTGGTCCTTGAGTTAAAGGAATACCAGCAGAGTCCTTGGCTCAGAGGATCTGGACATTAAACATGCCTTGCCTTGAAACCAAGATTGGGAAATGACGTGGGAGCTAGGTGATCACTATTTTTTTTGTCTACTTGCTGTCTTTCTGGTTTCAATATCTGGCTTCCCTAGCACATGTTCCCAAGACCTGGTACTGAGCTCCTGAAAAGGCCTAATTGTCTCAGCAATTGTGTTACAGTTGAATGGGCCAAAAATAGTCCAAGTTCTTCTGTATGATAAGGAAAGAATTCCCAGACATACACCTCGTAGTAAACAGTAAAGTAGCTGTGTTTACTGAAGATCACAGGACAGTAGCAGCAGGAACAGGCAAAAGGACAAAAAGGGAGCCCAATAGCTCAGGCTTCCAGTATTTACAGTCAGATACCTCTACTGCAGGTGCCTCCCACTGCCTCTCCTAACTGGTGTCAGTGATCTCCTAAACTCTTGTTATCCCATTTTGTACCACTTTTAGGACAGTGGAAGCATGGGTGATCATTATGGTGGTGTTTACAGTTGAATGAAGGGAAGGGAGTGGCTAACTCAACTTCCCTGTTTCTAATTGTACTGATAGGACCTCTAATCACTGTTCTTGAGTGTTTATTATAGAGTGCAGTTTTAAGGTGATGATTTGCTTCTACTGATATGCATATATTCCTAGGTAATACATAGTACCATTTTTATTTGCTTTTATACTTTTTAGAATGCTTTGATGTCTCGCACATATATCTCACCTTTTCCCTTACTGTTACTTAATAATTTATCTCCATTACTACATGTAGCTGCGGTTCATTTTCTCTGTTGATAAATACATAAATACTGCATGATATTAAAAAACTACTTTTCAGCCACACATGGTGGCATGTGCCTGTAATTGTAGCACTTTGGGAGGCTGAGGCAGGAGGATCACAAGTTCAAGCCTAGCCTTGGTAACATAGCAATTTAGCAATACTCTGTCTCAAAATAAAAAATAAAATAAAGTAAAAAAGTCTGGATATGTGTTACAAATAGCACGCAAGAGGCCACAGTCTTTGGTATGAGCAGTAAAAGCTTTATTCCGTCCAGTTGTGAACAAAGACTGAAATTGGGGAAGATTTCATAATCCAATGAGGAGGGAAATTAGGTTCTTATAAGGTTTGGGAAGGGCTAAGGAATCTGGAGTGGAATGTTAATGATTGAGGGTCCAAGGACAGTCAGTGCAGGTGTGCATATAAAACTGGACTCCTTGGTGCCCGGGAGATGGTATATCCCGTCCTAAATTTTATGTTCATCCATTCTGTTTGTTGAGCATAGCATGGCCCTTTCCTACTGTTTGCTGAAGACTGCATGTTTGTTCAGAGGGCCTCATTCAGGCCAGGCATGACTTTCCTGACTTTTTGTTGTTACACAGGGAGAGGCAGGAAAATGGGCAATGTTTCTCATGACTGCTTTGAGCATGACAAATGGGCAGCATGGGCAGCCTACATGGAAGAGAGATCTTGGGAAATGGGAGTATATTGAGGAGTGGCCAGAATCAACATCTTGAATGTGGTCCTGTAAAAATTATGAGAGAAGCCTGAGGAGGCATGACATAGGTTTTGCAGGGAAAGGATTAACTATAGTCTTGTGGAGATAATTAGGAACTGTCAGAGAAGCTGCAGGGTGTGACTGCTGGGGTGAGGGTGGGGGGGGGTGTTGAAAGAAACAGGAGAGCCAACTGGGTCAAAGGGCATGGGAAGGGGGAAGGGAGGTGTTTAACTGGGTCAAAGACAAACGTGAGCATGAGAAGTGGTTCCATCCTGGAGGCAAGAAACAACCTTGTAGCACCAACGAAATGGAGACTACTAGCCACAGAAGGACATATAATAGAAATAAGGGTGCTTTAGTATGTAGCTCAGTGCAGAGATCCTCAGTTCAACCCCTAGTATTGCAGGGGGAAAAAATTCATGTTTCTATTACCAGATTCCAGATCTTTACTACTCTGAACAAGGCTGAGATGAATGTTCTGCTGATGTCTTGTTGTGCCTGTTTGTGTTCTGTGACTGTGTTATCAGATATCCTGCTTCTAAAAGTGCCACCAACTAAACGTTACAGGGTTCTGGGTTGCTTGCCTCTCCCTCAGGAGTTAGAGTCCAGGTTCTCATCTTGAACAAAGAATTGAACAAAATGAGCGAAAAGCAGTGGCCAAGTTTATTCAAGAAAGTAAAAGTGAAGAGTGGGGTAGAAACTGGTTCTGCAGAGCGAGTTTGAGCTGAGTAAAAGAGGAAAAAGCAAGATAAAAGAACAGCCTGGAGAAAGCAGGGCCGGCTATTGTAAGGAAAAGCCAAGATAGCAAGTTCTTCTTGTGTGTTCTTTATACTGTCCAAATCTTGAGGAAACCCTTGAGAATTTCTACATAAAAGTTCTGAGAAGCAGTGCTGGGATCCCATGCCTTGGTCAATGTCAGATCTAGGTCATCCTATTGAAAACATGCTCGAGTTCTCGCCAGAAGTCCACATGCAGGGCTTTGGGAACTGTTCTGCACATGTGCTGGGAGGTCATTATGATTAACAGGTCTCATCTACTTCCCCAGACAGCTTTGCCATGCCCTAATCTCCTATCTCAACTGTGCTGATGTAGTAATTACCATTCACATATGGCTATTTGTTTCATACTAAATTATATAAAATTAATTTCATTTCTTAATCACACCAACCATATTCAACAGATCCCATCTGGTATCATACAACACAGAGCATCCCATCAAAGTGGTATCTCCTTTGGAGAGCAGTAACCAAGATTGCTGGCCAGACAGATCTGTGAATGTTTTCTGGAATTGCCAAATTGCTTTTCAAAGAAGTTGCACCATTGGGTGATTGTATCATCAGTGAGATATGAGCATTTCTGTTGGTCTACATTTTGCCAGCATTGTTAATGTCAGACTTTCAAATTCTTTCCAAGTTTGTGGATGTGAAATAGTTAGATATCAGTATATAGATACACATATATACTCTGTCCCACTCTTTTCCTTTATAAAAAGAAAATAAAAATTTTTATGCCCTTTTCTGCCTTAACCGTATTTCTTGGTAATTTTCTCTATTACCGTATGTGCATGTTGGTAACATAGTCCTTGTGCATGCTACTTAGAAATAATCTATATATCTTCATCTTAGATATGTATTTTTCTGATTTAATGTGGCAAATATATATATAAAATAAAATTAGCCAGTTAAACTCTTTTCAAGACTTTTTATTGTAAAAAAAATCAATATTAAATTTACTAACAACCATTTTCATGTGTATCTTGCAATAATGTTAAATATATTCATATTTTTGCACAACAAATTTATAGATTTCTAACATTGAGACTGTATACTCACTAATTCCTTTACCAAGCCCAACCCTTGGAAGCTACTTTCCTATTTTCTGTTTCTGTGATTTTAACTATTTTACATGCATCATGTAAGTGAACTCATACAGTATTTGGCCTTTTGTGACTGGTTTATTTCACTCAATGTACAATACTCGGCATTCAACTATATTATAGCATGTGACTTCCTTTTTAAGGCTGCATGAAGTTCTCTTCTATGTATGGCCTATATATTCTGTATCTATTCATCTGTCAGTAGACATTCAGGTTGTTCCCACCTCTTGGCTATTGTGACTAATGCTGTGTTGAACATAAGTGTGCAAACATGTCTTAAGATCTGGCTTTCAGTTTTTTAAGTGTTTGGTAGAAATCAGCTGTGAAGTTCCCAGGTCCTGAGCTTTTCATAGAAATGAGATAGTGAAATCATTTGTTGATTTTATTTTTAAAGTTTTGAGGAAAATCCGTACTGTTTTCCATAATGGCCATAGTAATTTATATTCTCATTAGTAGTGTGCAAGAGTTTCCTTTTCTCTACATCCTACCAGCATGTTTCTTTAGTCTTTTTTTTTTTTTTTGGTACGGGAGATCAAACTCAGGACCTTGCGCTTGTGAGGCAGGTTGCGGCACCACTGAGCTAAATCCCCGGCCCTCTTTAGTCTTTTTGGAAAAACCATTCTTACTGGGGTGACATGACACCAAATTTTTTGTTTTGATTTGAAGTTCCATGATGATTAGTGATATTGAACATTTTTTGCATCTTATTGGCTATTTGTATATCTTATTTTGAGAAATGTCTATTAGGCCTGTTATCCATTTTAAAATCAGATTATTGTTATTATTTCACTATTGAGTTTTTGGAGTTACTTATATCTTCTGGATATCTGCTTGTCAAATGTATAATTTGCAAATATTTTCTTTGTGTAGGTTATCTCTTCTCTCTGTTGATTGTTTTCTTTGCTATGAAGAACCTTTTTAGTTTAATGTAATCCCATGTGTCTGCTTATGGGTTTGTTTCTTGTGCTTTTAGGTTCTTGTTCAGAAACTCCTTGCCCCTTCCAGTGCCCAATGTTTTATCCTAATAGTTTCATAGATTCAAACCTTATACTTAATTCTTTAATACATTTTGAGGTAATTTTTTTTTTTTTGGTGCTGGGGATCGAACTCTGGACCTTGCGCTTGCGAGGCAGGCGGCAGAACCACTGAGCTGAATCTCCAGCCATTTTGAGTTAATTTTTGTGTACAGTGAGAGACAAGGTTCTAGTTTCATTCTTCCCCATGTGAATATCCAGTTTTCCCAGCATCATTTGAAGATTGTCCTTTCTTCAGTGCTTGTTTTTAGCACCTTTGTTGAAAATCACATGGCTCTAGGTGCATGGGCTTACTTAAACTCATGCCATTGGAATTTTGATAGAGATTGCAGTGAACTTGTAGATTGCTTTGGAAGTATGAGCATTTTAACAATAATAATTCTTCCAGTTCGTGAACATGGAATTTCTTAATGTTTATTTGTGTCTTCTTTGAATTTTTTATCAGTATTTTGTAGTTTCCATTGTACAGATCATTCTTCTTTTGATGAAATTTATCCCAAGTATTTTATTTTGAATGTTATTTGGAATAAATTGTTTTCTTAAAATTTTTTCAGAAAGTTTGTTATTCGTGTATAAAAATGTTCTAATGTATAGCTGAATTCAGTTTGCTAGAATTTTGTTGAGGATTTTTACATCTATGTTCATCAAGAATATTGGCCTGTAATTTTCTTTTCTTATGGTATCCTTGTCTGTCTTTGGTACCAGGGTAATTTTTTTTTTGTACTGGAAATTGAACTCAGGACCTTGTGCTTGCAAGGCAGGTCACCATGAGCTAAATCAAATCCCCAGCCCAGTACCAGGGTAATATTGTACTGGCCTCATTAAGGGAGTTTGAAAGTATTTTCATCAATTTTTTTGAAAAAGTTTGAGAAACTTGGTATTAGTTCTTTAAGGGTTTGGTAGAAATCAGCTGTAAAGCTCCCAAGTCCTGAGCTTTTCCTTGATAGGAGATTTTTACATTACTGATTTCAAATATCCTTACTTGTTATTGGTCTGTTCAGATCATCTATTTCTTCATGATTCAGTCTTGGTAGGTTGAATGCTTATAGGAATTTACCCTTTTTTAATGTTTCCAGTGTGTGCCTGTAATTGTTCAGAGTAGTCCCTTATGATCCTTTGTTTGTTTTATTTTTTGAGGCAAGGTCTTACTGTTAGTTCAGGCTGGAGTTGAACTCGCTATGTAGGCCAGGCTGGCCTCAAACTCATGGCAGTCCTCCTGCCTCAGCCTCCAAAGTGCTGGGATTTTATGTGTGTACCACCATGCCCGGCTCATTTATGATCTTTGTAATTTTGAACTATCAATTTTAATTTCTTCTCATTCATTTCTTAAGTTTACTTGTCTTTTTTCTCAGCCTAACAGTGTGTTAATATTTATCATTTTATAAAAAAGCCCAGCTCTTTCTTTGATACTTTGTTTCTCACTTTTTCATTTATATATTCTCTGATCTTTGTTATTTGCTTCTTTCTGCTAACTTTGGCTTAGTTTTTCTTATTTTCCTGGCTTTTGTGGTAAAACATTAGGTTATCCAATATTTTTCTCCTTTTTAAATATAAGTATTCTATAAATTGGCTATAAATATCTCTCAGAATAGCCTTTGCAGCACCCCATATGTTTTTGATATTTTATATTTCTATTTTTGTTTGTCTCAAGATGTGTTTATATGTATATCCCTTTTGACTTCTTCACCCAGTGGTTAGTTGGAAGCATGTTTAATTTGCATATATCGTGAACTTTTTCAGATTCCTTTTGTATTGATTTATATTCATTTATATTCATACCATTATGGTCAAGATACTTGATATGATTTCACTATTTTAAAATTTGTTAAGACTTGACATATTTTGATTCTCACTTCCTTTTGTGCACATTCTATAGATATATGCTTTTTGGATACCATTGCATTACATCGGATACCTTAAAGTTATAATACCTACTTTAAATTTATTACAATCTCAGTCACAATCTCAGCTCCTTTATGTATCTCACCCATCCACATTATATATGATGACATGAATTACCTTTTTGTATTGTGTGTCATTAACATAGATTTATAATCATTTTCTCTGCTATATTTAACAAATTTTAACAGGCTATTAAAAATATAATGTGGCCTCTGGCATTTTTAACTATTTTTAAGAATACAATTCAATGGTATTAATTATGTTCATGAGGTTTTGCTACCATTGCCACTATCAAACTTTTTCTCTGCCTCAAAGAGAAACTCTATACCCATGAAGCAATAATGCCCCATTTCCTTTACTTCCACCACCTGACAACCACCATTCTACTTTCTGTCTCTGGAAGTTTGCCTGTTGTAGTTACCTCCTGTAAGTGGAATAATAGAGTATTTGTCCTCTTGTGCCTGGCTTATTCCAGCATAATGTCATTAAGGTTTACCTATGTTGTAGTACGTTATAGGAACTCTATTACTTTTTATGACTGAATAACATTCTGTTTTACTCCAGTTGGGCTGGTCTAGAAAATTACCTCTAATTGGGTAATTTATAAGCAACAAAAATTTGTTATCACAGTTCTGGAGGCTGGGAAGTTCAAGGTAAAGGCATAGCAGTTTCAGTGTATAGTTCACTCTGTCCTTCAAAATTCATACCTTCTAGTGGTGATGGAGACCACCCTGAGCAAGCTAATATCCATAAATTGGCTTTCTGTATTAAAAGTCTGAGTCTGTCCTAGGCTTGTGTGCCTTGCCAGATGAGCCAGCAGTTGGCATGCAGAAAACTCCCTATGCCGCTGGCTACGGTGGAGGTTTCAATGACCCATGATGCTGTAACGCCTCAGAAGGCAATATAATGAGACTCTCCGACTCACAGAATTCTAGAGGAGTAAATATTAACCCAAGGGAAAAACAAGTTTCTCATCAGTCAATGGCATATTCATGCAAGATCGCTTTGTTTCTTACTAGACCTTGCTTGTGTCTGTGCTGTCCACTCCACTGTTCCCTGCATTTTCCTACATGCCCCCTGGAAAGTTGTAGGCTGAATAAAAAGTGACAAATTCAGAGAGTCGAGGTCTTAGCCTGGTAAGAGCTCTAACCCTCTGGACCCCCTTACATTCTCAAATTGTTGTCCCTGTCTCTTTTATCTATCATCAACCCTCGCCCAGGTGATTGGGGGCCTGGCCAAGCTCCCGATATAATGGAATGTTTACATGGTAGAAGGGCAAACTGGCTCCCTCAAGTCATTCTTTGTTTTGTTTTTTTGAGATGGGATCTTGCCAAGTTGTCCAGGCTGGCCTTGAACTTGAGATCCTCTTGCCTTAGTCTCCTGAGTACCTGGGATTACAGGCATGCATGACTGATCCTGGGTGAAATGTCTATTATAAAGAAATTAGTTGTCTCCTAAAGACTTTTACCTCTTAGTACTATTATGTTGGGGATCAGGTTTCATCATACGAATTTTGGAGGAACATTTGCATTTAGACTATAGCACTGTTACATGCTTATACCACATTTTGTTTATCCATTCATCTCTTGATACTTGCATTGCTTCCATCTTTTTTTGTGAATTATGCTGCCATGAACATGTATATACATACATATATTTGAGTATTTGTTTCCAATTCCTTTGGGTATTATGGAATCAGCGTGTCATATAATAATCCTGTGCTTAATTTTTTGAGGAACTGCCAAATGTGTTTTCATAGTGGTTGTACTATACTATACGGCACTCCTACTAGCAGTGTATCAGAGTTCCAATTTCTCTTTGTCTTCACCAGTAGTACTATTTTTTGTTCTGTTTAAAAATTTTTATTATTTTAAATCTCTGTCAATTTGTGGTATCTTTTCATGTCCGCTTTCTGTTGCTGTAACAAAACACTTGAGAAAGTCACCTTACAGAATGAATGGTTTAGTTTGGCTCAGAGATTTAGAAGTTTTAGTCTGTCGTCAACTGGCTCTATTATTTTACCGGTGGTGAGGTGGAACATCACAGTTGAAGAGTATGGCAGAGAGAACCTGCTCACCTAATGGCAATGAGGAAGCAGACAGAGAGAAAGAGAGCCAGAGAGGAAGAGGCAGAGGACAAGATACAGGCCCCAAGGTTATGCCCCCGACAACCCATTTCCTTCTGGTAGACCAACCTTCCAAATATCCACTACCTCCCAGTGATGCCATCAAATTATGACTCTATCAATGGATTAATCCACAGATAAAGTTAGAGTTTTCATGACCCAGTGACCTTCCAAAAGCCCCACTTCTGAGCCTTTTAGATCCAAATCATGTCACATATGGTCATTGGTCATTTGTATGTCTTCTGTGAATAAATCTCTATTAAGTCCTCTATTTTTTAAATTGGATATTTGTCTTCTTATTGTTGAGTTACAGGAATTCCTTATATATTTTGGATATTATGCCTTTATCATATATATTGTTTCAAAATCTTTTCTCCCATTTCATAGATTTTTTTTTTCACTTTCTTGCTTTTGATGCAAAAGTTTTTAATTTTGATGAAGTCCAGTTTCCTTAGTGTGTGTGTGTGTGTGTGTGTGTGTGTGTGTGTGTGTTCTGTTTTTATGGTACTAGGGATGGAATTTAGGGCCTTGTGCATGATATACCACTGAGGTACACCACTAGCCCAATTTTTTCTCTTGTTGCTTATGTTTTTGGTATTGTATCTTACTGCCAAATCCAACATCATGAAGACTTACCTCTGTATTTTTTTTTTACAAGGGCTTTGTAGTTTTACTTCTTACATTTAGTTCATTTATCCATTTGAGTTAAACCTTTGTGTACAGTGTGAAGTAGGGGGTCCAAATTAATTTTTTTGCACATCGAGACTGTTCTGATCCTCACTGAATGGATTTGGCACCCTTGTGAAAAATCATTGGCCTGTTGATGATGGTTACTATTTCCAGACTCTCAGTTCTATTCTATTGGGTTTTTTTGCTTATCTTTTATGTTAATGCTGTACTATTTTGATTACTGTTGCATTTTATTATGTTATGAATTGTGCAGTGTGAGACCTCCCACATTGTTTGCCCTTTTTCAGCATTATTTTGGTTACTCCAGGCCTCTTATAACTCCATATGAATTTTAGGATTGATTTTTTGGTTTTTCTTTTCTTTTTGAGACAGGGACTCACTATGTAGTTCAGGCTGGCCTGGAACTCACTGTGTAGCCCAGGCTGGCCTAGAACTTGTGGTTATCCTCCTGCAACAGCCTCTCTGAGTGCTGGGATTATGGCATGTGCCACTGTACCTGGCAATTTTTCAGTTTTTCCAAAAAGTTAAATTTTTTATGGAGTTTATGGTGATTCTCTAGTTTGCTTTGGGTTGTATTGACATTTGATCAACACTAAGTCTTTGATTCCATGAATGCTAGGTGTCTTTCTGCTTACTTAAGTGTACTTTCTTTTAGCATTGCTTTGTAGGCTTACTGTTTTGACAGTTATTATAAATTAATTATTTAATTTTCTTTTTGGATAGTTCACCGCTGGTATATTCAAACATAACTGATCTTTGTATGTTCTTGTACTCCACAGCCCTTCCAAACTCATGGATTTGCTCTAGTAACTTCTTTTGGATGCTTTGAGACCTAGTGTGTACACACACATCCACAGATACATGATCAGATCATTTGTTGATAGATATTCTTTTATTTTCCTTCTAGTTTGGGTGCCTTTTATTTCTTCAATAGCTGTGGTTGGATCTTCTGCTGCTATGGGATACAGCAGTGATTCTTGGTTTATTCTTATTCTTGGACGAAAAGCTTTCAGTTTCAGTTAAAGCACATTTAAATTTTTCCCCTATATTCTTGTAGATGACATCTTTCTTGTTGATAACTACAAGTTTTTAAAATAGTAGTTACAACTGTTTTCAGCTTTTGGGCATGAAAATAGTTATGTATGAGTTTAGGAAAGACAATTTCTTACCTTAAGTTTATTTTTTCTGTATTAGTCCATCAATAGTAACTTTTCTTTAGCTGCCATTTATCCCATATCACATGTAGCCTTTCTTTGTCTGCTCATGTAAATCGAATATTTAGGATTTTTAATTTAAAAAACATTTACTTTTAACTAGAGATTTTAATTCATTTACACAGATTGTAACTTTTTTATGGTGTTTCGAGACAGGCTTTTGCTATGTAGTTCAGACTGGACTTGAACTCACACCAATTCTCCTACCTCGGTCTCCCAAGTGCTGGGTCTACAGTCGTCCACTACTATTCCTGGCTATAACTATTAATACAGTGTTTTCTATCATGTTATTTTGATTTCTTTATTTTCCTGTCTTTGTCTTTTTTTCTGTACCCAATTATTCTTGTATTCTTTTGGGTTTGTTTAGTTTCCATCATTCCATATTTCAGTTTTCTCCTGTGCTAGTGTTTAGGTGCACTGTTAGATAAATTATCTATTGTTATATAGCCAGAATCTCTTTTAGAGAATTTTCTATAATTTTAACATGTATATGTAATATAATACTTAAAATTAATATTTTTACTCCTTTTCTAAACATGAGGACTTTATCATGCTTTGCATACACGTAAAAGTATATTGTCAGATGAATTTTTAAAAGTTTGGGGATTTGGCTCAGTGGTACTGTACTTGCCTTGCAAATGCAAGATCCTGAGTTCGATTCCCAGTACCCCAAAAAAAAGTTGAAGTAAAATTTTAAGAAATACTTTAATTGGCAAATCATAATTATATACATAATTGTATGGGGTATGACATAATGTTTAATTTGTTAATGTGGAATTTTTAGATAAAACTAGAAAAATCGAATACCTTGATTACTTAATAATTTTTAGTTTTAGTATAAAACTATTTTTATTTTACAGATAATTGTGTATTTTTTTGTGGGTACAATGTGATATTTTGATTAACATGTACATTGTAGTAAAAGTCAGTGTTGCTAATTGATGTATCCATCACCTCAGCAAATTATTATTCCAAAAAGTAGAATTTATCCTTCCAAACTGTTTCCCTGAAGTCTTGGTGGGAAGAGATGGAGACATTTACTGCATCTCTTCTTGGATTTTATAATACTTGCAAGTCCTTTTTTGGGGAAAAATTGAGCAGGTGATAGACCACCTGTTCTATGGCAGGACCAGAGAGTGAGTGCTCAGTGTCTTTTCTAACTCTATGTGTATTTTCCCCACAGAGCTGTAGGAATCAATGCACAGTACAGAAAACTTTGGTCAAAATCATTTCATCAGTGATGAGTAATTCTGTCTGATCTTTCCTTTTCCCAATAGAATGTCTTATGTGTTAAAAATGTTTTTATTTTACTTTCTTATTTAGGGCTGAAATATATAGTCCTACTTTGTTGTAAAATGTTGTTTCAGCTACCTTATCAAGGAAGAATATCATGAATTCCAAAAGTAAGGACTGTAGATTTGTGGTATTTACAGTACCAATTAGGTACTGTATCCATTTGGAAATGCATTTTAAAAAGATTTTACTTAAAATATATTGGCATAATATAGTTAATGTGTACCAAAATGATTATAATTTGATATTTTTGAATTTAAAAAAATTATAGGATTTGTGGTAGTTAGGAGAGAGTGTCAAATCTATTGACTTTGGAATCTACCTAGGTGATTGGTGGATCACACTTAGGGGTGTGACCACGTGGGTCATGGAGGCATAGACTTTGGTCTATATCTGGTCTCTGGCTCCCTCATCTCAGGGGCTGTCCCTCTGCTCTGCTTCTTGGCTGCAGTGAACTAAGCAGCTTTCCTTCCCACGCCCTTCTGCTGTGATTACTGTGCCTTGGAGCCAGCTGACCATGGACTGAATCCTCTGAAACCATGAGCTAAATTAAACCTCTCTTCCTTAAAGTTGTGGGTATCAGGTGTTGTGTCCTGGTGACAAGAAGGCTAATACAGTATTAAAAGAATAAAGTACAGTGATAGCTCGGTTCACGAACTTAATTTGTTTTACAATTTTGGAAAAGATCGTCACGTTTGTTTTTGTGTAGGAAAGATGGCCGTGATTGGGTATGTCACTTGATGCAGAGTTTGCAAACAAAAACAAAATTTTGCCAAATGCTTCTGTTTGTGAACCAAATTGTTTGCCAACAAAAACATTCATGAACCAAGGTACTGTGGTATTCCACATTCAGTGGTAAAGATAGATTGAATAAGCAAAAAAACAAAACTTTTTTTGTGGTGCTGGAGATCAAATCCAGAGTCATGCACATGCTAGGCAAGCATTCTCCCTCTGAGCTATATTCCTAGCCCATTTAAGCAAACTATTTTAAAATGACAGAATTATAAGTAATCTCTTAATTTAAGTATATTAATTATACATAAAACATATTTATGACTACATTGTGATAATATCTTTTTTTATTGTTTTTTTTTCCTTTTAGGCTGTACATGCAAACCAATTTCCAGTACCAGTCTATGCAGCCAAGCAGCCTCAGCAGTTTCCATCAAGGTCTGAAGTGAATTTGATTAGATTACCTGACTAGAATAAAATCCATGCTTAATGCCTTATAGTTTCTCTTACTTTTAATTTAACTTAGGGCAAAGTAGGCAATTTAATTTAGGACAAGTTTAGATACAACACAATTTATAGAAAGGCTTTTAAAGAACTTTTATGTGAATTTCATCTTTTTTTTTAAGGTTGGCAGGTATATACATACACTGATGCAAATGTAATTTACTGAACAAGTAGGCAAACACCTAAGCAATTTATCCCAACCCCCTCCAGCAGAGCACAACCAAGTTTCAAAATTTCAATTTTAAAATTAAAAAGATAAGGTTAAATACACAAGATCATGTAGTATATATTCACCCTCAGAATGGGCTGAAGATTTTGTGTAGTTCTGTTGCACAGAGGGTTCTTTCCCTGAGGGCACATAAGGAGCTCTCAAACTGTTAATAGGTCTCTGTTTTGTAACAAAATAGCAATTTTAAAATCTTAAAAAAAAATACATTACCTTCAACATGGAAGATGTCACTATTAAATATCCATGAAATAGACATACTGGTTTGTATATCCTTTTCGGAATTACAAACAGCAAATAAAGTACATTGGAAGCATCCAAAATGTAATAAGCACATATTTATAGAAAGGTTCTGATACAAATTATGTAACAGTCATGTTCCTGTAATAACTTAGGCTAATTTATGTCAGAAATAAGTTAATGTAACATGGTTTAAAACTCATGTTCCTATTCACTTCAGTTTACAGATTGAAATAAATAAGATGTCTTTGTAGGGATGAGGAGCACTGGCCATGGCAAAAAGGCACAGTACTGACCAAAGGAAACTAAGTCAAGGCTACTGTGCTACAAACAAACATCTTCATGCATTTGAGTATTAAATTAATGTGTAAGATCTTCCATACTGACACCAGAATATCAAAACTACCCCTTTGTTTCTCAGGTATATTTACAACTTATCAGTCACCTTATGAGCATGTTCATTAAGACAGGTATCAAACACCAGTATTTACTCATTCTGATCAAGAAATTTCAGGGATCAACCCTCCTACCCCTGGAAATGTGCACAAAACTTTTACCAAATCTTATCTGACACAATGCTGTGGTTTTGTAAAATAACTAAATAGTTCAGACGATCAATAACATGATCCTGTTTAAGCATCTTTCTGGCAGGAAAAGCCCTTACATACAGTACACCTGGTGAAAGATCAGCTTGGCTGGGGATTTAACTCAGTGGTTTTGCCGCTTGCTGCGCAAGCCCAAGGACCCGAGTTCGATCCCCAGTACCAATACAAAAAAAAAAGAAAAAAAAATATTCCAGTACAATCTTCAGAGTAAACAACTTCACAGAACTTAATTAAAAAAAAAAAAAGTCAAACTAATCCTAAAGAAATGGAAGAAAAACGAAAGCACAAACTATAGAGAAGGTCGGGTGCCAGGAAAAAATGCTCAGCTTTTGTTTTCAAAAGTGGACTGCAGTTTCGATTTTGACAATATATCTCCCACAAATCTGGGGCATGGCTGGTGGGACATGCTGCGTACTGTTAGAGGCCAAGCCAGAACAATTTCAGTCACATTATGGCAGGGCAGGGATTATTCATGTTTTTAGTTTTATTTTTTGGTACCGGGGATCGAACTTGGGTCCTTGCTCTTGCACAGCAGGGGATGAAACCACTGAGCTAAATCCCCGACCCTTATTCATGTTTTTAAATATGAGTAAATGTTAGCCAATGTTCTACTATTACGTGGTTCATAGTCTTATCAACCTACCAGTCAGAAAACAAGGAAAATTAAACCCCAGCATGAAGTAACAACAAACAATATTTAACCAAGATAATGCAATAAACATCCAAATTAATTAGTTTAAATTAAAAACCCAGCAATACCATCTTGTTAGTCAGTGCAAACGCTACATACAAGGTTTTCTCAAGAAAGCTGAAAGCACCTGATTCTTTTGCCAAGTCATCAGATTCTATAATGTACAGGCTTAAATCTGCACTTTAAAAAAGTGGCATTACATTAGTGCATAATTTATCAAAATTGTAAAAACAATTCTGCATAACTTAGGAGGATTTAATATCTAGTAACATCAGCTGAAAGACGTAGGCACTTGGTTATATTTTTAATTCATTACTTCAACAAGTGGCCTGTGTATAAATATTAACAAAGCAGAAACTATTCTTGAAAAATGGAAAATTAAAAAAAACCATAAATGCTACAGATAAAAGCACTGCACCACACTCCTACATATAATGCAGTAAAGAAAGCTAGTAAAACCCTGTAAAATTCTATGGTAAGAACGTCTAACTCCACTCGTCAAAATAAAAAGAAAAAGGAAAAAATTCCATGCAGAGTCCCATGAAAAAGATAAATAAAGCAGCTGGAATGAGATGGAAACTTTTCTCAGTGAAACATAAAATAGAAATAAGTCTACTTTCACTAGATGTATCATTGTAGGATCCTGCTAGTTTAATAACTGAGTTGCTGATTTTCTGTAGAAGCCATTTAAAATAGGAAATGGCTCAGTTACTGCATGAATTTCATCATTTTAGTATAATGATAAAAGGAAATGTTAAAAAGAAGCCTGAGCAACCCTTACAATGAACTGCTGCTGAAGCCTTTGGTATGTATAAAATTCAGAAGCAAAAGCCTTTGGAGTAACTAGCAATAGGAAACTCAACAGGTTGGGAAGAACCAGAAGAGCCTGGCGGGGTAGAAAAACATGTTTAATGGCATAGGAGGCCAAGGAGATGAGAAGTTGTGGGGATGGGGCTCAGAAGGAAGTGGAGAGGTAATTTCAGCTTTGAGTTACTACATTTTCTATTCTGGATGCATCTACCTATTCTGAAGGTGATCAGTGAGGAGTTAGAAAGTGGAAAGCTTTCAATTAACTCACAGGGTAGAGGGGATAAAAACTGGAGGATGTAGCTTGGCCAACATCCCAGGCTTTGTGTTGGGACCCAGGATTAAAGATGAACCATATCCTCAACTGAGTTCTTTGTTTTAATGTTTGGCCCCCAATCAAAAAAGCTAGGCATACAAGAAAAGAAAATGTCATTGAAACCAAGAACCAATGGACCATAAAAACATGCTGAGAAGGTATCCAGTTAAAAGTCATCTGACATTGACTTTAAAATAATCACAGTGATTATGTCTTGGAATTAATAGTCAAGTTTGAGAATTTCATTACAGAACTAGAGACTTTAAAAAAAAGAATGCAAATTCTAGAACTTGAACACAAGAATTGAAATTAAAGACTCAATAGATGACCTTAAAATCAGCAGGAAAGGAATAAATTTATTACTACATTTTACATTGTATAAAATGCATCTGAGTGGCCAGGGATTTAGCTTAGTGGTTCTGGCACCTGCCTTGCAAGCGTAAGGTCCTGAGTTCGATCTCCAGCACCAAAAAAAAAAAATGCATCTGATCCTTGCCCGCCAGTAAATCCTCCAAATTCCAATTGCTTTGCAGCATTGAGAAGTGTCATGATACATGGTCTTTATTATTCAGTATGAGCACACTGAAATCCAACTGAAGATGAGAAGAATCTATAAATTGCAAGAGATATATTTACCAGGTGGTATTCTGGTGTGGTGTTAGACTGGAGGGACACTAAGATTGGATTTGGCAGAGAGGTTAAGGGCGAAGATGGATTGGCATAGTCATAATAGCAAGGTTAACTGGCCGAGTGGATATTGTTTGAGGAGATGGAAGTTCAGCTCTCTATATGTAAACATAGAGCTAGGTTTATACTGAGCAATAGCATATTAATAATAATCTCAGAATATAAAGTACCCTTACGGTTGAGGTTAATTTTTTATATACAGATACCAGGTGTTCTAGTGCCGTTTACTGAAGACACTATCTCTTCTTCGGTTCTTGAATCGAGTTTATATTCTATAAAATGCTAATGTTAAATAATCTTTCAAAACTCAGTGGACCATATATGTGTGGTTCTATTCCTAGATTCTCTGTTTTATTCCAATGATCTATATGTCTTTCCTTACACCAACACTGCCTTGATTACTGTAGCTTTAGAAGAAGTCTTAAAATTGGGTACTAAACACCTTCCAACACTGTTTTTTTTTTCTCTTTTTACTTTTCTAGGTCCTTTGTACTCCTACATAACTTTAAAATTTCAATATCCAGTTCTTCCATTTATAGCAAGTATACACAGACCTGAATTTTTATATATACCTTGTGTTTTCTAATCCTGCTAAATTCAAGTACAAGCTCTAGGGGCTCCTAGAGATTTCTTAGTATTTTCTCTGTAGATGATCATTTCATCTACATATAAAGATTTTGCTTCTGCCATGCCAATCCTATCCTAGTTGTGTCATTGCCAGACTATTTTGGTTTAGACCTATGTTTCAAAGTCTAATGGACAGATGAAGAGTAGGCATATATGCCCTTGTTCCCCACTTTAGGGAGAAGGCATTGTGTCATCTCCAGTCATCAAAGGAGTTTTTGTTGGAAGTATGGAGTACATGTCTTTGATCTGTTGAGAAGGTTCTGTTCTACTTCTAGTCTCCTGATAGCTTTTACCATGAACAGCTGTAGAATTTAGTCCAATACTCTTTCTCCAACTAATGACACGATCATATGGCTTTCTTCTTTCCTCTGTTAAAATGATGACTTTTGGGGGTGGATCTTCCAGTGCTGAACCAACACTGCCATCCCTATAACAAAACCACTCTCTACATACTGCCAGATCTGACTTCTAAGAGTTTATTTTGTTAAACAAATTTCTATCTATGTTCATACTTTTTTCTTCTATTATCTTTATCCAGTTTTAGGATTAGCACAATGTTGATTTCCTAAAATGAGGGGAGAAGTGTCCCTTCTTTTTTCTGCTTTAATTGTTTGATATAATTTATCAGTTAAAATGTTTATGAGCCTGCTGTTGTCCTCTAGGTAGGTTTTCAAGCTAGGAATATACTTTCTTTAATAGGTGCTATTCAAATTTTATATTTCCTCCAGAGTTAGTTTCATTAATTTGTCTTCTAAGTTCCTTCTTAGAAGTTGTCAAATTTATTTCAAAAAAGATTTTTGTAATATGCTTTCTATATCCTTTTAAATTCTGTAAAATCTATGGTAATGTCTCCTAGATCTTGATATTGTAATTTAAAAAATGTATAACTGATATTGTGTAACAGGAAGAAAAGGTCTAAAAGAACAGGGGAATTGGGAGGGGTAGGGGAAGGGAAAAAAGGGAAAGGAAAAAATATGAGAAGAGGAAAAAAAATGGAAACAAGGTCTTTGCAAGTAGGGAAGGGTGGAGGGGGTGAAGGGAGGGCAAGGGAAGGGGAAAAAAAAAATGAACCAAGAGACTCATGTAATGGTACAAGATCCCAATGATGAATGTAACTGTCTTGTATACCTAAAATGTACCAATAAAGTTAATGGGGAAAAAAAATGAAAAAAAAAAGTAAAGTACCCTTACCTGTTTTAAAAGGAAGGCTGAGAATAGTGTTATATTGAGCTTGTCATGAATGCAGCATTATTTCATTTGGTCCATGCACACTATTAACTATCTTTTCTCCCCACTACAGGCCACCTCCACCACAACCAAAAGTGTCATCTCAGGGAAATTTAATTCCTGCTCGTCCTGCTCCTGCACCTCCTTTGTATAGTTCCCTCACTTGATTTTATACTTTTTTTTTTTACATATGTCTTCAGAGAACTGAGCGAATGTTTTGCTTGCTGGTGTTTTTTCGAGAAGTCTTTCTTCCTATTGCAATTATGAATGGAAACAAATTCTACAAAACAAACAAACTGGGGAGTTGAGAAATACAAGGACATACAGTCAAATGAGGAATCCATTTCCAGCACTGAAATGTCTTATTTGGTCATCTATGAGGTTAATGTACTTAACGTGGATTATGTTACTTTGAACATGTTATAGCAGTGATTCTTGAATTAACTGCATTAGTGTCAGATTTGTCATTATGTGCATAAATGTAGTCCTGAATTTTTGACCTTGGTTATCATTAATGTAGTTTCTGACCAAACATGTGACAATCTAATACCTTTGAAAACTAATTACTTGTCAATAATATGTCTTGTTAATAATAATCTTTTCATCTTGCACAGACTAATAGCCATTGTACACTAGAATCTTGTTTCTCATTCATGACATGAATAAATGGATATTCTGTCTTCAGAAGAATACAGAAGAACCATGATTAAGATGCTGTAATATTGTTTAAGTATAAAATATGCTAAAGGAGTGTATGTTTATTCACACACTTACTAGCTTCCATTTTTATGATCTTCCACTACAAATGACTTAGAAAAATTAATTTTAGAATTTCTATTATGCATTATGTTAAAGCATGACATCCTTTTAAAATAGCATTATTTTTAAAGAGTACAAGCTTGAAGCTAAAGTACAAGCTAAATACGAGGTATTTAATAGATCTAATCAGATACACTGTTGACTCATGGGTATAATAATGGAGTAATTACAGTCAATCATTTGAGCTATTATAAAACCACTTTAAAAATTTATGAGCACTTTATGTCTAAAATCTGAATTTTTGAAGCTTGATATTAAATCATTTAGAATGTTTACATTTACGAAGGTGTGCTGGATCATGTCTCTTTTTGACTCATATTTTCCTAGAAATTAGGCTGCATAAAAGAAGAAAAGGTTTTCTTAGATAAGTACAAAAGTTAATGTGATGTCTGAATTACTGTCTCAACCATGTAAAAAATAAATTTTTACTATGGAAGAAATGGTATGGTCAATAAAATTTTAAACAATTTTTCACAACCTTTCATAATAAAGTTTAATAATAGGTTTATTAACTGAATTTCATTAGTAATTTTTTTGGTTTATGTATATATACATAATACAAATATAACATTTACAATAAATAAAATACTTGAAATTCTTTTTTGTTGTCTCCCAGTGACTTCCTAAATAATTATTCATAACCTTGTAATTTAAAAAATAGAATTTTAGATAAAATCTTAAACTTGCCAAATTGTACACAGTGGCTTTATTATTAAAGGAAAAGATTAATTTTGAAGATGGAAATTTCAGTTTTGTTTTTTTTTTTGATACCGGGGATCAAACTGGGGACCTTGCGCTTTGCAAGGCAGGCGGCAGAACCACTGAGCTAAATCCCTGGCCCCTCAGTTCTTTGAAGATAGCACATAATTTTGTTATATTTAAAAAATTGCGATCTGTCCTAAATGAACAGCCTTTATTGCCCTTTAAATCTCTGAATTCATATAAGAGTAAAAAGTTTCTGCCTTTTGTTCAGATAGCCTCAAATTTTGTGATTGTAATGCGTATTTTTTGACACCTAGGTAGTAACTAGAATTCACTGTTCTTGGAATTCCTGAGTCTTCAATGAGTTAGAAAGTTTTTCTAAAAAAACTAACTGAAACTTCTTTTGCTTTAAAATATTTTCCACATATTTTGTATGCTTTTCACTTAGGTTTTGACCTCTTATTATACTGGAGTGTGATGGAAAAATGGGGCATTTCTGGTTATGAGTGCCTTTCAGATGTCTGTCGGGTCTGCAGGTCTCCACTGTAACAGCTGAACTACCGAACGGTGCACATGGATGCCGCTACAAATAAGAAAAATTAAAGGACTTTTTGCCATTTGCTAAAGGAGTTATAATCAGTGATAAATTATATATAAATGTGACTGAATATATGTTCACAAATTGACCTTCTCCAGGGTATTGTATTTTCTTTTTCATGACTGCCTGAGTCTAACTCTGGAGTTAAACATAATCCAGGTTTTTAAAGCAGATGTCATTTTACTGAATTTCATAAATGTTTTTCGAAACCCCACCACCTGGCAGGTACTCTTGGGTACTGTGATGTATAAGGTCTGCATGGGACATATTTCCTCCTCTTTAGACGTATAACATCTGTTATGGAGAGGGCTATACCCACAAGTAGGATGATACAAAGTCTGTTCTGTTAAAGAACAGGAAAGGATCAGGAGACCAAAAGAACAAAGAAAAAGCACTAGAAATCCACTCAATACTTAACCACTAACACGTTCTAAGCATTTACTGTCATTGCTCCAAGTGGTGTGAAGCAAGGTGGAAACAGCTTTAGCCAAACTGCTTAAAAGTTGTGCTAGTCTTGCCCTGGCAGACCCGATGGGGAACAAGCCAGGTGTATTTTTGGTGCCTGTGTTTACTCAGCCAGTTCTCCTTTTCAGGATTAGTGCCCTGTTGAAATCTCAGTCATCCCTAAAATCCCATCTCAGCAGTCATTTTAAGTGTGTTGATTCCCCTACTAGGCATGTCTACGGGGCCACTGATGTTGTGTCTGCCTGTTCATACTTATGAGAAATCCTTGGGATCTGAAAAGAACCCAAGCACAATTAATGCACATGGATGGAGACTAGGAGGGAGGAGTCTACAGTCCGAGGCAAATGAGGCAGTGATCAGCAGACACCAGAAGATGAAAACAGGTGGCGGAGTGGGGTCCGAATTTAGAAGAAATAAGTCCTGCTCTGGGCGCTTGGCTGGGATTTCCTCCTGGACAAAGACACTCGTCACGTCATGGATCTTGAACGAACGCTCCTCGCATGGAGTAGTTTCTGACAATGACATCACGTTAATTTTAGCTAAAGGCCCTGTGGAGAATCAGAGAGAACAGGCGGCACACAGCCTGGTGAGGAGTACGCGCGGGCACGCGGTGTAGACAGCGGTACGGGCGCCCTCCAAAGGCCGGGCTGTGGGTCCTCTCGTCGGCCGCGCTTCTCCCTCGGTCCCGTGTGGCTCCGTTGCCGGGCGCGGCCGCCGAGAGGGATTTAGAGCGGACACCAGGCCCACGCGCGTTGGGACCGCCCGTCCGGCCGCAGGCCGCTGCGCCCGCAGCCTGTCGCGCCCTACTCGGAGCCGGGGTCGCCTTGCCGCTCTCGCCGCTGCCGCTGCTGCTCGCCTGGCAGCGCTTCGGGGCGGCCGCTTGGGGGCGCGGCGGGGTGGGGATGGTCGTGCGCGCTCGGACGCTCGGACTTCACTACACAGCGCCGCGCAGATGCCCTGAATTCCACTCAGAATAAGACTGCCTTTGCCAGATAACTGCTGCAAAGTAATAACTTGTGCTGCGTGCACGAACTGTTTGTTGTGAAGTACAGATTCTCCAGTGAGGACGCAGAGCGACGGCCGCGGGGAAGGACGCAGGGTCAGCGCAGACGAAACCACGTGGGAAGCTCGGATGCGGGCGAAGCCCCACAGGCTTCCGAGGACCCCCGACTGCCCGGAACTCCCCCGTCGAGGTCCCCCGCTGGAGGGTCTCCCCATCTCAGTGGGTCCATTTTGGAAATGACTACGGTTAGCTGTTCTGTTTTGTTCTCTGGGGTTGGTGCGGATCTCTGCTGTGGATTGTGTTAATTCCAGCTGCCGAGACAAAACACCGTGGACTGTGCTGCTACCACAGAATTGTCTCACACTTATCGGGTGGAAGGCCAAACTCGGGTGTCACGTTGTTCTGTTCTGGTGACAGTTCTTGATCCCGCCCACATCTCTGCCCTCTGCCCGGGCTCACAGGGCCTGTTTGCGTGCAGAGAAGCGCACCGAGCTCGCGGAGTCCCTTCTGACCGGATGTGAGTCCACGCGAGAGGGCGCCACCCATTACCGTGTCTAACCTGCACTGCGACCCGAAGGCCAGCAGGGCAATGCTGTCACATTGGGGGTTCGGAGTCAGCAGCTGGATTTTGTGAGGGTGTTGTGGACAAGCAAGTTCGAACAATAGAGATGCGCCACACTCTGTGCCAGATTCGAGCTCATTTATTATAACTGGCGGCCGAGGGGGGCTGGCGACCAGAAAGGTTCCTGGGGAATGGGAAGTAGTTTGATTTCTCCTTTTAAATCATGCTTTCAGTTGGAGAGGGCTCAGGGGAGAGCAAGCGGAATCTTATAGAAGCAGAACCATGCCAGGTTAGTGGGTGGGTGGGTGGGTGGGTACAAGGAAGTTTCACACACACACTAGATGAGCTACAAAACATCCTGCAACTGCAGCAAGTTTACTGCCAAGCAGGATGTGGGGGTTTTGGGTGCTTTGCTCAAGCTCAAGCACAGGTACAAAATGGCGTTGAGGCGCAAGATGGAGTCGGGTTGGCTATCACAAGTGTACAGTCAGCGTATAGCAAATACAGTACTGTAAAGCAGTGCTTTCAAACATTTTAGATGCAGGACTTCTTTGCACATTATTGAGAGCCTCAAAGACCTTTGGTTTATATGTTAATATATTAGAAACTAAAATAGAAACGAGAATGTATATTAACTCATTTAAAAACAGAAATCAACCCTATGATAAATAACATTTTAAAAATAGGTTATAATTATTTTCCAAGCAGAACAAAACAAATTGTTATACATTTTTGTGAACTTCTTTAATGTCTGCCAAAATGGGACACAGTTGGATTTTCATATCTGCTTCTGCTTGCAGTTGTCTGCTGGATGTTTCATTTGAGGTGTATAAAGAAAATCCAGCATAGTTAAAGGAAAGACTAAGTTTTTCCTCATTTTGGTGTGATGTTGGCTGTGGGTTTGTTGTATACAGCTTTTGTTTTTGTTTTTTTTTTTTGAAGAAAAATCCTTCTATACCCATTTTATTCAGAGTTTTTATTATGAAAGCTTGTTGAGTTTTGTCAAAAGCCTTTCCTGAATTCTATTGAAATGATCATGTAATTATTTTCCTTGATTCTATTTTTGTGGCATAGTACATTTATTAATTCATGTATGTTGAACTGTCCTTGCATCCCTGGGTGCAACCAGGTTGGTCTGGGCTTATGACCTTTTTAACGTGTGGTTGAATTGTTGACAATTTTTGCATCTATGTTCATAAAGGATATTGTTCTGTAGTTTCTTTTTGCTAAGTACCTAGTTTCTGTGTCACGGTGATACTATCTTCCTACAATAAATTTGTAAGCATTCTTTCCCTTTCTGTTTCATAGAGTGGTTTGAAGAACATTGGTATTAATTCTTCTTTAAAGATTTGGTGAAAGTCAGTGATAAATCTATCTAGTCCTGGTTTTCTATGTTGAAAGCCTTGTTATTGCTTCAATCCCATTGCTTATTGTTGATCTGTTTAGATTTTTTGTATCCACTCAATTTAATTCTTTTAGGTTATCTGTGTCTAGACATTTATCCATTTCTTGTAAGTTCTCCAGTTTTTTAGAATATGTTTTTCAAAATGGTTTCTAGGGCCAAGGATTTAGCTCAGTGGTTCCACTGCCTGCCTCACAAGCTAAGGACCCGAGTTCGATCCCCGGTACCAAAAAAAAAAAAAAAAAAAATGGTTTCTAATAATCCTCTGAATTTCAGTGGTATCTGTTGTAATTTGTGTGTCTTCTTTCTTTTGGTTAGTTTGGCCCATGGTTTATCAGTCAAATTTACCTTTTCAAAGAACCAACTCTGATTCATTGATCCTTTGTATTGTTCATTTAGTCAACAATTCATTAATCTCAGCTCTGATCTTTCCTTCTGTTGATTTTGGATTTGGTTTATTCTTTTCTCCTAGAAATTGAGAATGTAATTTTTCTCTAGAAATTGAGATGTCTGGGATTGTTTTTGTTTGTTTGTTTGTTTTGGTACCGGGGATCGAACTCGGGTCCTTGCACTTTTAATAGTAGCAAAGTTCTATTAAAGGTAGGAAGAGAAACAGGCTTTGTAGAGTGAGTTTGGGTCAAGTAAAAGTAGGAAAAGAAGGGCACCCTGCAGCGTGAGGGTGATCCATCCATATAAGAGAGAACACTTACAGTATCATCTACTCCTCAGACTACAAGTCTAGGCTGTCCTATCAAAAACCTGCTCAAGTTCTTTCAAGAAGTCCACACACAGGGCTTTGGGAACTGTTATGCTCATGTTTTCTTGGATTTTTGTAATTAACAGGTCACACCTATTTCCCCAGACAGTTTTGCCATGCCCTAATCACCTGTCTCATTTCCTCCTGAGAGGCACAAATCCTCATGATTCTTTATGGGGTGCTACCTTCAGGTGTTGTGGCTCACTGGCTGGACTGAAGAAGAAAAAAAAACTATCAGAAGACAATGAAAAAAGAGTTAGTGAATGTCGAGCTGTCTATTCAATGGGAGAAAGAAACTAACTTTAATATGTTTGGAGTGTAGAATCCAAGTATGAGGAGCAGGTCAGATTTCCATGCTTCTTGTGGAGGACAAAGTATGCCAAAGAATGAGGTTAGATGATTATCAAGAGCCTGAGAGCCATATCCTTAGCAAGATTACCATATAATGGACCTAATTAAAAACAGGAGCCTCAATACAGGTGCCTATGTAAGCTGTGGTGAATTAGGGTCATTAGTGACTCTTTTTACCTGCTCCCAGAGCAATATTAGAGTCTTTCTTTCTGAAGTGGAGCACCAGGTCTTCAGAGGTTTTCAGGAATAGCTTTCTTCTTAGTCCTGAGTAGATTATAGGGACCACTTTCCATGTAGGATTTTTATGGCTTTTCACTGCATCCCTTGAGGAAGGACCAGAGTGGTTCTTTAGGAACTGGGAATAAGGCTAGGGTAGTGATGGTGAGCCTTTTAGAGCTTTCAATGATACAAACACCCCACTGTGGCATGCATGCCATAGGTTAGCCATTACTGGGCTTGAATCTTGTAGGCCTGTAGGGTTGCCCTTGTTGCCTCCCTGTCAGCCTTTTGATTTCCCAAGGAGACTTTGGACATGTCTCTTTGGGATCCCTTGCAATGAATGACAATGACCTGCTTGGGAAGATAGACTCCTTCTAAGAGTTGTAGAATTTCCTGCTTGTCTTATTAGTCAGTAAGCTTCTTCTTTCCAGATTGTTGCATGGATATGTATTACCAGAAAGGCATATTAGATGCATGGTTTCTTGCCGCCTTCTAATATCATGGCTGAGTAAGAGCCATTATCTCTGCTCTTTGAGCAGAAGTTCCTGGGGGAAGTTGGCCTCAGTGACCTGTTGTGAACTGACAATGGCATAATCTGCCTTTTGATGTCCTTCTTGAACAAAGCTGCTTTAATCAATGAACCACATCTCCTCAGGGTCTTCAAAAGGCAGATTATTGATGTCCTGCCTGCTTGCATAAGTGTGGGAGATCACTTGTTCACAGGAGTAGCTAGCTTCTGGGCCTGTGGGCATCAAAGAGGCAGTATTAGGAGTAGTGAAAATTTTATACTAACATCAGGTGTGCTAAGAGTTTGGCCTGATACTTGGCAAGCCATTCCCATGTTAACCACAGGTCAACTTTGGTCTCAAGAATCATTCTGACCTAATGGGGAGGGAGTCAGGACTTCTAGTTTCTGTTCTAGACTTTGGGTCAAGATACACAAAAAATTCCTCCCTTTTCTGATGTGTAAAGAAGAAGGGTTTTCTTAAGTCAAGTATTCCATTGTACATGCAGCAGGACCCACTTGTTGGCTAATTAGGTTAGAGAGATCTAGTTCCAACAGGTAAAATCTGTTTTGGCCTTTGCCAGAATTTGAGAATTGCTAGTAAATCTCTTCCTAGCAAAGGAGACTGTGGGACAGTTAGAAACTCATGGTTAAACAATTGTCCTTCAAAGTGACACATCAGGGCAAAGAATCTCTGACTAGGGGTCCCCTTGACCCCAGCTATGGCTATAGATGTAGACCTAGAGGAGGGGTTTCAAGAGAAAAAAGTCAAAATAGAACAAAGTAATTGAATTGGCTCATCCAAGACACCTAGCATTACCCAGGGTTCCTCACAGGAGATGGTAATATCTGTGGACAGAGGCATTGTAGGTCCCCTTGAGGCTCTTCAGATGTTGTGAGTTCTCACGGTTGGTGTCAGCTCAGAGCTAGTAAATAAAAATTCCCTAAAAGTCTAATTATTGCCTTTCCCTGGAGTTTAGTAACTGTGTTAAAAGGACCCATGACACTTATGAGGACAGCTAGGTAGAATATTTATAGTATATTCCTGTGGCTACTTTGGAAGTTCCTTCCTAGGGTTCTTCCTCTTCCTCCTCCTCAATGAAGAGGCTGAGACTTTGAACTCTGAGGTAATGGCCTATGAGTTGTCACTGTGGTGATTCACATTAGGTTCTACCCACGAAAACACTAGAATTATCTTGACTAGGCTGCCCATGTATTTCATTCTTAGAAACTCTGATCCATTGGATGCTTCCAAGGATCCCTATAGGTAAAAGAATTTTATCACTCTGTCCTTGTGGATTCTGGGAATTGTGTCCATCTTGTCCCTAGAGTTAAGTCCTGCTACCTGTCCTCTGCCATTATTACCAGAGATCAAGGAATCATGTTCTGTTTCAGCATTCTTTACAGTTATGTCTGGCCTACAGATGACCAACATTACAGAGATTTCTAACAATGTTGGTGCTTTCCTCACCAAAGTATTTCTCAATGCCTTCACAGTAAAAATGTCTTATAAATCTTTTCGGGGTGTATGGTTATAAACTGGTTACGTGAATTATATACGATGGAATGTCTTTTACATTTCTTTCAGATTCCTTATTACTACAGTTTGTCAGGGAATTTCTGCATCTAAACTTTATGATAAACTGATGCTAAACTGATGTTCATTGCAGCATCCATGCTTCAGATAACCATCTAAGCAAATGGTAGGGTCCACTCTCAGATGAGGAAGCTAGTATGTTAAACCCTAAGTCTTAAAGGATGACTCCATATTAATAAATTTGTCCCTATCTAAACTCTTTGTCATTACACCCTTGGGAGCCTGTCACACATATTCTGTAACACTTTGATGTATAAATTTTCTCCTCCCAAGCGAAGTTTTGCAATTTTTCTCTGGGCATACTACAATTTAACTTTTGCTCAAAGCTTGGAAATAGGAAAGGTTTGTGGTTGTGAGTTCCCCTTTATGAAGCTACTCAGATGAAGTCAGTTAAAGATTTTATGTACTGAAAGGTGAATTCCTTCAAATAGAGCTGAGGGCTGCTTGCTTCCCCCAAGAAAGGGTTAGGAGATTTGAAAATTCTGCATTTCCAGCCTTATCTTTGTCAACCCAAGTATACTTATCTCGGAATTCTGGATCTCATTATTTCTTTAACAGTGCATTTAATGTTAACTTAAGAAATCTCATGGGGTAGCACATTTTAATTAACATTGCAGATTTCAAACTTACATCTTGATTCTTAGACATACTTGCCCTGTAGCCTCAGGAAATAAGGAATTCCCATAAGGCCAGTATAGAGGCTTTCTGATGGTCCAATTGTGCTTAAATTTGGGAGTTTAACAACTTTAAGTTGCTTCATTTTCTCTGTTCTCTTCAGGCAGCCAAGCTCACCATCTGTGTTGTTACTCAGGTTGTCATAGGAATTAAGTAGCACAATCACTCAGTCTCCTTACACCTTACTCCTTATCCTCACTCCATCTCCTGCCACCACAGGGGACAGAGAATATGCAGCTGTGATGCCACTGATTCTGTGTCCCACATCCCTCCAGCGAGGTAGCTACCATGAGCTCATCAAACAGGTACTAATCTAGACCCAAGAGCTCCATTTTAAGGGTGTGTTGTCCTTGCCAGTTTGGGTGACAGTTTAGCCTCCAGCATGAAATAACAGTCAGTACTCAAGGATTTCATTTGAATTTTATGAAAGGACTATTCACTGAGGTATGGGCAGGTTTAAGGATGTTAAGCAAACATTGAAAATTTGTTACCATCTTTAGGTGTACAGTGGCAAGAGGAGAGGAGGATGCCACTGGAACCTGATGAGAGACATAGCTGTTGAAGAGAGACTCAATGGAAGCTCAAACTACAGAGATACAAGTGTATTCCCAGTTAGGCAGTGGAATAAAAGTAGCTTGACTTCTCTTTGCTCCCTCTGTATCATTTTTGTCCATGCCTCTCATTGGCTGACCACATCCATAATCCAGTGGACAAAGGAACCTGTGTCACACAATCTGTAAAGTAGAGCTTCTTGGGGAGAGAAAAGGCAAGGAGCTGAATAGCCAGTTTAAAATACATGCATCTGTTTCTGAACTCTTTATTTTATTGGTCTTTAAAGATGGTTTGTTTTATTTCTGCTTGGAGAAGGAGAGGATAAATAGAATTGTTCAATATGCTCTGTAGTGTATATACACATACTTAAAATACCATGTAAATAAACTAAAAATTACACTTCTCTAAACAAAAAAAACCCAGAACAACAACAAAAAAACTAAAACACTACCAGACTGCACCAATACTTCATATTTTCATTAGAAGACTAGATCCTGCGAAGAAGTGCAAAATGAGAAACCAAATGACTTGAAACACCATTGGATTTTTTTTTTTTTTGGGGTACCAGGGATCGAACTCAGGACCTTGTGCTTGTGAGGCAGGCGCTGGAACCACTGAGCTAAATCCCCAGACCCTAAAACACCATTGTTAATACATAAAATATTTGTATGACTGAACTAGTAACAGGTGGTATTCTCTGGGTCTGTATAACTTTGGAACCAGAGCTGATTTGTTAAATGTAGCCCATGTTAGCGTCTAAAAATTGGAGAAGTTTTAGTGTCAAGCTTGGATGGTTTATCCAGATTATCTGTGCCATCTATGTGATCTGGATCTCCTCTTCCTCCAGCTCTCTCTGCCCTTTCCTCCTTCTAGTGCCTTTGGTTTTCATGGTTTGCTGACCCTTGCCTGTTCAGCAAGGTTTCTAAGGCTTGTTAGCTGTCAGCTCCAAGCTGACTTAATATTTCACAGAGCGTTTCTGTTATTGGCTTCGCTTCTGCATGACTAGTACTATCAAGGTGTTAGCAGAGAGGGAAGCTTGGATTTTGGAACTGTTGAACAGCTGTTCATCATCCTCAACCATGTGTCTCTCTTTGGTACTAGTTATATTATTCATGGCCAGTTTGATTTTTATCATCAACTTTTTGTCATCAACTATAGCTGTTCTGTGTACCTTATTTCGGTTTCTCCTTTCCATATCTGTGCCTGAATGTGGGCAACTTTTCTTGATCTGTGCTGTTGGTAAATCTGAATGAGGGAGGATCCATCAACACTAGCACACGAGGAGAGCAAGATGGCTCCATTGTGCTATATTTTGATGTCAGGTGAAGTGGCTTGTTATTTTTCATCTTGTTTTTCACATTATCTATTATGCATTTTGATCCTTATTTACACTTTCAGTCTCTCACATCAGAGAAACTATTTGGTATTTACACATGTGTGTCCTATTTATTTCAGTTTAGTATGGCCTCAATGTGCATCCATTTAGCTAAAAATGTCGCTAGTTTTTCATTCTTTGTGGCTGAGTTGTACTCCATTTTATAAACACACACACACACACACACACACACACACACACACATCTTCTTTATCCAGTCTCCAGTTGATGGGCAGTTGGGCTGTTTCCAAGTTTTAGCTATTACACACTGTACCACTATAACCATGGGTGAACACGTATGATTCTTTTAATTCTTTTGTGAAGATACCCAGCAGGGGAATAGCTGGGTCAAAGGGGAACCTCTAATCCTAGTTCTTTGAGGTATCTCCATATTGATTTCCACAGTGGTTGCACCAGTCTACACTCCCACCAACAATGGAGAAGGGTTCCTTTCTCTCCACAACCCTGCCAGCATTTGTTATTGGTTGATTTCATGATAGCAGCCATTCTTTCTGGAGTGAGGTGGAATCTCTGTGTTGGTTTCATCTGCATCTCTTGAATGATGTTGAACATTTTTTCATATGTTTATTTGCTGCCTTTATTTCTTTGAGAAATGTCTGTTTATTTCAGATGCCCATTTTTGATTTGGGTCTTTAAATTTGGGGGGGTCTGATTTTTTAAAGTTCTTTATGTATTTTAGATAGTAGACATTTGAGAAACACCTGATAAAAATTTTTTCCCACATCGTAAGTTGTCTCTTGGCTCTGTTGGTGGTTTCTCTTGCAGTGCAGAAGCTTTTTAATGAGATGAGATACCAGTTGTTGATTCTTTGTGCTAGTTCTCATGCTGCTGAGGTTTAGTTCATAAAGTCTTTTCCTATGCCAATGTCTTCATGAGTTCTACCTAACCTATCTTCCAGCAAGCTTAATGTTTCTGTTTTAATATTTAGATCTTTGATCCACTTTGATTTTAGTTTAGTTCATGGTGAAAGATATGGGTCTAGTTTTAGTCTTTGGCAGGTTGAAACCCAGTTTTCTCAGCACCATTTATTAAAGAGGCTATCTTTCCTCTGGTGAGGGTGGCTGGCTCCTTTGTCAAAGATGAGGTGGCTGAGTGTGTCTGGAGTTATTTATGCATCTTCTAATCTATTCCACTGATCCTCAGGTCTGTTTCTTTGCCAGTACCATGCTGTTTTTATCATAGTACCTTTGTACTATAGTTTCAAGTGGGGGATTGTGATTACCCCCCGTCATGACTTTGTTGCCTAGAATTGCTTTTGCAATTCTAGGTCTCTTCTGGTTCCAAATGAATTTTTGGATTGTTTTCTCTAGTCTAGAAGTCTTTTGGCAGTTTTTTGGGTCTTCTATGTAGAGTGTCATGTCATCAGCAAATAATGACAATTTAACTTCTTCCTTTCCTGTCTTTATTCCTTTTATTTTTTTCTTTTGTCTCATTGCTATAGCTTTTTCCAGAACTATATTGAGTAGTAATGGTGATAGTGGACATCCTTGTCTTGTTCCTAATTTTAGCATGAAAGATTACAGTTTTTGACCATTTAGTATGATCTTGGCTATTGTTTTTCATAGATAGCATTTATCAGGTTGAGATAAAGACCACCTATTCCAATTTTCTGTAGGGTTTTTATCATGAATGGGTGTTGGATTCTTTCAAATCCTTTTTCTGCATTTATTGAGATGATGATATGGTTTTTTTCCTTGACTCTGTTAATATAGTGTATTACATTTATTGATTTACATATGTTGAACAATCCTTGCATCCTAGGGAGGAATCTGACTTGGTCAGGGTATATGATCTTCCTGATGATCCTCTATATTCTGTATGCTAGTATCTTATTAAGGATTTTTGCATCTGTGTTCGTTAGGGAGATTGGCCTATAGTTCTCTTTTTCAGTTAGGTTCTCTGTTTTTGGAATCAAAGTAGTGGTTGCTTCCAGGAATGAATTTGGAAGTATTGCTTCTCTTTTAACTTCATTAAAGAGTTTGAGAAATAGTGGCATTAACACTTTCCTAAATTTCTTGTAGAATTCAGCAGTGAAGTCATCAGGACCTGGGCTTTTTTTGTTGGTAAATTTTTAATTATGTTTTCAATTTCATTGATTGATATTGGGTTTTTTAGAACTTTTAGGTCTTGTTCATTCAACTTTGGTAATTCAGAAGTATCTAGGAATCTGTCCATTTCTTCTGTGTTTTCCATTTTATTTGAGTACAGGTTCTTGAAGTAGGTATTGATGATCCTCTGGATTTCTGCTGGATCTGTTGTGATTTCACCCTTTTTTTGTGGGGGGGTACTGGGGATCGGACTCGAGTCCTTGCGCTTGCGCAGCAGGAGGCAAAACCACTGAGCTAAATCCCCGGCCCTCACCCTTTTCATTCTTAATTGCATGGATTTGAGCCTTTTCTTTCCTTTTTTTGATAAGGTTGGCTAAGGGTTTGTTGATTTTATTTATTCTTTCAAAGAACCAGCTCTTCGATTCTTTGATTTTTCTTATCATTCTCTTAGTCTCCATTGCATTGATTTCTGCTCTGAGCTTTATAATTTCCTCCCTTGTAGGAACTTTGGATTTGTCTCGCTCTTCTTTTTCTATAAGCTTGAGATTCAGCATTAGGTTGTTTATTTGAGCTCACTCTGTTTTCCTAATATGAGTATTCACTGCTGTGAATTTCCCCCTTAAGACTGCTTTCTTTGTGTCCCATAGATTCCTGTATGTTGTATTGGCATTATCATTTAATTGTAGAGACTGTATAATTTCTTCTTTAATTTCCTCTGTGACCCACTGGTTGTTCATGAGAGTGTTATTCAATTTTCATGTGTTTGTGAAGTTTTTGCAGGTTTCTTATGCTATTGAGCTCCAATTTCATTGCACTATGGTCTGATAATATACAGGGGATAACTTTAATTCCTTTGCATTTACTTAAACATGTTCTATTAGCTAGCATATGTTCTATTTTGGAGAATGACCCATGTGCAGCAGAAAAGAATGTATATTCTGATTTTGTGGAGTGGAATACTCTGTAGACATCTGTTAAGTCCATTTGTTCAAAAGTTTGGTTCAGTTTTAGTATTTTGTTGTTGATTTTTTGTTTAGATGATCTATCTATTTGTGACAGTGTCTATCAGTGACAGGTATCGAGGTCCCTGACTATAATTAGTGCTTATTTGGTTTTTCATATCCATTAATATTTGTTTTATATAGTTGGGTGCACTAGTGTTTGGTGCATATATATTTATGATTTCATCTCTTCCTCTTAGATTGTTCCCCTTACAAGAATGTAGTGACCTTCTTTGTCTCTCTTAATTAGTTTTTGTTTGAAATCTAGTTTGTGTGCAAATAAGATCGCTACTACTGCTTTTTAGCAGCTTCCTGTCACAAAGCAGAATTGTTTCTTTTTGTTATTTATTTATTTAGCAGAATTTTTTTTTTTGGTACCGGAGATTGAACTCAGGTCCTTGCCCTTGCGCAGCAGGTGGCGAAACCACTCAGCTAAATCCCTGGCCCAAGCAGAATTGTTTTTGATCCTTTTGCTCTCAATCTATGAATTTCTTTTTGAATTAAGTGTGTTTCTTTTATACAGCATATTGTTGGATTTGGCTTCTTAATCCATTGCACCAATATATTTCATTTCTTTTTTTTTTTGTGGTACTGGGGATCGAACTCAGAACCTTGTGCTTTCAAGACAGGCACAGTACCACTGAGCTAAATCCCCAGCCCTGGTCTATTTCTTTTGATTGGCAAATTGAGGTGAATAAACATCATTAACATTGATGTTTATATCTGTTATGTATTGACTTACCCTTGTCTTGATATTTACCTGTTTTTGGCTCTTTTATTTATTTTTTTTTACCCCCCTTTCCCTTTAATTTCTTGCCTTGCCTAATAGCTTTGCTCTATTGGGCCTCATGGAGTTGTGACACTCATTGTCTTTTTTTAGGATATTATTTAGAATTGTTTGGAGTGCTGGTTTGGTATTCATTAAGTTTCTAAGGTGTTCTTTGTTGTGGAAGTGAAGTATCTTATTTCCCCATTGATTTTGAAAGATAGCTTTGCAGGATACATCAATGTAGGTTGGAGGTTGTTTTCTTTTAAGGTATGAAATACTTCACTCCAGGCTCTCCTTGACTTGTGTTTGGTTGAGAAGTCTGCTGTAATTCTGAAGCGCTTTCCTTTGTATGTTATTTGTTTCTTTTCTCTAACTGCTTGTAGTCTTTTGTCCTTTTGATGGGTTTCTGGGATCTTTACTATTACATGTCTAGGTGTAGATTTTTTTGATCATGGCTCATTGGAGTCCTATTTGCCTCACTTATCTGTATGTCAAATTCTTTTCCTCTGCTTGGGAATTTTTCTGCCATTACTTCTGGGAACAGTTTTTTTATGCCATTTTCTCCTGCTTTGTCCTGGAGTCCTGTCAGTCTTGCATTATTCTTCTTTGTGTCATCTAGCAGCTGCTGGATCGATTTTTCATGGTCCCTTACTGTTTTTAAGAAATCTCTCATCATGGTAACTAACCACAATCCTCCCTTCTATATCGGATATTCCGTCTTCACATTGGATCATTCTGCTGTGAATACTTTCAATGGAGCTTTTAATCTTCTGTATACCTGTTTGACTCTGTTTCATGGATTCCATTTTTTTCCTCTTTGGGGAGTTCATAGTTTCCATTTCTTTCCTATGCTGGGCATTCATGGCTTCCATCATGGTCCTGAGCTCATCTTTTTTTTTTTTTTTTTTTTTAACCTGTTTCTGTTCTAGAGTCTCTAATCATGTCTTTCATTCTGCTCACCATCTCTGCAGTTATCTGGGAAATTACTTCTGTTTTGAATTTTTCTAGAGCTTTGTTCATCTGTTTTGTTATTTCTTATGCTATCAATTCAGGATGTCCAGGTGGTTGATTATCAGATTTGTCTACCTCATTGCCTCCAGAATTTGCCTTTGGTGAGGTGGAAGTCTGGGTTTGCACCTTGTTTAGGTGTCTTCTCATTTCTCTTTCTGTTGTTTGTGCTGTTTCTGGTTTAATTCCTGGGTTGCTACTTCAGTATTGCTTATTGTGAGTATCTTTGTTGCTTTTATTTCAAACCTTTATGGAATGATTACTTCTCAGAGGTGTCTTCCAGGTATAGCTGGTCTTTAGATTTTGAGTCTCTAATGACTCTAGGCAATCTTGTTATCATTCCAGGAAGGACAACTGATTAGATCAATCACGACACCTTAGTTCAGGTGATACACTCAGCATCAACAATAGCAACAAACACAGCACAGAAAATGCCAATTTTTGGTAGCTATTAATCTGTCACCTTTATGTGTATGAACTAGATGAAAATCAAGGACCAGACCAAAATATGTTCGTAGTAAATAAACCCTTCAATATAGCAAATTTACCCTTTGGGATGAGGACTTAGAAGGAGTTGGGGAGGGAGGGATAGAGAGAAAGAAGGAGAGGGAAAGAAGTGAGGCTAGAGAACACAGGAACATTATACAAACTTTGGGAAACTTGAAGACAAGAGGGAAAGACAGAGCAAAGGCACAAATACAAGAACAGAACAAACTAACAGCAATAGGAAAGGTAGAAACTGTATTTACTTTCCTTAAAAATGAAAATCGAGAGAAGGAAGGAGAGAAAAAAATCTGAAATTGGACGGGAACAGGAACAAGAAGGGAGAGATATCAAGAACAAGAAGGGAGAGGGAGAGAAAAAAAAGAGAAAAAAAATGAAATAAATTTTTTAAAAGGGCCTCTTTCAGGGTATGTCTCTGCTGTCATGGTAGACAGTGTGGGCAGAAGTATGCAGATCTAAGTTGATTAGTCTCAACAAGCCAGCCACAGTCCACTGAGCTTCAGACTGATTTCTGGCTGCAAGGCCCTAGTTGAGCTCCCTGGCCTCCTGTAGGATTGAACTCTTCAAGGTTCTACTGCAGGTTCAAGCTGCTCTTCCCCCAAAGCGAGTCTGGGTTTTGATAGGTGGTGCTGATCCCACCAACTTACCAACCACAGTGGTCTGGTGCACCTTTATTGCAGAGATTTTCTTCACTTTCCCAGTGGGTTTCAGTTTTCATCCAGGAGCCTCAGAGAGGCCCTCTCTATGGTTCACTTCTGCTCTATCTTCTGGAGTTCATAACAACAATAAATGATAATGATAAACAGTAACCAGGAAAACCTGAGAGGAACTTTCTACATGCCTTTCAGCCTTCTACTTGTCCTTCCTCTAACACTTGTCCAAACAAATGGTGATGTCCTGAATATCCAGAGCTTTCCTATATTTACTACCTTATGTTACTTTCTAGATAATATTTGTGCAATTTGGCAGACTTCCACACTCATATTTGAAGCCATCATTTTGTTATAAATGGGTGAAAACCTTCAAGGGAAACTATGTGACTTCCCAAATACAGATTTTCCTGGTTACTGTTTAACTGGGGCAGTAGAAGCACTACCTTCATGTGGTAATAACATTACATTGAAGAAGGCCAAACAGAATTGGAGTCCTCTTGAACTGGGACTTGAGAAGTGTTGGTAGGTAGATTTCTTTCTCAGTTGGTAGGGGTTTTTTTGGAAGCAAGGTTGCAGAATGCATTTAAAGAAGACTGTGGCAGGTGACTCAGAAAGAGAGGTGGCTGAGCCATACACAGTTACAAGCATGAAAGTTGGCTACATCCCTTGCAGAGTAGCAAGATTTTTGACACAGAGTACATCCAGGTTTTTAGGCTGAAACATAACTGATTCTAAGCAAACCCAGTGTAAAAATATACTAGAAGTCCTAAAAAGAACTTCTAATTGCTCAATGATAAGCAAATTTGTATTGAGTTTATTCTTTAGACTGACACATAAAACAAAATTGTAAGTACTCATAGGGGACCCTCTCATATTTGGATATATGTATACTGTATAATGTTAAAAACCAATGTAAACAAATAAGTCTTTTCAAAAATGTATCATTTCTTTATAGGAAAAACATTAAAATCCTTTCTGCTATTTTATGAACTATACAGCACAATGTAGTTACTTGTCACCCTACTGTGCAATAGCAAAGCCAAAACTTCCTGCTTCTGTCTAACTGTAATGGAGGATCCATTGATCCACCTCTTCCCCTTCCTCCCTCATCCCCAACTCTCTGCAGTCTCTGTTAACCATAATTTTACTCACAGTGTCTGTGATACCAAGTATTTTAGACTCTACATATGCGTGAGATCATGTGCTAGCTATTTTTCCGTGCCTGATTTATTTCTCTTAATATAATGATCTCTAGTTTGATCCTTGTTGTTGCAAATGGCTGGATTTTATCCTTTTAATTTGCTGAAATATTCTGTCATGTATAGGAACCATGTTTTCTTTATGCGTTCATTAGTTGATGTACACTTAGATTGCTTCAAGTTTTTGGCTTAACAATAAGTAAAATTTTAAAATGAGGAGCATCACCCTCAAAGTGAGAGAAGGAACTTGCTTCTGAAAAATATTTAGTGCATGCTAGACATGGTGGTGCACACCTGTAGTCCCAGCATTCAGGAGGCTGAGGCAGAAGGATTGCTGTGAGTTCAAGGCCAGCCTAGGCTACATAGTGAGTTCAAGGCCAGCTTGAACTACACAGGGAGACTGTGTCTTTAAAAAAAGAAAAATATTTAGTACAGTGAACAGTTAAAGTTCATATACCACTGAATTCTTTATTCAATAAAATATAAGAAGTATGGATACTATGAAATGGCAAGCCTGTATCTTGAAATGAGGAAGAAATGAAGAAGCTAGCATAAGTTGAAATGAAGCTAGATAATGGAGGGAAGTTATAATGAAACTAAACATAGGAAAAAAAATTAAAAAAAAAAAAAAAGAAACCAAACATAGGAAATCGTTTTTTGTTTTTTTTTTCCTGCTGGGACTGTTCTTTAAAAGGAATAATCCCATTATAATTCCTTGCTGCAGAATACTTTGAACATCAGGCTAATCAGAAACAACCCTGAGACTTTTCGTAAATCATAAAATTTTCTGTTTCTTCTGGTATTGTAAAGTATAACAGTGAAGCCTGAGGATGGTTATGGTCAAATTTGAGCTACAGTAAGAGAACATGTCTGATACTGAAAATAAGAGGACAGTCTAAGAGATGGAGAGATAGTGTTGAATTTGTGCAAAAGTACTAATCAAACTATATCCTAGGACTCTTCATTATCATGAGTGTGTGTTTGTGTTTGCCTGTGTGTGTGTGTGTCCTGAAACAAATTTGAATTGTGTTTTGAGAACTAAAATTCCCAAGTCATGGTAAACAGATAGATATACTTTTAAAATACGTAACAGGGTAATGAGTAAAATTTTCCAATCAGCTAACATAATTAAAAATGGTGGATATTTCCAGATTATAGAACAAAGGATCAAGTGGTGAACAGATGAGAAAGATTAAGAGAAAAAATGGTGAATAGTTACTCGATTTATCAGTTATTCTAAAGAACTATGATTTTTAAAAAATGGAACAGAAATCATAAGATCAATATAAAAGCAGAAGACATTCTTAATTTTGGGGAGAATTTAATTTATAAATTTAAAGTGTTTTCCTGGTGTCAGAAATAGAAAACAAAAAGATATTAACAACCAAAAATCTTTTCTGAGTAAGTTCTGAATTTGGAGTTTTAAAATGTACAAAACCCCAGATTTCTTGAAAGAATTTAAAAATTAGGTGGATAATTTTTATTGACAAGATTTATCAAAACATCAAGAATCATCTGTCTTGTTTAAAAATTTTTTTTAGAATCCATCATTAACTCATTGATATTTACAGCAATTACTGACATCATCTGTCATGTTTGGATTAAAATTTGTGGCTAAGAATTTGTTTATGGAGTTATTTGAAAGTGAAAGTCTCATCTAAAAAAGATCATATGAGAGTAGAAGGGAGGCAATTACTAGATAAGACCAGAAGGAGTGGTGTGAGGAGGTTAACGAGGGCATGGAAAAGTTAATTGTATCATTAAGAGATGACTACAGTGACATTAGCTTTTGAGGTGGAGAAGTGTCTATTCTACTCTGAAACAGTGGGTTACAAAACAGTTGATATGGCATTACCATTTAAAAATGCATTAATGTATAGAGTTATATCAAGAAATCATACAGAATGGTGTTCACTTAACTGTTTCAATCTGTCTCTGGAAATGAGGTGCTGAGCACATTTTTCTCTTTGCATAACAGTATTTTTTTTTACTTTATAAACTATTTCTAAGCAGAGGAAATTAAAAATTACTATAAGTATATGAAGTGATGGATATGTTAACTTGATTGTAGTAATCACTTCCTAATATATATAAGTATCTAAAAAGATGATGTACTCCTTAAATATATATGATTTTGTCAATTATACTCAAGCAGATAAAAAATCAAAATGTCAAAAAGATATAAAAATAGATTTCAGATTATCCAGCCTCATCAATACATTTGAGATTTATTAAATTTAGTAGTGTTGAATGCAGGCATTAAATTAGAATTCTTCAGTGAAGCATTAGTAAGAACAAGAAACACGTTGCCATTTATAGTCTTTTCCTCACACCTTAGTTCTAGGGATATGCACCTTTATTGATGGGCTCATCAAACTTTCACTGATGGAGAAACATTGACCTTGTTGGATTTGAATTCTTGGCCCAATACTACATAGATATCCAGCCTTTTGTAGAACCATCCAAAGTGGGAAGGAAGAAGTCTTAGTAAGAGTTTGTATGATAACAAGATGATCACAGAGCCTTATTGCCAAAATGCCATGGCTTGTATAATGTTTCATGTTTTACTTCTTTAAATATTTATTGTCTTAAACTTACTTAAAAATTCATTTTGTAAAATTTTTAGTACATATCTACTATTAAAAAACAATAATCTTGAGATATCTACTTTGAATAATTGGGAACTAGGTGATGGGACCAACTGTCATGCGGAAGACAAAATCATCTGAAAAATCCTCAAACTCTGAAGAATATTCTAAGATGTGAGGTTTTTCTGGGAGAAGATCTGCAAAAGTAATGATAATAGAGATAAGCACAACTATTTAAAGCTGATACAACACTAATGATATTTTTGATTTTGAAAAAGTAGCTTTTTAAATTTGTGGTGCCCTTATGGGTCTGAAGAGTGAGAAGTTGAAGCCCAAGTGGAGGCGGTGTGGTAAATGTTATCCCTGTGATGGAGGTGTAGGAATATGCTTAAAAATAAATCCTCTTTCACAAGTATTGAAGCCAGGTTTCTGTCATGGACTCATCCAAATTCTTGAATATGGAAAGTTGGTCCTGGACCATTAGCAACATGCAGTCTGAGAAAAACAATTGGAAACCAACTTTGGGGAAAACATTATTTTAGACCTCAACATTTTTCTCAAAATGTATTTTAAGCATACAATTGTGAGCATACAGTTAGGCACAAAAGAAAATGAATTACCACAAAAAAGAAATAGCAGAAGGAAACATTAAAATCAAACTCATAGAGATACATATTATTTAAAAAAAAACTATACTTACTATATTCAGTATGAGGAAAACCAAATTTGAACTGAAAACAATAAGAATTGATGAAATAGATTTTAGAGAGAGTCTATAGAAATTCTGAAGATAAAAGGATAATTTAAAAACTCTAGAAAATGGGTTTTACAGCACCTGAGGAGATATAACTATCAAAAGCACTAGTGAGCTGGAAGAAATATAAAACTATCCCTAACACCCAAAGCTATCTATCTATAATACAGCATGGACAAAAAAATATGGGAAATATAGATGAAGATAAGAGAGAAAAAAGGTAACATGAGAAGCAACTGGAGTTTGAAAAAGAGAGAAAAATGGGTCAGATGCAATATTTGATAAGAATATAGCTCAGTTTCCCAGAACTGATAGAAGACAAATCCATCATTTTGAGAAATGTGATGAATCTCAAGTAAAATTAATTAAAAGGATTATACTCATAGATCTTTAATTGTGAAATGGCTGGAAATCAAGATAAAATTATTAAACGCAAAGAAAAATGTTAGTTTTTCTTCAAAAGAATGACAGACCAAGAGTTGACTTTTTAATAAAAGCAAGAAATTCAAAAGACAGCATATCTATATTTTCAATATGGTATAAGAAATAACTGCCAAATTTGATTTTAATTCAGCTAAGTATCATTCAGGAATAAAATAAAAATATATTAAATTTAAAAAATGACCTTTCCTCCTATAAATATGCACCAAAAATTTCCAAAGACATTCTTTGAACAGAAGGAAAGGATTCTTGATGGGTGCTCAGGAATGTTGTAAGAAATAATTAACAAGATGAGCGGTGTCTACGTGTCATTGTAAATGAACATTGACTGTTGGTATGTTTTGGATCAAGAACACTCCCAAAAGCCTCCTGTGTTCAGTGGCATGGCTTTTGGAATGGGATTGACCTTGGACACACTAACCTCATCAATGGATAGTGGCTCTTGGCTTCAGATGAAATCAAGGACTCTGTTAGGGAATTGGATTAGAGGCCACATGTGTTACATTCTCAAAAAGAATTTGTTACATTTTGACCATGCCCTGAGATGTCCTGGGAAGCTGAGTTTAAAGGTGATGGCCTGGTTTATCTCCTGGAGGAAGACTGAAGGCAGCAGAGCATCTGAGCAGTGGTATGGGCCTTGCTAGATGGTTTTAGCTAATTTACATTGAGAATAGGGAGCAGAAGGCAGATCAGAAAGATTTTTTTTTGGCCAGAAATAATTACCTTCATGGCTGTGTTTTTCATCTTCCATGCATCCATAGATCCTGCTCATGAGCCATTATTAACTTTAGCAACTTCTCATGTAAATTTCGTCTAAGACATGCGGTTTCCTGTTCAGTCTCCTCCAGAAGTTTTCTCATATAAGGTGTTGTCTGAGTTACAATCAAAGTCCTTTTTAAATCCCGGTCATCAATTTCATAATCTGAATCTTTATCAGACCAATCAGTAAATGTGTTTTTTCATCCATTTATTCCATCTTTTCATTAAATAGAGAATCAAGTTCTTGTTATTGTTCTCCTGAAAGACACTATTGATTTCATCTCTTCAGGTATAGGTGTTGATTCCTTTAATTTGACTGGGGACAGGTGATGCCTCTTTACTTCTATCCAAGGTTCTGAATCCAAGTCAGGTAAACTGGTAGACAAACCTCTAAACTTTGCTTGAAGACGACTTGTTTCAGTATTTTTCTTTGGAATCAGGGGACTTCCAATTCTTGGAGAATTTGGGCTAGACTCTGATTGTGAGCAAAAGGCTTGGCCTGGTACGAACTCTGGACAATCAATCAGTTGAGACAAATCTGTTTGTGGCATGATTCGTGGAGGAGGGCCTGGGATTGGCCATTTTTCTGGTTCTACCCTTTTTCTCATTTTCTCATCCACAATTTCAACTTCTGTGCTATCCTTCAGTGCCTCTAAGATGAGATTAAGGTTTGTGTTGAGAGCCTGAACATGGTGAAAACCAGCAATCAGAGAAATAGGCAAGAAACCTTGTTCATCCATCTTTCTCCGAAGAAAGAAGTCTCGTTTGAAATTTTCTGTACTGAAGTAATATTCAATTTGGTGTTTAATATATTCTTTAAGCAGTGTTTCCTCCACAGGATACACCTGTACACCTGTCCTATCATCATAGTAGTACATCATACTGGCATTAAATTCCATTTGAAATGGTTGATCAGTCCTTTCACTGTGTTCTCCATAGAGCAGAAAGATTTTTAAAAACATGCAGTTTTACCAGAAAATAAGAATGTGTAAAGGTAGGGCCAGGGAGGGCATGGTTCCTGAATTGATTAGTGCCATGAAAAAGTAGCTATGTAATATGCACTGTGACAATGGAAAAAAGGCCTTGTGGGCATCCCAGGAATTGGCCAGACCCCATCACAGGCTCAAGTGTATAACTCCTTTGAGAAGAGAGCCTGGAAGTGCCCTGCTTTAATGTATAATAATCCACTTTTGAATAATATTGTCATTTTACATCTCACTCAAGAGCTTTACACTTCCAGTTTCTCTCTCCCATTCTTTGTGCTGTGTACACATTTTATTGTCATGTATATTCTGTAAGTATACAATAGTTTGCATGTATCCTTTGCAGTAGCAGATCATTTGATTTTTTAATCATTTGATTGTAAATGTGATAAAAATAATGAAATTTGAAATTTCTTTGCATCATTTTTAACATTTCTAGCACTCTTGATTTTATGTACATCCACATCTTTCCTTCCTTCCTTCCTTTTTCTTTCTCTCTCTCTCTCTTTCTTTCCTGAAGAATTTCTTTTAATATTTATTGAGCAGGTCTGCTTACAGTGGTTTCTATCCATTTTGAGTGCATAAAAATGGTTCTACCCAGTGAGAGAGAACCAGCCAGAGACTGATATTAAATCCATGTTTACTACCGGCCAGGACCTGAGCCGAGCATCGGACTCGAGCCTCGACTGGGGGTTGACAAATATGTTTTATACACCTTTGAGGCCAACAGTTCCTAGGCCCTCCTATGGGATAGAACTAGTAAAGCAAGCAAAAGGTACAGAAGCGGAACGTCCTGCTGTTAGAACATTTGTAAAACAATAGTTGATTAATTGTTGTTTCTAAGAGACTCTCTAAGGGGAGGAGGTTTCTAGGCTTCCATCTTCTGAGTTCATCTAAAGGGCAGGCAGGTGGGTCAAGCAGCAATATAGAGTCTGTCTTGCTAAGGGTCCTTCATTCCCCACTGGTTCTTGTAACTTAAATCTTTGATTCCTGTATTTACTCTTTGAATTTTTTTAAACATCTTTTAAAATCTCATAATTTTGTCTCAACACCATCAGTTTAACTGTATCAACCCTCTGTTTAACATACTTACTTAGTCAGAGCAGTTATAATGTAAGGTCCCACAAGCAAAAACAGAAGTAAGATAACTAAGGGGGCTGCTACAGCAGAAAGTAGGGTAGTTAACCATGGGGACCAGTCAAATAGATTTTGAAACCAATTTTGATCCTTTTGTTGAGCATATTTAGTCTTTAAATTTTCCCTGACCATAGCTAAATTATCTCTAATGACACCAGACTGATTAGCATAGAAGCAACAGGTTTTTTTTTTTCTAGGGCTACGCATAACCCTCCTTGTTTTATGAACAGGAGGTCAAGTCCCCTTTGATTTTGCAGGACCATCTTAGCTAGGGAATCAACCTGGTTTTTTAATCTGGAGATCTAGTCTTTCAGGTGACCCAAATCTCTGGCTACTTGGTGGCTTAGGGCTTTAAAAATTTGTACTTATAATACTTATTATTATTTATATTATTTTTATTATAATACAAGATTTGTGGAACAACATACACGGTGACACAAAATAAAATGGCAGTTCAGCTAAAGGGCAGGCAGGTGGGTCAAGCAGCAATATGGAGTCTGTCTTGCTAACAATTGTCCTTCAAAAATCTCTGATATTTGAAAAATGTTTCAGTTTAGTACAGAATTTGGGGCTAACAGGTTTTTTTTTCCCCTTTCAAGACTTTTACAGTGTCACTTCATTGCCTTTTGGCTTTCATGTTTTCAAAGGAAATTCTGCTCTTAATTCTTAGCTTTGTTCCTCTATATGTAATCTCCTTGCCTGGCTGCCTCCCAGATTTCTCTTTTTTGTGGTTTTAATCTAAATATGACCAGGTGTTTTTTTTTGTTTGCTTTTGGTAATTATCATGCCTAATGTTTTCTATGGTTTGATATCTTATTTTAAGAAAATTCTGAAGCGTTCTACAGTGTTCTTTCTCTCCTATTTCTTGGATTAAAATTATAAATATGTTACAGCATTTGCTATTATACTACAGCTCCTGGATTATCTGTATCCCTCTCTACATTTTTTCTTTTTTTGTATTAGATTGTATGATTTCCACTATCCAGTACTATCCAGTAGATATGAATTCTTTCCTCAGCTGTGTCGTTTATTTATTTATTTTTTTTGGTACCAAGAATCGAACTCAGGACCTTGCACTTGCGAGGCCGGTGGTGGAACCACTGAGCTAAATCCCCAGCCCAAGTCTATTCTTGAGCCCCTAAAAGACCTTCCTTTCTGTGAGTTTTAAATTTCTAGTATTTAAATATGAATATGGCATGGCTGGGGTCAGGACTGCTGCTCTGCTGGGATTAACAGCAAACTGAGCTCTTAAACTCAGCACCAAAGAATTAGTGGAATGGAATTTTAAAAAGGCGACACTTTATTTGTAAGGAAGAAAAAACAAGACAGAAAGGGGCTCTGAAGAGGCAGAAAGATAGATTCCCTGAGGACCTTTTGATCTTGGCTCCTTAAATTAGGTTTTAAGAGCCTTTCTCCCCCAGGTGGGTACCTTGAACTTGTCACAACCTGATTAGCTTTCTGGGCTGTCTGGGACGAGTCCTAGACCACAAGATCCTAAATCTGGGTGCCTTTGCCTATATGTACATTCTTTTGGTAGGCTTAGTTTTCCTTCTGCCCATTTGTCCTAGTCAGTGCCTTATCTCTAGGATTTATAGGTTAGTTAGGAGGAGTCTTATAGAAAGGCAACTTAAAGTTAGTAATTGAGAGCATGCATGTTTTCTAGTGCAGTAATATAGTGACCCTAGAGTGGGAGTACATGTATATTTTTATATACTAAATGAGAGTTTTCCTTTAAATTGGGTAACTCCCTCCCCTTTTATCTCTTTTGAATTTTACTGGAGGTGAAGAGGGGCAGCTATTTTGGTTAGTTCATCTGGGTTCCTCTCCAGCTCTGCTTATCAGCTCCTCTTCTTGTCTTTTTAATTGCTCCCTCCAGTAAAGTTTTAACTCTTTCCAGTCACGATTATCCAGGAAACCTTATGAAGCCCTTATTCTACTCTTTCCCTGACTACATACCCCTTTCCCCTACAAGTCCCTCTTGCATTTTCATTTTTGTGTTGTGAGAGATTTCAACTTTCTTTTTTTTTTTGGTACTGAGAATCGAACTCAGGACCTTGCACTTGCGAGGCCGGTGGTGGAACCACTGAGCTAAATCCCTGGCCCTTTCTTATTAGACATTTTAATTTATTAATAATTGTGAAGTTCCCTGTGTTATGCTAAGTGAGCCAGGAAATCACCAAACACCAGGACAAAGACAGAGCTAAAACTAAAAGGAGTTTATTCACACACGGGGATTCCACTCTCTAGGAGAAGTGAAGCCCCAAAGCAGGGGACAGTACAGGTTTATAGGTAACTCAAAGAAGTTCAGGGAGAGGCCACTATGTCCTTCAGCCAGCTGTGAAATATCCTTCACATCCCAGCTCTTTTTCATCCCACCTATCTTGCCAAGATAGGGCCTTCTGTGGCTACAGGGTTCAGTGGTTACAGGGAGGCACCAGGCACCATCTGTTCCCGGTGGTGATAAAGCATGTTTACAGGAGCAGAGCAAGCGGCTGTCTTGTGGGGAATTCCAGCACTCTATAAGGGGAGGGGTATGAGGGGAGTTCATTTACAGGCCAAGATGGACTTTCTTAGGTTCACTTTGGTCTCACACCCTGATATTTACAACTTACGTGTTATGTGTTATATTTGAGTGTAGTTCTGTTGATTACTTTGTGTGTTTTTTCTTGAATTTTAAATCGTTTTTCTTTTTAATTTAAAGCCAAGCATTACACCAAAAATAGTAAATCATATTTATTACTGGAAATGGGCACATCCTTCTGCTAGGCTTTCAATACAGAAAGTTGGGTCTGGGTTGTGCTGATGGCATGGCCTATTTCAGTGCACCCCTAGCTTCACTCTTCTCTGCTGTTACCATTTGCTTTTGGTAGGAATGGGATTGCTGGCAGGCTTTTCTCAATGTTTTCTTCTCCCCTTAGCATTAGAGTTTTCTTTCTTTGTGGGATTATGCCTCATGGAGGACCTCTTTGTGATAGCCAACCCAACTCCATTTGTGTAAAGTCCAGTAATTCTGGGTGGTCTCCTTGCCCTCTCCCCTTGGGAATCCCTTCAGTTAATGTGTGACAGACTGCCACATCCTGTGTGAATCTGCAAATATGTTATCTTTATGCCTTGCAAACAGAATGCTCTGCACCTGTGTAAGTCTGCAAGTATGTTATCTTTACTACCTTGTAAACAGAAGCTCCCCACCCCCGCCGTGATATTTTGCTTTAATTAGGCTGTGTGAAACTTCCCCAGCCCCGACTAGTTTAACAAAGTTCTGCTCCTGGGAAATTCTGCTTGTGTTCCCCCTCTCCCTGAGCCCTCCCCAAATAGAAGAGCCCTTAAAAGGTCCCTGCAAACTGCCTTTCCTTTGCCCAGAATGTTTTGGGCAAGCCACTCTGGAAGGCTGGCTATGATAATAAAGGATTCCATTTAATTCAGAGTGTGGCACATCTTTAAAGTTCCAACTTTCTTGACCCTATAACATCTTCAGGAGCTTATCTTTTTTTTCAGTGGCTGGATTATTAGAAGATTTCTCATTTGGTGGCGAACACCAGGGGAATGTTTTTCCACTCTTGTGGTTCAGAATCAGTCTTAGATAAGACCTGAACTCTCTCAGGTGAGTATGCATTTGTCAGTGATCCTATACTCCTAAATCAGGAGATCCCTATAGTTGGGACCCAGGACATTTTCTTCCCCTCTCCCAAGATTAGTGTTTTTATTTCTTTTCCCTCACCACAGGAAGTCTTCGTCAGTATTTTGAGGACAACAGTGTTTTTTCTTCCCACAGTGGAGATATATATATATCTGGGCAGGGGTTTGTTACACTTCTCTAGGCCTGAACTATGGAGGAGGCTTTCTGTGTTCTCTTGTCCTTTATGAGATATTCTCAGGATTATCTATGAAGGGCCATAGAAAAGAATATTAGGAAGGGTGTTTATTCAAACAAGTGGGCATATGTTCCCTTTGTGTCTTTCACTGGCTCTTCATGTTTCTAGGTACTCTCCTAAAAACTGCATTATTTTTTAATGGAATCTTTTGGTCAAGATGAAATTGTTTAAATTTCTACATTCAATTTTAAGGAAGTCTTAAAGAGTAGTATGTAGTACAGGCAATGTTTCACCTTATGTAATATTTATGACAATGGTGATGATAGCATAACTATAAATGAAAACTGCTTACACTAATGTATCAGAAATTTTTTTGGCAGTTTTTGATGGTAAGCCTGGTTTACTCTATTGTTTACCTGATAAGACACCTCTAGATCCTTTATTTTCATAAACAACTTGAGGACCTCTTAAACTTTAGGACCATGGGGTGATAATTTAATTTGTAATCAATTATATATAGCTTTATTTCTTCTAGTATTTAGATTTCAGAAAGTAGGGATAAAACTGTATTTTCCAGGTTTTATTTTAATGATAAACATTTGATTCCCCCACTTAAGGAATCTCACAGAGAACCTGAGTGGTGCTAGTCACCAGCTCTGTCCTTTGGTTTGCAGAGCTTTATAGGAAGCCAGAGTTGAGGGCATCAGAGAAGCATGACAGCGCTTGATTTAATACAGTCCTGGGAAAAGGACAAAGGGAACATTTAAGATTGAGTTATGTAAGAGAAAAATGGGGTATTTCTAGTATATATGCCTACGATTCTAAGAAATGTTTTGGATTATTAAAATTATATTGTTTCAGGATTATATTAGAAAGTTTTGAGAGTTTTAAAAAAGGTTCTTGTCCAAATTACAAGTTTACAACAACCCATAGGATGCTGATTAAATGTTCCTTTCCTATGTTCTTGTGCCTACTTACAAATTCTTTAATAGGACAAACATTGAGCCAGCTTTGAAATTTGTGTTACCATATGTTGTCATATAAAGAAAAATAATACTGTTGTTTTCTCAGTGATTTCATAAATTGTGACTGTATAACTGAGGCTTAGTCGGTTTGGCACCACAACCAAGGAAAGCATATGGCCCCATCGAAACACAGTTTAGTAATGGACACAGGGATGAAAGCGCACAACTATCACATGCAATACTATGAGGAGATGCAAATCGGGTGTTTTACAATGTAGGTTTTATTATAAGGCAGCTTTGCTGAGGCCAGTAATTTCAGACATGCCTGCTGTTGATGATTGAGAGCTCCTGAGGGGGCCACTCTGCATTGCACAGGGTGTGTCCACATGGGCAGGCACCAGGGCCATTAGGAGACAGAGGGACCTGGGGGACCTGTGGTCAAGAGACTTCACTATGGTTCCTGTGAGGGCAGCAAGGCAGCACAAGCAGCTTTAGGATTGCCTGACTTGCATATCTTCAGTGGGCATTGGGATGTAGGTGCTGTTCATGGTTGTCACCTGGCCCTGGGGTGAGTCATTTCTACAGATGTACACTAAGAGAAAAAAAGACGAATGGTAATATTTTGTTTTAACTATAATCACTACAATATTATTTGTGAATCATAATTAGAAGATTAATATGTGTCCCATGATAGAAAAATAAACAAATTATAGAATATAAAAAATTTAAAAGAATTAAAAATTATGGGTTTTTTTGTATTAAATTCTTTTATTGGTACATTGTAGGTATACAACACAATTACATTTCTCATTGGGAATTGTACCTTTACATAATGCATCTTGGTTCTTATTTTTTCCCCATTCCTAGCCCTCCTTTCACGCCCTCCACCCTTCCCTATTTACAAAGACTTTATTTCCATTTTTTCCATTTCTCATCATTTTTTCCTTTACCTTCTTTCCTTTCCCCTGCCCCTCCCACTATCCCTACCCCTTTGGACCTTTTCTTCCTATTTTACATTATCGATTATTCATTCTAATCATTGGTACATTTTAGGTATACAATATAATGACATTCATCATTGGAAATTTGCACCTTTACATAGTCTCTCTTGGTTCTTATTTTTCACCCTTGCCCAGCCCTCCCTTCAACCCCTCCAGTCCTCCCTATTTACAAAGATTATGTTCCTATTTTTCCATTTTCTCATATTAATCCCATTCCCTTCTATCCTTTCCCCTAGCCTTCCCACTTCCTTCCCCTTTGCCTCTTTTCTTCCTATTTCACATTACCTATTATACATTTTAGTCCTTATTTACACTTTCAGTTTCTCACACCAGAGAAACTATTTGGTATTTACACATGTGTGTCCTATTTATTTCACTTAAGAGTATCACCTCAATGTGCATCCACTTAGCTATAAATGTCTCTAATTTCTCATTTTTGATGGCTGAGTAGTACTCCATTTTATAAAAAAACCCCACATTTTCTTTATCCAGTCACCAGTTGATGGGCATTTGGGCTGTTTCCAAGTTTTAGCTATTACACACTGTGCTGCTATGAACATGGGAGCACATATATCACTGTGGTATGATTCTTTTAATTCTTTGGGGAAGATCCCCAGCAGTGGAATAGCAGAGTCAAATGGGACTTCCATTCCTAGTTCTTTGAGGTATCTCCATACTGATTTCCACAGTGCTTGCACCAGTCTACACTCCCACCAGCAATGGAGCAGGGTTCCTCTTTCCCCACAGCCCCGCCAGCATTTGTTATTGGTTGATTTCATGATAGCAGCCATTCTTTCTGGAGTGAAGTGGAATCTCAGTGTTGTTTTCATTTGCATCTCTCGAATCACCAGTGACGTTGAACATTTTTTCATGTATTTATTTGCTATTTCTACTTCTTTGTGTGAGAAATGTCTCTTCTTTTCAGATGCCCATTTTCAGATTGGGTCTTTAAATTTGGGAGGTCTGATCTTTTTAAGTTCTTTATAGATTCGAGATAGTACACCTTTGTCTGAGGAAGAGCAGGTGAAGATTTTTTCCCACATTGTGGGTTGTCTCTTCACACTGCTGGTGGTTTCTCTTGCTGTGCAGAAGCCTTTTAATAAGAAGAGATCCCATTTATTGATTCTTTGTGCTAGTTCATGGGCAATTGAGGTTTTGTTCATAAAATCTTTTCCTACACCGATGTCTTCAAGGGTTCTACCTAACCTTTGTTCCAACTGGTTCAGAGTTTCTATTTTAATATTTAGATCTTTAATCCATTTTGATTTTAGTTTAGTGCATGGTGAGAGATACAGGTCTAGTTTTAATCTTTGGCAAGTTGAAGCCCAATTTTTCCATCACCATTTATTAAAGAGGCTATCTTTCCTCCAGTGAGGGTGTTTGGTCCTTTGTCAAAGATGAGGTGGCCGAGTGTGTCTGGAGTTGTTTCTGCATCTTCTAATCTGTTCCACTGGTCCTCAAGTCTGTTTCTTTGCCGGTACCGTGCTGTTTTTATCACAGTAGCTTTGTAGTATAATTGCAGGTTGGGGATTGTGATACCCCCTGCCATGTCTCTTGTTACCTAGAATTGCTTTTGCTATTCTGGGTCTCTTCTTGTTCCAAATGAATTTTTGGATTGTTTTCTCAAGGTCCATGAAGTATGCTGCTGGGATCTCAATTGGAATTGCATTAAATCTATATAGCAGTTTTGGAAGTAAGGCCATTTTCACTATATTAATCCTTCCTACCCAGGAGCAGGGGATGTCTGTCCATTTTCTGATATCATCTTCAATCTCTCTTTTCAGAGTGCCATAGTTTTCAGAGAAGAGGTCTTTGATTTCTTTCGTTAGGATGATTCTTAGGTATTTCAGTTTTTTGGATGCTATTGTGAAAGGAATTATTTGCCCTATTTCTCTCTCAGTGAGTCTGCCATTGGTGTAGAGGAAAGCTATTGATTTTTGTGTGTTGACTTCGTAACTAGCTACTTGACTGAATTTGGTTATTAAGTCTAGAAGACTTTTGGTGGAGTTCTTGAGGTCTTCTATATAGAGTATCATGTCATCTGCAAATAATGACAATTTGACTTCTTCATTTCCTATCTTTATTCCTTTTATTTCTTTCTCTTGTCTAATTGCTGTGGCTAATGTTTCCAAAACTATGTTGAACAAGAGTGGTGATAATGGACATCCTTGTCTTGTTCCTGATTTGAGTTTGAAGGATTTCAGTTTTTGACCATTTAGTATGATATTGGCTGTTGGTTTTTCATAGATGGTTTTTATCAGATTGAGGTAGAGACCATCTATTCCAATTTTTTGTAGGGTCTTTATCATAAATGCATGTTGGATTTTGTCAAATGCCTTTTCTGCATCTATGGAGATAATCATATGGTTTTTGTCATTGGCTCTATTGATATAGTGTATTACATTGATTGATTTTCGTATATTGAACTATCCCTGCATCCCTGGGATGAATCCCACTTGATCAGGGTGTATGATCTTCTTGATGATATTCTGCATTCTGTTTGCCATTATCATATTAAGGATTTCTGCATCTATGTTCATTAGTGAGATTGGCCTATAGTTCTCTTTTTCAGTTGGGTCCTTCTCTGCTTTGGGGATCAAGATGATGCTTGCTTCCAGGAATGAATTTGGGAGTATTGCTTCCCTTTCAATTTCATTGAAGAGTTTAAACAGTAGTGGCAGTAGTTCCTCTCTAAATGTCTTGTAGAATTCAGCAGTGAAGCCATCAGGGCCTGGGCTTTTCTTAGATGATAAGTTTTTAATTACATTTTCAATTTCATTGGTCAATATTTGGTTGTTCAGAATTTTTAGGTCTTCTTCATTCAACTTTGGTAATTCATATGTATCTAGGAATCTGTCCCTTTCTTCTGTGTTTTCCATCTTATTGGCATATAGTTTCTGGAAGTAGGTATTGATGATCTTGTGGATTTCTGCTGGGTCTGTTGTAATTTCACCCTTTTCATTCCTAATTGCATGGATTTGGGCCTTTTCTTTCCTTTTTCTGACAAGGTTGGCTAAAGATTTGTCAATTTTGTTGATTCTTTCAAAGAACCAACTCTTGGCTTCATTGATTTTTTGTATTATTCTCTTAGTCTCCATTGCATTGATTTCTCCTCTGATCTTTATAATTTCCTCCCTTGTATGAGCTCTGGGGTTGTCCTGCTCTTCTTTTTCTAGAAGCTTGAGGTGCAGCATCAGGTTGTTTAATTTGGCTTGTTCTGTTTTCCTAATATGCGTATTCACTGCTCTGAATTTCCCTCATAAGACTGCTTTCATTGTGTCCCATAGATTCTGATATGTTGTATTGTCATTGTCATTTAAGTGAAGAAACTGTCTGATTTCTTCTTTAATTTCCTCTGTGACCCATTGGTTTTTCAGAAGTGTGTTGTTCAATTTCCACCTGTTTATGAAATTTTCTGAGTTTCTTTTGCTATGGATCTCCAATTTCATTGCACTATGGTCTGATAATGTACAGAGGATAACTTCAGTTCCTTTGCACTTACTTAAACATGTTCTATGTGTGAGTATGTGGTCTATTTTTGAGAATGACCCATGTGCAGCTGAGAAGAATGTGTATCCTGATTTTGTGGGATGGAAGACTCTGTAAACATCTGTTAAATTCATTTGTTCAAGAGTTCGATTGAGTTCTAGTATTTCATTACTTATTTTTTGTCTCGTTGATCTATTTGTGACATTGGGGTGTTGAGGTCCCCCACTACAATTGTATTAGTGCATATATGACTTTTCATGTCTGTTAGTATTTGTTTTATATAGTTGGGTGCACTAGTGTTTGGTGCATAGATATTTATGATTGTCATCTCTTCCTCTTGGATTGTTCCCTTTACAAGGATGTAGTATCCTTCTTCATCTCTCTTAATCAGTGTTGGTTTGAAATCTACTTGATCTGCCAAGAGGATAGCTACTCCTGCTTTCTTTTGGGTTCCTGTCACATGGAGTATTGTTTTCCACCCTTTAACTTTCAGTCTATGAGTTTCCTTTTGAATTAAGTGTGTTTCTTGTGTGCAGCATATTGTTGGATTTTGCTTCCTGACCCATTCTGCCAGTCTATTTCTTTTGATTGGTGAATTGAGACCATTAACGTTGATGGTTATAACTGAAACGTATTGACTTGTCATTGCCGTGACTTTTTCTTTTGGTTGGGTTCTCCCCCTTTACATTTAATTTCTTGTCGTGCCTGATGGGTTCATTCTGCTTTGCTTCCTGGGGTTGTGATCGTCAATGTCTGTTCCTAGGATATTGTGTCAAATTCTTTGGAGTGCTGGTTTGGTATTCACGAAGTTCCTAAGGTGCTCTTTGTCATGAAAGTATCTTATTTCTCCATCCATTTTGAAAGATAGTTTTGCAGGGTACATCAATCTGGGTTGGAGGCTGTTTTCTTTTAGGGCTTGGAATATGTCCCTCCAAGCTCTTCTTGCCTGGATGGTTTGTGTTGAGAAGTCTGCTGTGATTCTGATGGGCTTTCCTTTGTATGTGACTTGTTTCTTTTCTCTGACTGCTTGGAGAACTTTGTTCTTCTGTTGTGTTTCTGGAATCTTAACAATTATATGCCTATGTGTAGATTTTTTTTTGATCAAGGCTATTTGGAGTCCTATATGCCTCACTTATCTGTATGTCAAGCTCTTTTCCCCTGCTTGGGAAGTTTTCTGCCATTATTTCTGTGAAGAGATTTTTTTATGTCATCTGCACTCTCTCCTGTTTCTTCATTGAGCCCAATCAGTCTTATGTTATTCTTCTTTGCATCATCTAGCAGCTGCTGGATTGATTTCTCATCTTCCCTTATAATTTTGAAGCAATTTTTCTTTTGCTGGTCACTAATTGCAATCTTATCTTCTATATCTGAAATTCTGTCCTCACATTGGCTCATTCTGCTGTGTAGACTTTCAATGGAGTTTTTCATGTCCTGGAAATCTATTTGCATCTGTTTTATGGATTCCATTTGTTTCTTATGTTGGGATTCCATCATGCTCCTGAGCTCCTCTCTCGATTTATTAATCGTATCTTGCACTAGGGGCACAATTTCTCCTGTTATCTGAGAAATTATTTCTGATTTCATTTTTTCCAGATCCCCTTTTGTTGCCAGTTCAATGGGTCCAGGTGGTTGAGTATCAGAGTGTTCCATCTCATTTCCCTTTGGGGTTGCTGTAGGTGATCTGGAAGTCTAGTTTTAAGACTTATTTATGTGTTTTCTCATTTCGACTGAGGCGGCGGGCTGTTAGTGCCTGCACAGATTACCTCCTCTGAGCTGGGTGAGGTGGGACAGGGGCTGGGAGCAGCGGTAGGGATGGTGACCCAAAAGCCCTTTCCTGTGGGCTAGGAGGAGCGGGAGGGATGGTGGCCTGGAAGCCCCTTCCTCTGGGCCAGGAGCAGCGGGACAGAAGGTGGCCCCAAAGCCCTTTCCTCTGGGCTGGGAGCAGCGTGAGGGATGGTGACCGGAAGCCCCTTCGTCTGGACCAGGAGCAGTGGGAGGACGGCTCAGAAGCCCCTACCTCTGTGCCGGGAATAGCGGGACTCAGTACCTTGGTCTGGTGGTGTGGTGTCCTCTGCGTCTTTGTAGTGTGGAACCAGGTGGCTGCCTGTCTGCCGCGGGGTGATTCGGCGTCTTCTGCGCGACTCAGGACCTCGGTAGGGCGTGCACAGACCTGCCTGTCTGCAGCGGGCTGATTCGGCGTGTTCTGTGAGACTCAGGACCTCGGTAGGGCATGGGCAGACCTGCCTGTCTGGAGCGGGGTGATTCGGCATCTTCTGCGCGACTCAGGACCTCGGTAAGGCATGCCAGTTTGATATTTTTTAAAAAGGTTTTGTGGTTCCAATACTGAAGAACATACTGTTGTCAGATAGAAAAAAATAACCAATTTGTATTTCAAGATTCATTTAAATGCTTCCTACTTCCCATTACTTTCCCTTGAAGACTCTCACTCTACCTTTTGAGAAAGTTAGCTTTTCCCCTTGTAATACTTTGTGTGTTCTTCTATTATATGACTATATTTTGCATGTTAATCATATAGTCCAGAGTGAGTGAACCCAATTTTGTGATTTCACCTATAAGCCTAGTTTGTTTCTCTACAAATAGAATGAATAAGCAAATGAATATACATGTAACAGTTGTTTTTTGAGGGGAAGAAGGGAGTCAAAAATGCTACAACTAGAGACTAAGTTTTTTCTTTTCCCTCCAACTTGATTTAATGAAGTATGGATGTAACTTAGCCTTCTAAACCCCAACACTAAGGGATATTACTGTAGTTCCTATTCTTTCTCCTAGGCCTTAGAAGAAGTGAATAAATCAAGAAAAATTATTTAAAACCATGATAGCTTTAAAAGTAATAATGCATATTTTCACCCATATCTAAAACTGACCTTGACAATGACTCTTTTCTTTAGTGGGGGGGGGGAGTAAATTAAGCACGATTTAGCTGTGCCATAGAGAGTCAAGGGACTTACCACACTATGTCGCAAGGGGAACCAGACCTCACTCAGCTGCAGACTCCCAGTGCAGCATTCAGTTCATGTTCCCACAGCTACTTCCTGACACTGACAGTGAGGAGAGAGGTGGTACGCTTGGAGAATCAAGCATCTTCCCTCCTTCCCATCTAGGTTGTTCTTGTTGTGTGCGTGTGTGTGTCTGTGTGTGTGTCTGTGTGTGTGTTTATTTAAATGTTCTGAATTTCAACTGCCCATTGAGAGGTTCCATTCTGTTTGCAAGTTTGTAGGTAGAAGTTTGGACCAAATGGAGAGATCTTTTTATATGCAATTGTCACTGAAAGTCCAAGAAAAAGAGAACAGAGTACTCTGTCCCTTGTCTCATACTCCTGCTGCTGCTGCTCCCCCATGTCTTCCTCTTTTTCACAGGTCTACACTCCCAGGCCTCAAGGGGTCCTGAAAGACCAGTGCTCTTCTCTGCCAGGACTAATATTTGCAGAATGACTTCAGTCTAACCAAGGCACAAGGCTTTGAGAAGTGGTTGCTTCTCCCAATTTTAGCTTTTGCCTTTTAACCTTTTGAGAGTTTTGTTTAATCATCTCTTTTGAAATGTCTGAGATAATTTATACTGTATTAGGACCTTTCTTTCTACTATCAATATTTTTATGGTATCTTAAATGAACTTCAGAGGAGGTGAGAGGAGACAGTGGCCCTACTGTAGTGCAGGAAGCACTGATGGCAAATCTCGGAAGCAATAAGAGCAGACCATATAGAAGCGTGTCCAAGCCCATTCATGTTTGCTCTGATGACCTCAAGGGTGGCTCTGTGGGTGGAAGTGATGATACTGATGGTTGTCAGGCCACAGATGGAGGCCAGCTCATAAATGCCTAATGCCAGGTGTACAATTAGTGCTTGTTCTCTGACTTTCTGCTTTTCTGGTTATGCAGAGACTCCTGTGATCTGGAACTCATACAACATAGGCTTTCAGTGAAGTTTTGCCACAATTAGAGACAGTTTCTCATGTAGCAGAATCTGAATTCTCAGTGGGTTTCTGAAGCAGAAGTAGTGACTTCCTGATTGTGATTAGCAAAGCTCAGAATAACTGTACTACCAGGCAGCCTTTTGTCTACAACTTTCTGGTCATTATAGGAAACAGCTTACAAAACCGGAAATCTTTTCTCTTTCCAGGAGATTTCCCAAACTTATTTGCCATGAAATGTCACCTTCTCAAGTGAGAGAACAGAATTTATCACAATTAAAGAAAGTGTTGACATGGAGCTGTAAGTGGTTAAAGAGCCCCTTTTAACTTCCAATCTCTATAGCACTGGTTAGGTATGCGTGAACAATTTAATATGACTGTAAATGCTATGTGTTCTTCAAGAATGATTACATCATTTTTATTGCTTTCAGCAATGTCTGGTGCAAGAAAACTTTCTTGTCATTGAGAGAGTAATGAACCATGTTTATGATCTACAAATGTGTACTGAGTAGGAAAGTAATATTTGCTGACCTGCAGGAGCACTGGGTTTCTGCCTTGTGCTATGTTACCATACAAAGTGAGCACAATAAATTAGGATGGCCATTGAATGACAGTGACATCATGCTTCCACATATAATCTTCTCCAACCAATTGACAAGGTGCGAATACATTAACATCTAATTATGCTAGATTAGAAATGAACTGCAGTTCAAGTCCCTGAACAACCTTCTTCATCTGTGATTATTACATCTACTTTCTTGCAAACTTTAATAGCAGGTAGTGTTGCTGTAGTCATTAGCTATACAATTTTGTTCTTGATTATACTGACTGGATACAAATTTGGAGATGTTCATGACAGCTTTCCTCTGTTCTGTATAGAAGCACACCAAGAAATAATTGGGGAGCCAAATGGAAGTAAGATATGGTATTAGTTTTATCAGTGGATTTCCAATTGCTCTCAAAGCCTAGAGCTCCCTAGTGATGTTGAACTGGAGGAGGCGCTGGGGCCAGTTACCTCTCTCCTCCAACTGAACTCCTGCAATGAAGCTGGAGAAAGGAAGAACATCCTAAAGGAGGACAGACTTCTCTGCTGGACTTTTTGCATGGAGACAAGAAACAGTGAGTGTGAGTAGTCCTCAGGGAGCTGGGCCTCCGGCCCTTTGCTTTCAATGCAGTCACCCCAAGTCCCAGTCAGCACTGCCTGAAGCCTACTCTATGGGGACACAGGAGTGATGGGATGAAGAGAAGAATTAGATGTGGTCCTGCCCATGTGGCTCCTCAGTGAGAAGGGAGGACCACACTGGAGTTCAATGAGCTCTTCTTCAAAGGCTTTGCTTTGAAACTTCAATACTCTTATTTAAGAAATCCATAAAGCTGAGGTCAGTCTAAGTACAAATAAACAAACAATAAAACTCTGAGAAACTTGTCTAATTATTATTAGATACGATTAATTTAATTAGGCAGGTATCCTTGTCTCTGTGCTTGGGGAATTAGGGATGATTAGCGCCTACTCCTGTGGCATAGTGACGTCCTGTTCCCGCGAATCAGTGCCACCAAGACACAGAGTCTCCCAGGGCAGCAGTGGGGGAGGTAGCTCAGGGTAGGAGTCCTTCTTCCCTCTTCCCTGATTTACTCACTGGAATGAAAAACTCTTGAGATTACTATTTACTTAAAATAATTTGTTGCTAGTTAAAAATCCCATATTGCAGTGAGACTTTAGATTTCTTTAGATCAGGAATAAAAAGAATATGGTAATAAGGTAGAGCAAGGTCTGATTTTCAGTCTCAGGAATTAGCAATGTAGCCTAGTGGGAAGAACTGGGAGGGATGCAGGGACCTGGCTGCTTCTCGACCTCTGTCGAAATGCGTGCACTCGAGCAAGTCACTAAAGGCTTTTGACATCATTTGAACACATTCCAAAAGAGAGTTCTATTTTTAAAAGCTGGGAAAATTTATATATAACCTTTTATATATAACCTAATCCAATCCCTTTTTCAACAGACAAAGAAACTGAGGACAAAGCTGAGATTTTTTTCCAAGGTCAGATCAATTAAAAGAAAAACAAGAATAGAACCAAAGCCTCTTGCTTTACAATGCTTTTTTCTCCAGGGCAGAGTTGCTTTGAAGGGTAATATGAAAATGTGTTATGCCAAAGAACGGCATTGTATAAATCTAAATAAGTATTGTTAATGTTTCCCTGTATATCACTGGGAGGGTAATATCACAAAGATTGGATTTTTTACACTGGAACTTGAGAAATTGAGTTTACAATAAAGAGAAAATGGGTAGCCTGTAAAGATTTACTTTAGTATTTAGGAGAAAAAAATTAAGCAGAGCGAAATGTTTAAAACCACATTCAACAGCTTTCCCCCCATTCAACATTATTATACATACTTTCTCACTTGTATTAATTGTGTCCCATTTGTGTTAATTCTGCTTCCTTTGATCTCTGCCAGTTTAGCCAGAAATATCATGAACACAGGAGAGCTACAGCACAAAAGGTTTTCTAAGCTGAGTTCAATCTAGTGTGAGATAAGACCAGGTCCAAAATCTGTGCTTGAAAAGATCTTCAGAAATCGCAGTGCTTAAATACACGTTAATTAAGGTTGTCATTTCTTGAATCACTGTTGTTCATAACACTTGGCCCACTGATAATTTGCCATAAAAATAAAAATTTAACTACTTTTCTGAAGAGATTGCAGCACCAGTCTGTGATCGTTGTTTCCCACAGACTCCTCATGGCTGCCCTTGTGGAGGCCTTCATGGGGTGACCAGCTTTGCCTCCCCTCCGAACACAGTGGGGCAGATCACCTATCCTCATGTAATGAAATGCTGTCTACATTTGAGATTCCTGCTCTGATCTTGTTTCTGTCCTCTCAGTCAACCTAAATGTAGCACCACCAATGATCCCAGCAGAGGTGTTCTTAGCTGCAAGTAAGTCTTGGTTTATTGGACCAAAGTCTTCAGAAATTTAATCCCATTTTAACTAGACTAGAAAATGTCACTCTTTCAAAAAATCCAGTGACCCCCCCCAGTACTTTGTTTACCTGAATTAAAACATTAGATTCTTATATATTGGATCTATTTAAGAATCAACTTAATTGCTAATGTATGATACAATCAATAATTGAGGGAAAAAATATGTGGTGCATTGCAAAATATAACGTCTTAAATCCAGCTTTGGATTTTGAACTTACTAGTGTTGATAGCCCACTGCTTGTCACTGGTTCTTGATTGTAGTTTATTAAACAACTGGCAATAGATGAATAAATGAAATACTAAAAGAAATATGTGAAATTGATCATGTACAGGCAGATTCCCAAATAGCTTTTAAAACAGAAATACTATTTTATGCCTTAATCTAAAGTGATGATAGCTGAATTATATATTGCTAATGAATTAAATTTGCTTTTTAAGTATTTCATTTCATTTCACTGAAATGGCAGTAAAAGCTTAGATAGTTTGCAGAAATATTTCATTATATTTGGCATTTATCTATTGGTTTCCCATACCTTTTGTCAACAATTTGAAGAGGTGAGAAATTTGAATTTGAAAATAAACCATGGATATGTTCAGTTGGAATAGTCTGCTTATATTAATTAAACTTAAAGAATACTTAATTTTCTACAAGGTGAATACTGTTGATAGAAATATAAGAAAGAGTTTGGTGAATGAAATTTCTGCATTTTGGGGAAGACTGCAGTCTTTGTTATACTTCAGAATAACAAATACAATCCCCCCCCCCCCGTACTGAGTAATGAAATCAAGGCCTTCACCCTCAGCCCTTTTTTAGATCTTTTTTTTTTTTAAAAACAGGGTCTCTGCACATTGCCCAGGCTGGGCTGGAATTGTGATCCTCCTGCCTTACTGCCCCAGAGTGCTGGGCTTACAACATGCGCCACCTCCCAGTCTCCAGCTCCCATCCTTTGTTGTTGTTCAATTTTTATTTTTTATTTGTACCTGTTCTTTACTACATAATGCTCACATTCCTTATGGAGAAAAATATATGTACATAACACATCTCAGTTCTTTTTTCATCCCCTACCCCTTCCCTTTCTGTCCATTCCTTTTATCTCTTGGTCCTCTTCCCATTTGCAAAAGATCTGCCTCCCCATTTCTTGCTATCTTTGTTTTGTACTTTATTTATATGTTGAATTTCTCATATAAGAAAAACAATGAGATATGTAAACTTGTGTGTCTGATTTATTTCACTTAAGATTCTGATCTGAAGGTGCATCCATCTTCCTCCAAATGACTCAAGTTGACCTTCTTTATGGTAAAGTAGCACTCCATTGTGTGTAAATACCACATTTTCTTTATCTATTCATCTGTTGCTGAACATATAGCTGCTCCTAAGATTTAGTTATTAGGAATTGTGCCGCTATAAACATGGATGTGCACTGTAATATGATGTCTTTAACTCTTTTGGGAAGATACCTACAAAGGGAATTTTTATTTTTAATTTAGAGTGGAATTTCTATTTTTAATTTTTTAGGAATCCTATACTGATTTCTGTAACGGTTGTACTAATTTTATTCCCACTGATAACCTTTTTCTTCATAGCTTGGTCAGCATTTGTTATTATTTGGTTTCTTAATGGTAGCCATTCTTTCTGGAGTCAGACAGCATCTCAGTCTCAGTTTTGTTTTAATTTGTGTTTCTATGATGGCCAGCAATGTTGAGCATTTCTCATGTATTTATGAGCTATTTGTGCTTCTTAGCAGGGTCTTCATTTCAGTAGCTCATTTTCTGACTAGGTATTTTATTTGGAGCAGTCTAATTTTTTTTTAGCTCCGTATGTATTCTAGGTGTGAGTCCTCTGTCTGAGGCATCGATGGCACATCTCCCCTTCCGCAAGCTCTTCAGTCAGCTGGTCGCTTCCTTGCAGCTCCCACTCTGGGATCTTGTTTGCGGCCAGGTCTGGGAATGGTATTGTTTAAAGCGCCCCCTGGTGGTCCCATGTGTAGCCACAATCCAGAATCATTCCTCTCAACGATTTCCGTTTCTGTCCAAGACTGATTTTGCTAAGACTTTTGAGCTTTATAGTAGCTTACAGAACTGAAGAAAGCATATGCATTTCCAGTCTGCAATTGAAAATATAAATCGGGATACAATGAGTTTCCTATAAGAGAAGCTACCTACATTGAATTTTAGTGGGGAAAAAAAATCTAACCTTTATATACAATTGTCTGCTACGTTCCAGGCAAGGTGAAGTCCTTTACCTGTATTTACACTTAGAATAATTGCATTGAAGGTGGCGCCACCGCCACCACCACCTTCCCTTTTACAAGTAAACCAAGAGAGATTAGGGTATAAGCTCATCTGTTAATAAGTGGAAGGACCGAAATTGGGCAGTTTGACTTCAAAGCTATGTGCTCAGCCTCTCTGAGTCTCAGGAGCCCGACCTGGCCTGCCTTGTACCCAGCAGTCATTCACCAGCTGAGAAGCTGCCTGCGGAATAGTAGGAAGCAGCGGGGAGGACTTTTTCTTAAATAAGTAAGGAAGAACTGGAGAAATAGCTCTAATCTCAGATACCGCCCTGGCATTCCATTAGACATACAGCAAGACAGGTGGAAATGCGTTCCACTCATGAAAGGCCTCGAGAAAATGATCTGGCGGGTGCACCTCAATACCAAACCTTCTTCCTCCTTCTTCTAATACAAAGCCGTCCATTTTCCACTGCTTTATTCGCTTCTGTCTTCAGAGAGTCTGGAAACAATCTGACATTGAGAAGCACTGTCTTCCTCAGCTGGCAAACACCTGACCTGCGGTGGACCTCGGTGCTCCGGCCCTTGGAGAGGCCCAAGGCGCCGCTCCACTGCTGGGCACTGCACCTGGCTGGCGAGCCGCACCCCATACCATCACTTTAATGTCTCCGAAGTCCTAGTCCTGGCCTTTTAGGAAATCCTGGTCTTCTTCTCTGTGAGGACTTGCTGGTCTTCTGCAGCATTCGCACTGCCTGCCCTGGGAGGTGACCTGCCCAGGGGCCTCACCTCAGCCCACTAACCGCAGTGACCCTCTGCCAGGCCCAGCCACCACCCATGCACTATGGGCTTGTGAGAAGCCACGAGGAGTGACTGACCGTGTGCCTCTGACCAGACAGCTGCCGCCCTTGGCGCTCCCTGAAGAAAGCAGAGGTCTGTGGGGCCACCTGGGAGCCCTTGGAATGGAGCCCTCCCTGAAGCCAGGAACTCAGCCACAGTGCCACCTGCTAACTGCTCAGTGCTGGTGAAACGAGTACAGACCAAGAAAATAAACCTGCTCGTTTTGGTTTGTTTTGAAGAGTTCCACTTTATTCATGTAAATATCTTATGTCTGTCCCCAAAATCTCCGTTGACTCTACCTCTCCCTACCCTATTAAAATGACTCCCTCTTTAACACAAATATCCTCTTAAAATAGACATGTGTTTTTCCTTTGAATAAAGGATATTCTCTCCAGTGTGAGTCACCTTTCTGTTCCTGTAACAAAATACCTGAGGTAATCAATTTAAGAGGAACACTTTGATTCAGTTTTGGAGGTCTCAGCCCATGGGCAGTGGCCATCTCTTTTGGCCCTTGATGAGCCAGCACATCCCTGGCATAGCAAGGCTATTCTTCTCATTTTGGGAAAGTGAAGACAGAGGAAGCAGAGGGCAGGTCCCAGTGTCCCCTTTGAGAGCATACACCCAATGACTGCAAAGCCTTCCCAATCCCCACCCAACAGAGCCACACTGGGGACAGCCTTTAACCCACAGGCCTTTGGGGAACATTTAAGAGCCAAACTGTAGCACCTCCTTTGTCTTTGGAATTACACCAAGTGACTTGTTTCAAGCATATTTTCAAACCACATATACAAAAGTAATTTGACATGTAAGATGAAGTTAATAAGATGGGAGATAGCTAGACATTTTATTAAGTTCTCTTATTTATTAAATAGGATTCCTGAAAATTGGAGAGCATGTGCTACATACCTGAACACAGGGTGGAAATAGAAGGGAGACAGTGCTTATGCTAATGTTTACCTCCGGTTGTTTTTCCTTAATAAGAGCTGCCAATTCTCTCCTCGGTGATTTATTACTCTCACTTGAAGGGGGAAATTTAATATTTGGTTTAGGGAAATGGCATGAAATTAAAGAATACTGAGCAATGCAGTAAGCTTCTCTAGGGATGAGGGAAACATTCTCAAAATTTCTTGTGGGCTGCTGTTTCCTTTATCAAGTACTGACCAATTTTTATAGAAACCTATTTCCTGAATTTCCAGTTTTCCTTCCCTGTTCTTAAAAGGCAAACACAGTGACTGGTCTCCTAAGGAAGCCTGGTGCCTTTGCGAAGGGGTCTGGGCAGGAAGTGAGTACAGCCTTTCCCCCTTGTGTAGGAGTAGAAGCCCTGGGGGAGGTCAGGCCCTATGGTGATGCTCGCTGATCAATCAGCACCTCCGACAGGCACAGTGTGCTCCGGGGGCAGGCAGCAACCTTGGCATGTTCCTGCATGGCCAGCTGAAGGTCAGAGACCAAAGACAGAAAACGGAAGGTCCCTGCAGCCTGCTGACTTTCAGCACCCAGCTCATGTCTCTAGCATCTTTTGGTGCTCATAGTGAGGACAGACTTGCACGTCTTCTGTGCATACTAGAGGATAAGAATCTAAATTCGGACATTTTGATCAGCTGTGGGAAAATCATAATCTTTCTGAATCTTCCATCAATATCTTACCTTAAAAATAATCGGTGGGGATCGGGGCAAGTGAAATAATCTCTTCAGGTCCTTCCCTGACATTGTGCAATTAGTGACTTGGTCTTCGGTGGTTGGTCAAAGACATTGGATGATGTCTCTTTCCAAACACATACATACCCTTCTACCATTTCAGAAGTCACGATGCAGAATGTTGAAAGCTTCACCATTTCATCCACAGGGAGGGATCAGAGCTGAGTCAAGCAGAGGGAAATTCTGAATTTTTATATGTACTGATTATTTATTTATTTTTGGTTCCAGGGATTGAACTCAGGACCTTGAGCTTGTGAGGCAAGCATGGCACCACTGAGCTAAATCCCCGGCCTGTGTACTGATTCTTTCTCAATGTACACCCTAAAGGTTACCCTTTCCTCTGTTATGGTTTAGATCTAAAATGTTCCCCAAAGTCTCATGTGTTTGGAGAGTGACTGGATCAGGGGGCACTGTACTCGTTAGTGGATTCTTCCATTGAGGAATTCATGGCTGAATGTGTTAGGAGGTGAGACCTCATTAGAAGCAGGTCCCTGGGGGGCTGTGACCTGGAAGGACATATTCTCATCCCCACTTCCTCTCTTCTTTCTCTGCTTCCAGGCTCGCATGTGGTGAATAGCTTTCCTCTGCCATGCTATTTCTGCCTTCTGCCTTAGAGCCAGGTGACTATAGACCGAACCCACTAAAATTGTGAGCCAAAATAAATCTCACCTCCTTTAAATTGTAGGTGTCGGGTATTTTTTTCCAGTGATAGGAAAGTGACTAATACAGTCTGTAATAGGAGTAAAGGCAACAATCTACTAACACTTTTTCAGCCACTAATTAGGGAATACTTTTGTATAATTGGTATGGGCTTAGATGTGGCAAAGATTATTAACTATTAATCATCCCCAGCCTTCCAACCAAGCCCAATTTCCAATTTCATCCAAGAAGAGTTTGATTTTCTTCTTCTTCTCAGTCTCTTTTCCATTTTCAGAAATCCCTTCCCTAGGGTCTTACACATGCTAGGCAAGCACTTTATCACTGAGCTACAATCCCAGCCCAACGCACTTGGGTTTTTATAATCCAAAAGTTGGGAACACAGTGGAAAGATAAGCCAGGTGCTGGAGGAAAAGGGATAGGCCTTAGACATAACATGTAAATTGAATTAAGTAATACATAAGTGATAGAGGAAAGCAAAGTTATAAAGATTAAAGTAGCAAATAATTTTGTTCAGGGACTTTTTGGGGGATTTGATTAACACTTTTTATTGAAGCATACTTTACATATAAATAGATTATAATGTTTACTTTCTGAGTTTTTGTTCAGGAGGTTTTAAGAGAAGAAAATCTCTGCAGTTGCAGAAAATAATGAAGACAGTGGGAAAGAAAGAAAGATATTTATAAGGTTACTTTAGACTGTTTAGTTGAATCTTTTTGAAGAAAAACATGCAAAGGATTTGAACTAGTTTTGCTGTCTACTGAATGCTCCATGATACTGAGACAGAGCCACAGAGGACCTGGTCAT